>NC_067409.1:12702916-13005946 GCF_009764475.1 Pristis pectinata | reverse complement strand
AGAGATTAAATTGGGAGGTAATCAAAAAGGAAAGGATGAAAAGAAGCCAGGGCTGGAGAAACCTGTTGAGCGTACTTGTTATTACTGTAGGAAACCTGGCCACGTGATATCTAATTGTGCCCTTTTGAAGAAAAAGAAGGAAGCTGGGCCCAATGCTTGTTTTCAGGCAATTAAAAATCAAAAAGGTTTAGGAGATGCTGTTAAAGATCAGTCCTTGCAAGAGGGAAAAGCGGAAAAGTTGGAGGAGGTGAGAAAAGAATTCCGTTCGTATGTATCAGAGGGTTTTGTTTCACTGAATGATGAGTCACCCCAGGTGCCAGTGAAAATTCTTAGAGATACTGGGGCTAGTCAATCTCTCTTGCTGGACAGTGTTTTAAATTTTGGTGAAGAAAGTGACACTGGTGAAGTAAATCTAGTACGAGGCGTTACAGGTGAGACCATGTCTGTCCCTTTTCACAGGGTGATTTTAAAGTCAAAGTTCGTAGAAGGACCAGTCGAGATAGGGATAAGACCTAGTTTGCCAGTGGAAGGAGTTTCTTTGTTATTGGGAAATGACCTTGCAAATGGAGAAAGTGATCCTGTGGTACGGTTAACAACCAAACCAAGGATTGATGAGTCTGAGGATGATCCAGATGTTTACCCATCATGTGCGGTGACTCGAGCTAGAGCTAGAGAATTAGCCAAGACAGACAGTCCGGTGCAGTCTGATGTGGTTCCTTGTGACAGTCCTAAACAGGAAGAAAATTATGATGCCTTATCTGAGACTTTTCTGTCTTCACTGGAGGATCAACATCCTTATAGTGAGCCTGAATTTAAAGATTTGTCTTTGTCAAGGAAGGATTTTATGGTGGAACAGACAAAGGACCCTGAGTTGACAGAATTGAAAGAAAAAGCTCTCTCATGTGAGGAGATTGAAAAGGTGCCAACTGGATACTATGTCAAAAATGGAGTGTTAATGAGGAAATGGAGACCTCCTCATGTTCCTGTTACTGAGGAATGGGAAGTTATTCATCAGGTTGTTGTTCCAAAAGTTTATAGGGATGAGATTTTAAACCTGGCCCACAGTATGCCTTTGGGTGGTCATTTTGGTGTGAATAAAACTGTAGGGAAGATCTTGAAACAATTCTATTGGCCTGGTTTGAGAAAAGATGTGGTGATGTTTTGTCGAACCTGCCACACATGTCAGATGGTAGGTAAACCAAATCAAAAACCCCCTGTGGCTCCTTTGAAACCAATTCCTGCTTTTGGTGAACCCTTTTCGAAGGTGATTGTGGACTGTGTTGGTCCATTACCAAAGTCTAAGACTGGAAATCAGTATTTGTTAACCATCATGTGTGCCACTTCTAGATTTCCAGAGGCAATACCCCTTAGAAATATTAAGGCCAAGACGGTGTCAAAGGCTCTTGTAAAATTTTTTACCTTGTTTGGTTTGCCAAAAGAAATCCAATCTGATCAAGGTAGTAATTTTATGTCAAAAATTTTTCAACAAATAGTCTATGAGCTGGGAGCAAAGCAGATTGTATCATCTGCATATCACCCAGAATCTCAAGGAGCTCTGGAGAGATTTCATTCTACTCTCAAAAATATGCTGAAGACTTATTGCTTTGAAAACACAAAGGATTGGGACGAAGGTATCCATTTACTTTTGTTTGCCGTTAGAGAATCGATCCAGGAGTCAATCGGATTTAGTCCGTTTGAGCTTGTGTTTGGACATAGGGTGAGAGGACCTTTGGAGTTGTTAAGAGAGCAATGGGTTAATGAGGAAGTTCACTTGAGTCTGTTGGACTATGTCCAAAAATTTAAAACTCGGTTGGAGAGAGTCTGCCAGCTAGCGAGAGAGAATTTGAAAACAAGCCAGATAAGAATGAAGACATATTTTGATAGACGTGCTCGGCCTAGGACATTCGCAGTGGGGCAAAAGGTGTTGGTATTTTTCCCTAGCCAAAATAATCCCTTGCAAGCTCGTTTTTCTGGACCCTATGTTATTGAATCTCGAGTGACTGATCTAACATATATAATCAAAACACCAGATAGACGCAAGAAAACACAACTCTGTCATGTAAACATGCTAAAACCTTATTATGAGAGGGATTCAGTTGTGGCCTTGGTGGATGGTGTAAAGGTTGTTTCTAGAATGCCTGATGTTGATGTTGAGGAAGGCCAATTTAGACCAAATATTGTTCCATCGAAACTGAAAAACCAAAATATCCTGGAGAACCTTGAAACGAAGTTGGACCATTTACAAGTTTCACAAAAACAACAGATGAGAGAATTAATTTTAAAATTTAAAAATCTGTTCCCAGATGTTCCAAACAGAACATCGATAATTACCCATGATGTTGATGTTGGGGATGCAAAACCAATCAAACAACACCCATATCGAATGAATGTGGAAAAAAGTAAACTTGTTGATCAGGAAATAAAATACATGTTGGAAAATGATATTATTAGACATTCTACTTCAAATTGGAGTTCGCCCTGTGTTATTGTACCTAAACCTGATGGAACTGTTAGATTTTGCACAGATTACAGGAAAGTGAATGCTGTAACAAAGTCAGATGCCTACCCTATTCCTAGGGTGGATGATTGCATAGACAGAGTGGGAAAGGCAAAATTTCTTACAAAGATTGACCTATTAAAAGGGTACTGGTGTGTTCCATTAACAGATAGAGGAAGGGAGATTTCAGCCTTTGTAACCCCTTCTGGATTGTATGAATACAATGTTTTGCCATTTGGAATGAAAAATGCTCCGGCAACATTTCAAAGAATGATTAATTCGGTGATTCATGGGTTAAAACATACAGATGCCTACATTGACGACTTAGTGACTGGGAATGATACTTGGGAAGATCACATCTCTGCGTTAGAAAGGTTGTTTGAAAGACTTTCCAAGGCTAACCTTACAGTTAACTTGGCTAAAAGTGAATTTTGCCATGCCACTGTGACGTATCTTGGTTATGTTGTAGGTCAAGGCAAGCAAGCTCCTGTTCAGGCAAAAGTTCAAGCAATATCTGAGTTCCCTATTCCCACAGGTACAAGGACTGTTAGAAGATTTTTGGGAATGGTTGGATATTACCGAAAATTTTGTAAAAACTTTGCTGATATTGCTCTTCCCCTAACTAATCTTCAGAAGAAGGGAGTAAAGTTTGTTTGGACAGATTCTTGTCAAGAAGCATTTGAGAAGCTGAAAGCCATTTTATGCTACCATCCTGTGCTCAGAACACCTGACTTTGAAAAGCCATTTTCATTAGCAGTAGATGCCAGTGATGAAGCTGCAGGAGCTGTGTTATTGCAGAAGGGTGACCTTGATGATATTAACCATCCTGTAGCTTACTTTTCAAAGAAATTTAATGAGCATCAAAAGAATTATTCCACCATAGAGAAAGAATTACTGTCGCTTGTTTTAGCCTTGCAACATTTCAGTGTATATGTTTGCACCGCTCAGAAACCATTGACTGTGTATACAGATCATAACCCATTGGTGTTTCTGAGCCGAGTCAAAAACAAGAACAGAAGGCTGTTAAATTGGAGTTTAATTTTGCAAGAGTTTGATCTCATGATAACTCACATTAAAGGCAAAGATAATGTGATTGCTGATTGTCTTTCCCGATGTTAAATGGGAAAC
The DNA here is from genome assembly GCF_009764475.1 of Pristis pectinata. Classification (NCBI taxonomy): domain Eukaryota; kingdom Metazoa; phylum Chordata; class Chondrichthyes; order Rhinopristiformes; family Pristidae; genus Pristis; species Pristis pectinata. The sequence continues at coordinate 13,002,321 of NC_067409.1, read as the reverse complement.
ATGTATCTGTACTAATCTGATAGTCTGTAGTTGTGTAGCATGATAATTATTAACATTACTAACTCTATGCGCGGTTAAAATTTTCTTGGGAAAATTTTTTTTTTAGGTGGGAGGTGTTATGGACTCAGTGAAAGTCCCTTTAAGATAGAGAGTGTGTGTGTATGTGTGTGTGGGGCGTGCTTACGTCAATAGAAGATAAAGGACGTAATGACGTTGTTGAAGAAGTCAGAAGAAGAAGAAAGAGAGAGAGAGAAGGGAGAGAGACACCAGCCTGCTTGTTTTTCTCTATCGATGGATGAGAAACAATAACTGTGTTTACCACTGAAATCCATGTATGGAAAAGTTGGAAGTAATCCGGTGGAGTTCACTTTGTTGCTGACCTGTAGAAGGAAACAGGTATTTGTATGTGGACGACCACGGTTCGGATGCTTTTCGGGGTGAGGAAGTCACTACCGAGTAAACACTGAAGTGTCGTTTGGGTTCCATCGTGGAACATTTGGATTTCGTATGTACTCTCTCTATGTTTTTCTACATCTACATCTTATCTTCAGACAACGGTGGTTGTTGAAGAAGCCCTTGCTCATGTTTCACCTTATGGCTTGCGGAACTGAACTTTAAGAACCATTCAGGAACTGGGAGTTTTGGACTTTGTCACACACACACACACGAAGAGTTTAGTTTTGGGGTTAACGTTCGAGGTTTAACATTCTTGAATTCTAACATACTAACATTTTTACTTTTATTTTACGTATTATCATAAGTAGTGATTAATAAAATAGTTTTTAACACTGAATCATGCTCAGTGTGTTTCTTTTGTTGCTGGTTCGTGACAATATCCACCAAGAAACCAATTGGGAACTCAAAGAAAGCTTCTTTAACCAAAGAGTGGTGAAAATCTAGAACTCGAGTCGGGGGAGTGGATGGTATAGATGTATTTAAAGAAGGGTGGACAGGCAAATGTGAGAAAAGGGAATAAATTCAGAAGACAAAGAAATGGGAGCAGGTTCAAATACTTCATTAATACTGGCATCTACTCTTTGGACCAAGTGATGGCATTTGGGGTGTGCATCCTTCTTGGTTCAATGTATAGTAAAATTCCAGTAACTTACTATCCAATAGTTCAGGATCTGGCTCACCAAGTAATGTTTCCTACACTCCCTGAGACTCACCTCCCACCTTCTGAGGCTCATCGTTCTCCAAGTTCCTCTTCGGATGTGCTGCCCCTGGAGAGGGTCCGGAGGAGGTTCACAAGAATGATCCCAGGAATGGAAGGCTTAACGTTTGGGGAGCGTTTGATGTCTCTGGGTCTGTACTCGGTTAGAGTTCAGAAGGATGGGGAGGGGGGGGGGTCTCATTGAAACCCTGCAGATACTGGAAGGCCTGAACAGAGTGGAACAGGAGAGGGTGTTTCCAATAGTAGGAGAGTCTAGGATCCAAGAGCACAGCCTCAGAAGAAAGGGACATCCCTTTAGAACTGAGATAAGAATTTCTTCAACCAGAGGGTCATGAATCTGTGGAACTCATTGCACAGAGGGCTGTGGAGGCAAAGTCACTGGGTGTATTTAAGGCAGAGATTGATAGGTTCCTGATTGGTAAAAGGGTTACAGGGAGAAAGCGGGAGAATGGGGTTAAAAAAAATCAGCCATGATTGAATGACGGAGGAGATTCGTGGGCCGAATGGCCTAATTATGCTCCTATACCTTATGGTCTTATAGTCCCCACACTGATAAACAGAGAGACCCAGGGGTCTTAGTGCATATCTCCCTGAAAGTGGCAACACAGATGGAAAGAGTGGTGAAAAAGATATATGGCATGATTGCCTTCATAGGTCAGGGCATAGAATATAAAAGTTGGGACATTATGTTGCAATTTTACAAAACACTGACTAGGCCACACTCAGAGTATTGTGTGAAGTTCTGTTCGCCACACTGTAGGAAGGACGTAGTTGCACTGGAAATAGTGCAGAGGAGATTCACCAGGATATTGCCTGGATTGGAGGACTTTAGTTTATGGGGAGAGATTGTAGAGGCTGGGCTTGTATTTCCTGGAGCGAAGTAAGCTGAGGTGTGACCTGGCGGATGTATATAACGTAATGAGAGGCATAGATAGGCTGGAATCTTCTTCCCATGGTAGGGATATCAAAAACAAGAGGGCATAGGTTTAATGTGGGAGGAAGGAGTTTTAAAGGGGATCTGAGGGGAAAGTTTTTTTACACAGAGTAGTTGATATCTGGATCTCACTGCCAGACAAGGTGCTGCCAGAAGAGGCATTTAGAAAGACACTTAAAGGATATTGACCTCGTGCGGGCAAATGGGATTAGTGTAGGTGGGCTGCTATGTTGGGGAATTAATAGGAATAACAACCAATAGTCCAGAAAATTCACAAGTACAGCACCGGCAAAGATCTGTGCATGCCAGATTATCTGTGTTTTACTGTAATCTCTCCTCATGTCTTGCATTTTCTGTGACAACTTTTTGTAAGATGTTCTCAGCTCTAACCCCTTCCCACATCAAAATATTTTCTTTCAAGCCTCCTTCTTAATCATGAGGAAACCTATTAGCTTGGTCAATGATTACATCTGATTTAGCCCTGCATAAAATGAGATACTTTTAATTATTTTTTAAATCCCAATGTTTCTCGGCAGTTTGTTTTTAAACTGTACTACAAAATTTTCAATGTGATTTGATCTGTAATGGATATTAAATGAGCTCATTATCTTATGCTTATTATGTTAAGACTGTTAAAGACATTGGGGAAGAAATTTCAAATTTTGAAAGAAACATCCTTCCCAAACCAAGGCTTTGGTTTTCATCGAGTCATATGGGACTGAAACAGGCCCTTCGGCCCAACTGGTCCATGCTTACCAAGATGCCCATCCAATCTAGTCCCATTTGCCCGTGTTTGGCCCCTAACCTTCTGAACCTTTCCTATGCATGTACTTGTCCAACTGTCCTTTAAAAGTTGTTATTGTACCTGCCTCAACCACTTCCTCTGGCAGTTCATTCCATAAACATATTACCCTCGATGTAAAAAAGTTTCCCCTCAAGTTCCTATTAAAGTTTTCCCCTCTCACTTTAAGTCCATGCCCTCTAGTTCTTGATCCCCCAACCCTATCACCCTATCTATGCCCCTCATGATTTTATACACCTTGATAAGGTCACCCCCTCAGTCTCCCATGCTCCAAGGACAAAAGTCCTAGCCTGTCCTATTTCTCCCTATAACCCAGTCCTGTGAGTCCTGGCAACATCCTTGTAAATATTTTTGGCATTCTTTCCAGTTTAATAACATCTTTCCGAAAGAGTGACCAAAACTGTACGTAGCACTCCAAGTGCGGCCTCACGGGCATCTTGTACAAGTGCAACATATCCTCCCAACTTCTATGCTCAGTGCCATGACTGATGAAGACCAGCACGCCAAAAGCCTTCTTCACCACCCTGTGACTCCACTTTCAGGGAACCATGCACCTGAACTCCAAGGTCCCTCTGTCCTACAACACTCCCCAGGGCCCTACCGTTTACTGTGAAAGTACTACCTTGATTTGACTTCCCAAGATGCTACATCTCACACTTCTCTGAATTAAACTTCATTTGCCAGTCCTCTGCCCATTTACCCAGCTGATCAAGATCCCACTGTAATTTTTGATAACCTTCTTCACAACTAATCAAAAACTCTAATTTTACTGCAACTACATTTCATTCATAGAGACTAGACCTGAAATAGCCTGTTTATAACAACAACTTATATTTACTTAACACCTTGAACATAGCAATAATGTCCCAATGTAATTCACAGGAGTCAGCAAAGTGAATTGAGCCTGTGTTAATGAAGATATTAGAACTCACCAAGAGGCAGATTTTACATAGCCCAACCTTGCAGTAAAAAAAATTGAAGAGTTTCATTACTTTACAAAGATAGTGATTTTATTTTACAACCTCAGAATTTACATTCTTCTTAATTACCTTGTGCACATTCTGTGCTAATAGGTGGCAAAATGCGGCAAATCGAAATTACTCTGGTTAAAAGGTCATGCTCAGTTGTAGGGAGGAAGCATTTTTCATGATAATTGCTACAGCTGTATAAATGTGCAGCCAGCTGTTGAAAGAAGTGTAATGCAATCTGCTTGGATGACATTTATGTATTGTTTTGCCAGCAACTGTTAAATGTATCTCGTACTGAGAACATGAAAAGTGCTGACCTGGCAAGATTTTCAACAAATGAACCTCAATACACATTAGCCACTTGCAGAGATTCAATCAGCTTTGAGTGGTGTTGTTTAGGAGGAAAATAGGCTTCCCCTCATAATATGAGAGACAGGAATGTGCTACAACAATGTGCCATAAAATACCAGCTGAAATATGCAAGATATTTGTATCCATAGGCAAATCAGAATCAGAGTTAGAATCAGGTTTATTATCACTGACGTACGTCATGAAATTTGTTGTCTTGCAGCAGCAGTACGGTGCAAGATATAAAAGTTACTATAAATGATAAACAGTATACACACATGCAGGAGTTTGTTAGTTCTCCCCGTGTCTGCATGGGTTTCCTCCGGGTGTTGCTGTTTCCTTCCACATTCCAAAGACATATAGGTTATGAAGTTTTGGGCATGCTATGTTGGCGCCGGAAGAGTGGTGACACTTGCGGGCTGCCCCCAATACACTCCACCCAAAAGATGCACTTCAGTGTGTTTCGATGTACATGTGACTAATACAGATATCTCGATGCACATTAGGTGTATGTATGAGTGCGAGTGCAGTTTTTAAGAGGATGTGGACATTACTGGCAAAGCCACTCTCTGTTTATTGCCCATCCCTAATTTCTCATGAACCGAGCAGGTTCGTCAATCACCTTGGCATTTCAGAAGCAGGTTGTTGGTTGGTCAGACAAGGTAAGGTTTGGAGATTTCCTTCCTGAAGGATATAAGTGAAGCAGATAGATTTTTACAACTATTTTTACACAACTACTCATTGTTGATAGATTGCAATTACTTTCTGTTCTCTAGAGAGGGTGCAGAGGAGATTTACCAGGATGTTGCCTGGATTGGAGAGCATGTCTTATGAGGATAGGTTGAGGGAGCTAGGGCTTTTCTCGTTGGAGAGAAGGAGGATGAGAGGTGACTTGACAGAGGTGCCAAGAGGCATAGATCAAATGGACAGTCAGAGACTTTTTCCCAGGGCAAAAATGGCTAACACGAGGGGGCATAATTTCAAGGTGATTGGAGGAAGGTATGGGGGGATGTCAGAGATAGGTTTTTTACACAAAGAGTGGTGGGTGCATGGAACGCACTGCCGGCAGAGGTGGTGGGGGCAGATACATTAGGGATATTTAAGAGATAGGCACATGAATGATAGAAAAATGGTGAACTATGTGGGAGGGAAGGGTTAGATAGATCTCAGAGCAGGATAAGATGTTGGCACAACATGGTGGTCCGAAGGGCCTGTACTGTGCTGTAATGTTCTAAGATAAGATAAGATATTTATTTATTAGTCACATGTAAATCGAAACACACAGTAAAATGCATCTTTTTGCGTTACTGAGAATGTGCTGGGGACAGCCCGCAAGTGTCACCGTTCTTTCCAGCACCATGCCCACAGCTCCTAACTTGTACATCTTTGGAATCCCATCCATACTCATCAAGCTTCAAGACCTGGGTCCCTGTACCCCCCTCCGCAACTAGATACTTGACTTTGTCATTGGCAGACCATTGGCAACAACATCTCCTCCTCGCTGATCATCAACACAGGTGCTGTGCTGTCTTAGCTTAGCATGCATTTAGCTTAAACTGTGCTTAGCCCCCTGCTCTACTCTCTGCACACACATGACTGTGTGGCTAAGCACAGCTCTAACGTCACATACAAATTTGCCAATGACACTACTGTTGTTGGGCAAATCACAGGTGGTGATGAGTCAGCGTACAGGAGTGAGATAGGACACCTGACTGAGGCCACAACAACAACCTCTAGCTCAACATCAGTAAAACTAGAGGTTTATAAGATTATAGGAGGCATAGATAGAGTAGAAAGCTGGTATCTTTTTCCCAGGGTTGAAATGTCTAATACCAAAGGGCATGTGTTTAAGGTGAGAGGGGTTAAGTTCAAAGGAGATGTGCAGGGCACATTTTTTAGTGGTGGGTGCCTGGAATCTGCTGCCAGAAGAGGTGGTGGAGACACATACAATTCAAGAGGCTCTTAGATAGGCACGTGAATGTGCAGGAAATGGAGGGATATGGACATTGTGTAGGCAGAAGGGATAACTGCACTGTGTAATGAATTGACCTGTACGATCGGTTTGTAAGACAAGCTTTTCACTGTACCTTGGTACAAGAGACAATAATAAACCAATAATAAATTTGATTACTTATTTAATTAGTTCAACACAACATCATGGGCCAAAGGGCCTGTTCATGTGCTGTACTCTTCTATGTTCTGTGAGCCATCGAGTCATACAGCACAGAAACAGGCCCTTCAGCCCACTGAGTCTGCACTGACCATCAAGTACCAACTTCTGCTAATTCTACACTAATCTCATTTGATTATCCCCACGTTCCCATCAACCACCCCCCCCCCCCCAGATTCTACCACTCACCTGAACCCTAGGAGCAATTTACAGTGGCCAATTAACTTGCAATCACCACGTAGTTGAAATGTGAGAAGAAACCAGAGCCACAGGTTACTCTGATTAGAACTCTGGTCAGACCACACTTGGAGTATTGTGTTCAGTTCCGGTCGCCTCTTTATTGAAAGGATGTGGAAGCTTTAGAGAGGGTGCAGAGGAGATTTACCAGGATGCTGCCTGGATTGGAGAGCATATCTTATGAGGATAGACTGAGAGAGCTGGGGCTTTTCTCTTTGGAGAGAAGGAGGATGAGAGGTGACTTGACAGAGGCGTACAAGATGATAATAGGTCGAGTGGACACTCAGAGACTTTGTCCCAGGGTGACAATGGCTAACACGAGGGGACATAATTTTAAGGTGAATGGAGGAAGATATAAGGGGGATGTCAGGCGTAAGTTTTTTAGACAGAGAGTGGTGGGTGCGTGGAACGCACTGCCGGCAGGGGTTGTGAGGGCAGATACATTAGGGACATTTAAGAGACTCTTAGAGAGCCACAGGAATGATAGAGAAATGGAGGGCTATGTGGGAGGGAAGGGTTAGATAGATAATAGAGCAGGATAAAATGTCGGCACAACATAGTGGGTCGAAGGGTCTGTACTGTGTTGTAATGTTCTATGTTCATTGGAGGAAACTCACGTAGTCAAGCAGAATGTTCAAACTCCTCACAGACAGCACTTGAGGATGGAGGTCAGAATCAAATGTGAGTTGTTGGGGCTTTGAGGCAGCAGGTCTACAGCTGCACCACTGTGGTGCCCCGTTCCTGGAGGTGCTGTCTTGCCGATGTAACAAGGTCTTACTTGCCCACTTGGGTATAATCACATCTGAATAAGAATCAGAATCAGGTTTATTATCAGTGACATATGATGTGAAATTTTTTGTTTTGCAGCAATGGTACAGTGCAAGGATAATAAAATTACTATAAATTACAAATTAAAGAAATAGTGCAAAAAAAAAGAATAATGAGGCAGTGTTTATGAGTTCATGGACAGTTCAGAAATGTGATGGCGGAGGGGAAGAAGCTGTTCCTGAATCATTGAGTTAGGGTCTTCAGGCTCCTGTACCTCCTCCCCGATGGTAGTAATGAGAAGAGGGCATATCCCAGGTGGTGAGGGTCCTTAGTGATGGATGCTGCCTTCTTGAGGCACCGTCTCTTGAAGATGTCCTCGATGGTGGGGAGGGTTGTGCCCGTGATGGAGCTGGCTGAGTCTACAACCCTCTGCAGCCTCTTGCAATCCTGTGCATTGGAGCCTCCATACCAGGCAGTGATGCAACCAGCCAGAATGCTCTCCACTGTACATCTGTAGAAATTTGCAAAAGTCTTTGGTGACGTACCAAATGGTATGGGAGGGAAGGTGTGTCTGGGCCACCTTAAATCCCTCATCAGATTTTGTGATCCATCATCTTAGCACTGGGTACAGATTGTTTAGTTTCTATATATGTGTACACTTCAAAAGTAATCCATTTGTTTGAAGTGCTTTATGATGAGGTGTTGTAATTTCAATCTCTTTCTTTTCAGTCTCCTGCTGTGGTGAGAGTTAGATTGCTTCACAAGACACAAGACAAGGGAGCAGAAGTAGGCCATTCGGCCCATCGAGTCTGCTCCAAAGAAAAGGAAAAAAAGAAAAAGAAATGAGAAATTGGGGGAGGCAACAAAAAAACCCAATTTCCGGCCTTATCCCCATATCCCTTGATACCCCGACTATTTAGATATCTATCTATCTCTTCCGTAAACGCCTCCAATGATCTGGCCTCCACTGCTGTACGCGGCAAGGAATTCCACAAATTCACCACCCTCTGGCTAAAGAAATTTCTCCTCATCTCTGTTTTAAACCTGTACCCTCTAATTCTAAGATTGTGCCCTCTGGTCCTGGACTCACCCACCAAGGGAAACAGCTTGACCACATCTACTCTGTCCAGTCCTTTCAACATTTTAAAAGTCTCTATGAGGTCCCCTCTCATTCTTCTGTACTCCAGTGAGTACAGTCCAAGAGCCGACAAATGCTCATCATACGCAAGCCCTTTCATTCCAGGAATCATCCTCGTAAATCTCCTCTGAACCCTTTCCAACATCAGCACATCTTTCCTAAGATATGGGGCCCAAAACTGTGCACAGTATTCCAAATGAGGCCTCACTAGTGCCCCGTAGAGCCTCATCAACACTTCCTTACTTTTATACACTATACCTCTCGAAATGAATGCCAACATAGCATTCGCTTTCCTTACCACCGATCCGACCTGGTGGTTAACCTTTAAGGTATCCTGCACGAGTACCCCCAAGTCCCTTTGTACTTCTGTACTTTGAATATTCTCTCCTTCTAGATAATAATCTGCCCGTTTATTTCTGTTTCCAAAAATGAAAGTATTCAATGTAGGATTCCTTTCAGTATAAAAGTCTTTTATTTTCAAATATTGCCAGAAATTGGGCTTGTAGAGCCCAAAACAAAGAATTTAAAAAGAAACATTTGCAGAGCCTAAGGGACAAGAACAGGAAGCAGGATTTGCATTCACCTCTTTCCAGAATCTGGTACAGACAAGATGGGCCGAATGTTCTCCTTCTGTGCTTTGTCATTCTGTACTATGCTTTACTATTGGAAAACATGATACTGGGAACATTCACTTATAATCGTTATCATACTATCTTTATTATAAATTAAAATTATTATATTGTATCCTTCTCAAGTATTGTTTTCGATCTATAGTGATACGTAGAGTTTGATCTTAGGTTCATCAATAGATTTTGCTGGAACCATTCTTTACCCAACCCATAGCCTCACTGCCAACTCCGATACATACCAAAACTCCACCATATAAAATCTTCCTTTGTATTAATTTCCTCCAGAACATTACACTTTGTGCTCCAAGATATTAATTGTCACCTTGAATATCAATCTATGGTTTCCAAGCACCTCATAAATTGAGCATCCTCAATTACTCTGGCACCTGAAGTCTGTCTGAAAGTATTCCCTAACTGTTGGTGATTCCAGTGCTCACAGCAGAATCGGGCATGTTTAGAGGACAGTTAATGACTGGAATTGAGTTAGAAGACAGTAATTCAATGGGGCAAACATAATTGCATCATAAACCACAACACTGAAGCTTTAGCAGTTTATGAATCCTGCCAAAAATGCAAAGATGAGAGTCACTGCCAGATTAATTTCACTACCAGACATTTACTGTAGGAAAATACAACATGTAATTTATTTTTAACTCTCCCTAGTTCTTCATCTGGCTGTCAGCAAGCTACGAGGTCACTCATATACTGTATCATGTGGTAGCTTAATCCCTGCACTTGGAGTGCTTGTGGAGGGTGGTGATGTTCATCCAAGCTTACTACTTCCACACATCATTTCACCTTGGATTCTTGGGTTCAAGAGCCAAGGTCTCGGAAACTCTCCAAGGCTTCTTGAAGGGCAGGCGCAGTAGTGTAGCAGTTAGCATAACACTATTACAGCGCCAGTGATCCATGTTCAATTCCAGCAACGACTGTCAAGAGTTTGTACGTTCTCCCCGTGTCTTCGTGGGTTTCCTACGGGTGCTCCAGTTTCTTCCCACATTCCAAAGATGTACAGGTTAGGAAGTTGTGGGCATGCTATGTTGGCGCTGGAAGCGTGGTGACACTTGCGGGCTGCCCCCAGAACACTCTATGCAAAAGATGCATTTCACTGTGTGTTTCAATGTACATGTGACTAATAAAGATATCTTCTTCAATATTGTGTGCAATTCTGGTCACTGCATTACAGGAAGGATGTGGAGGCTTCGGAAAGGGTGCAGAAGAGGTTTACCAGGATGCTGCCTGGATTAGAGGGTATTACAATTGGAATTGGTTTATTATTGTCACTTGTACTGAGGTGCAGTGAAAAACTTATCTTGCGTACCGTTCATGCAGATCAATTCATTACACAGTGCACTGAGGTAGTATAAGGTAAAACAAAAACAGAATGCAGAATAAAGTGTCACAGCTACAGGGAAGTGCAGTGCAGGTAGACAATAAGGTGCAAGGTCATAACGAGGTAGATTGTGAGGTCAAGATTCCATTTTATCGTACGAGAGAACAGTTCAATAGTCTTATAATAGTGGGATAGAAGCTGTTCTTGAGCCTGGTGGTACGTGCTTTAAGACTTTTGTATCTTCTACCCAATGGGAGGGGGGAGAGGAGAGAATGTCTGGGGTGGGTGGGGTCTTTGATTAGGTTGGCTGCTTTACCAAGGGTAGCGAGAAGTGTTGACAGAGTCCATGGAGGGGAGGCTAGTTTCCGTGATGTGCTGAGCTGTGTCCACAACTCTTTGCAGTTTCTTGCAGTCACGGGCAGAGCAGTTGCCATACCAGGCTATGATGCATCCAGATAGGATGCTTTCTGTGGTGCATCAGTAAAAATTGGTCAGGGTTGACAGGGGCATGCCAAATGAGCTATGAGGAGAGGTTGGACAAACTCGGATTGTTTTCTCTGTAGCATCAGAGGCTAATAGAAGTTTATAAAGTTACGAGAGGTATAGATAGGGTTGATGGTCAGAATCTTTTTCCCAGGGTAGAAATGTCAGGTACTAGAGGATATGCATTTAAGGTGAGAAGGAGAAAGTTTAAAGGAGATGTGCGGTGTTAGTTTTTACACAAAGAGTGGAAGGTGCCTGGAAAGGACTGCCATGGGTAGTAGTGGAAGCAGATACGATAGTAGCGTCTAAGAGGCTGTTAGATGTACAGGCAGAAGAGATTTAGTTTAATTCAGCATCATGTTCAGTATGGACATCCTGGGCCAAAGGGCCTGTTCCTGTGCTGTACTGTTCTATGTTCTATATTCTATCACTTCCCAACCTACAGCCTCTTCCACCTGGCAGATTGGGAACATCACCTGCTGCAAGTTCCAAAGTCAGGTGCCTTAGCAACTTCAAATATATGGGCTGTTCTATAATCATCGCTGGTTCTAAATCCTGCCCCACAGCACTGGGTGTATAACACTCACAGCCGTAGGCTTGCATGCTATGTTGGTGCCGGAAGCGTGGCGACACTTGCGGGCTGCCCCCAGAACACTCAACACAAAAGACATCTTTCACTGTGTGTTTCGATGTACATGTGATTAATAAAGATATCTGATCTTATCTTGTCTCATCTTAAATGGTGAAAGAATGTGTAGTATCCAGGTTGTTCAAACCATACCTAAAAATTATGCTACTAGAACCAAGCTGCACATTACTTACATTCTCCCTTCTCTCCTCTTCCATTGGGTAAAAGATACAGGAGCCTGAGGGCACATACCACCAGACTTAAGGACAGCTTCTACCCCACTGTGATAAGACTACTGAATGGTTCCCTTATACAATGAGATGGACTCTGACCTCATGATCTACCTTGTTGTGACCTTGCACCTTATTGCACCGCACTTTCTCTGTAGCTGTGACATTTTACTCTGTACTGTTATTGTTTTTACCTGTACTACATCAGTGCACTCTGTACTAACTCAATGTAACTGCACCGTGTAATGAATTGACCTGTACGATCGGTTTGTAAGAAAGCTTTTCACTGTACCTTGGTACAAGTGACAATAACAAACCAATACCAATACCAAAATTCAGTGTTGAGGTGGCAGCTGATCGCAAAAATCCTCCTCACATACTCTTGTGTGATCAAGAGAAACATTCAAGGTTCATTGTGGTCTCCCCAGCCTCAGTAAGAAAACAAGATGCATTACTTTGGCTACTTCTCGTGTCACTCCGTGGTCCTGCTATGTTTCATTGGCAGTGTGTCATCGTTGTCCAAGGTGGAGCAACTTACCATTAATGTGGAATCTTCCAGCACATCCAAAACACTGGAAGATTTAGAAACACGAATTGGATGTGAATTGAAAGAGCACGACTTTTTCTGTGCCACTTATCTCTATCTTCACTGAGAAGTGACTAAGTAACTGAGGTACATCAGGGCCTAGACACTTAATTATCTGTCTACTGGATCTAAATTGCTAACCCCACTTTCAGGAAAGGTTCGATTTGCAGAGAGAATGAGTGTGTGAAAATAGAATATGGTTGCGGACACAAAGTTTCCAAGGATTTGCTTTCATTTTCCTTTACTCTTTACTCTAGAGGCAAGGTCACCACAGGATTTAGGCTTTAATTAGTTTAATGACATTAAAATATGACAAATATTACAGAAAGATTGATACAATTAATTGTACATGTCATAAACAGGAATAGTCAGTTCCGTTTGGAGAGAAAGTTCGTCAATATCCTGTGTACAATCAATTAATTAATTAAGTTTGTATCAATCTGTCTGTAAAATCTGTTGAATTTTTAATGTCACTAAACTAATTAAAGTTCAAAACCTTGGACAGTCAACTCCAGTTATAGTAAAGTGTTACTCAAGACAGTTTTTGTGATCTCCTTGTGGACTCACTCATTGAATTTCTTAAAATCTAGATCCTTCTTACAGGCAAAAGCACAATTTTTGTACCTTTCCACACATTCTTGCTTTCTTATGGTTTAAAACTATTACTACAGCATCCAATATTTTAAACATATTAGGACAAAGTTTTCAAAGACCTCAGTGTTATTTTCTCCCTAACCTTCTTGATATTAGGTTGAATAATGTTTCAAGTTCAGTCAACCTTCCAGGCTTGCTGCTGGTAAGTCTATATAAAGTGCCTTTGTTGAGTTGGTACATTAAACCAAACTCATCTCTTTTAGCTGATTCTTAATCCTTAATACTGGCATTGAAAAATCCAAATTCCTTCAGAGAGTTAAGAAGTTTCCAACAAAGGTTTCTGCAGTTATTAAAGGGCCCCACAAGGAATGAAAATCAAAATAACTGCAGATGCTGGAAATCTGAAGTGAAATCAGAAAATGATAGCCTCAGCAGGTCAAACAGCATCCATAGAAAGAGAAACAGGGTTAACATTACAGGTTTCCCCCTGTTTCCACTGCGTTTCCATTTGTCAAATGAGGGAAAAGGTGCTTCAAGATCAAGATCTCAAACATGGTATAAAACTCATGGTCTACTGAGCAGCAGTGATCACTGTCCTCTTCTATTTTCTGATACCTACACTACCTACAGCAGGCTTCTCAAAGTATTGGACAGATACCAGCAACACTGTCTTCACAAAATCCTCCAGATCTACTGGAAGGAGAAGCTAATCAATGTCTGCGTCCTCTCCCAGGCCAATATCCCCAACTCTGAGGCCCTAGTAATCCCCAACTGATTGAATTGGGCAGGCCATGCTCATGACTGATACCAGTCTCTCAGACATGGGAATCGTGGAAAAAGAAAAGATTCAAGGATGTGCTCAGAGCCTCCTTGAAAAAAAAATGCAACACCCCCCTCGGATTATTGGGAAGCCTTTGCCCATGATCAGTTAAAATGGAGAAAGTGCATTTGGAATGGTATTGAGCACCTCAAGGCCATTATCAAGGGCAAATAGAATCCCAATGTAAACAGCAGAGGGAGTGCATCATCATGCAAACTACCTACCACCTGCCCCATCAAGCTTTTCACCCCATCTGCGGAAGTCTACATTCTCCATGTTGCCCTCATCAATCACTTCAAACTGCCTAAGGATGAAGGATAAGTGTGCTTTTCTGCCACCAGATAACATCCAACTTTACAACAAGCTGCAGCCCTTATGAACCACTGCATCACTAGATTTTGCATGCACCAGCCCACCGAGCTACTGATAAGCATTCTTCTTATAAGTTTGAATAGTTTTTTTGATACAGGGTACAAGAAGGAACTATTTCCACTGGCAAAGAATCAATAACCAGAAACTGCAGGTTGACAATAGAATCTGGAGGGACGACTGCTTTTCACACAGCAAGTTGTTATCATCTGGAATCCTCCATCTGAAGGGATGTTGGAAGATTCTGCAGCAGTTTTCTAAAGGAAATTCTGCAAGAAATTGTAGGGAGTTGTGAATGCAGCCCAGTCCATCACACAAACCAGCCCCTCTCCATTAACTCTGTCTATATCTCCCACTGCCTCGGGAAAGCAGCCAACATGATCAAGGACCCCTCCCACCCTGGTCATTCTCTCTCCTCCCTTCTCCAGTCGAGGAGAAGGTACAAAAGGCTTAAGAGCACATCCGACCGGGCTCAAGAACAGCTTCCATCCCGCTGTTATCAGACTCTTGAACAGACCTCTAATACGCTAAAGATGAACTCTTGATCTCTCCATCTACCTTATCGTGGTTCTTGGACTTTATTTGTCTACCTTCACTGCACTTTCTCTGTAACTGTAACACTATATTCCGCATTCTGTTTTCCTTTTTATTACCTCAATGGAATGATTTGTCTGGATGGCCCACAAACAAAAGGTTTTCACTGTATCTTGGTACATGTGACAATAATAAACCAATTACCAATCCCAATACCAAATTGGAACAATCTCCAACTAAGAGAGGGAAATAGGATTAGTTGGAGAGTCCTTCAAAGAGTTGGAACAGGCACAATGACCTTGTAGTCTATCATTCTTTGAAACATACATCAGACCAACTAAATAGTATTCCATGCGAGCATCTTCCCATTTCACCTAACCTCTGCCCCCATTCTCCCTCAGCTGGAAGTTGCTTTATCTTTCTATTTCTCTAGTCCTTATTTACCAACTCAGCTTCCACTTAAATGCATGGATGCCATTTGCCTCAGCTACAGCTTTCAACTAATGAAGAACTTTTTCCTCAATTCTTTATTGGCTCTATGAATGACAATCTTACCACTGTTAATCTCATTGCCAATTTGATCATGTGGTTTACGAATTCTGCTTTTAAAACATATCAGATACCTCAGTTGTACAGAGTCCTGATGCAGGGTTTTGACCCGAAACATGGATAATTCCTTTCCTCCAGCAGATTATTTGTTACCTCAAGTGTATTGTCTGAAATCCTCTTCAAGAAAGACAGTTCACTCTCTGCGATTCGAGCTAAATAAGCTGAATATTGTCAGAGGGATTTCAGACGGAACAAAGTTAAGGTGTTGAGCAGCACGGTAGTGTAGCCGTTAGCGTAACGCTATTACAGTGCCAGCGACCCAGGTTCAGCTCTGGACGCTGTCTGTAAGGAGTTTGTACGTTCTCCCCATGTCTGCATGGGTTTCCTCCGGGTGCTCCGGTTTCCTCCCACATTCCAAAGACGTACAGGTTAGGAAGTTGTGGGCATGCTACGTTGGTGCCAGAAGTGTGGCGACACTTGCGGGCTGCCCCCAACACTCTATGCAAAAGATGTATTTCACTGTGTGTTTTGATGTACATGTGACTAATAAATATATCTTATCTTATCTAATATAAGGGTTGTAGGGAAGGAACATTAAATCGAGTGTCATTTATAAACAATAATAGGCTGGTACAAATAGCCAATTAATTAGATTAATAAAGTGATGATATTTTTGGGACTTTATTTAAATAATTACACCATTTCACATAGAACTAAGCAGAATCTACAGTGCAGTTTCAGAACACACAGAACAACTAAATATTCCACATGAGCCCCTCCCACCTCATCTAACCACTGCTTTCATTCTTCCTCAACCAACACAGTAGCTCCAGATCCTGACCTCATGATCCAGATCCCAATCTCAACCTCATGAATTTATCTAGCATACTTTTAAGCACCTGGGTGCTTTTTTGCCTCAACTACAGATTTTAACAACTAGAGACTTTTCTTCTAATTCCTATAAACCTCGATAAGGTCACCCTTCAACCACCTACATTCTAAACCTAGCCTATCCAATCTCTCCTTATAACCACACCACACTACTGTGAGGTAATGCACTTTGGGAGACTTATGCAGTTAGGACATACACCAGGAACGATGGGGTCCTAGGGAGTATTGAGGAAGAGAAGAACCTTGGCATGCAAATCGAAAGATTAATACGTAGGGTTCCCACTGGTTGGCATGGACATGATGGCCCGAATGGCCTGTTTCCGTGCTCTGTGCCTCTATACCTTACTGGATTTGTGAGTGACCATCCTATATTTACTACCTACTTACTTATAATGACCCATAACAAGGGCATTCAGCCCATTGCCAACTCCCAGCAGAGTAATCCCATCAGTCCCATTCCCCTCTCTCCTGGTGCCCTGCAATTTATTCTTTTGTCACTACCTACACTAAGATGCAATTTACAGCAACCACTTAATTTATCAGCATGTCTTTGGGGCATGGGAGGAAACTGAAGCATCTAGCAGAAAGCCACGCAGTCACATGAAGAACTGCTATGGCTGCTGCTATTCCCTACTACGGCCATTCCCATAGCCGATCTGATCATCAGAAACAGAATCAGGTTTATTATCACTGATTTATATGACATAAAATTTGTTGTTTTGCGGCAGCAGTACAGTGCAAAGACATAAAATTACTACACAACATAGAACACAGAACAGTACAGCACAGTATAGGCCCTTTGGCCCTCAGTGTTGTGCCAACATTTTATCCTGCTCTAAAATCTATCTAACCCTTCCCTCCCATGTAGCCCCTTATTTTTCTATCATTCATGTGGCTATCTAAGAGTCTCTTAAATGTCCCAATGTATCTGCCCCCACAACCTCTGCAGGCGATGTGTTCCACGCACCCACCACTCTCTGTGTAAAAAACTTATCCTGACATCCCCCTTATACCTTCCTCCAATCATCTTAAAATTATGTCCCCTCGTGTTAGCCATTGTCACCCTGGGAAAAAGTCTCTGACTGTCCACTCCATCTATGCCTCTTATCATCTTGTACACCTCTATCAAGTCACCTCTCATTGTCCTTCTCTCCAAAGAGAAAAGCCCTAGCTCGCTCAACCTACCCTCATAAGACATTCTCTCTAATCCAGGCAATATTCTGGGAAATCTCCTCTGCACCTTCTCTAAAGCTTCCACATCCTTCCTATAATGAGGCGACCAGAACTGAACACAATAGTCCAAGTGTGGTCTAACCAGAGTTCTCTAGACCTGTAACATTACCTTGTGGCTCTTGAACACAATACCCCGAGTAATGAAGGCCAACACACCATACGCCTTCTTAACAACCCTATTGACCTGCACGGCAACCTTGAGGGATCTATGGACGTGGACCTCAAGATCCCTCTGTTCATCCACACTGCTAAGAGTCCTGCCATTAACCTATAAATTACAAAAATAAAAAAAAGTGCAAAATAAAGGAATAATGAGGTGGAGTTCATGGGGTCATGGACAAGTTCAGAAATCTAGAGGAGGAGAAGCAGCTGGGTTGAGCAGCATCTCCTCCATGCGTTAGTACCTTCTGGCGCTTTCTCTTTCTCTCTCACAGCTCCGGGACTCGCGATCCCAAATTTGTCCAGGTCCAGAATTCTTCTTCATCCTCCACGGATCCATTCTTCGTGTTCTTGGCCTCCACGAAGGATTGGAAACTCGCCCGGCTCCAAGCTCCCGAAGCTCCGTCTGGACTTCCTCACTCTCCCGTCATATGTGAATGTACAACAGAGATGAATTCCAGCTGTTTTCATCTGTCCCCTTGAACCAGCTCCACCCCTCAATACGATCATGGTAGATCCTCCACCAATGCCATGTTCACACTCCCCAGCCATAAGTTTTGTATCTGTCTGGTTCCTTCTTAAGTATACACAGCCCTTTGGCCACTATGTAGTAGAGAACTCCACAGATTCACCACCCTCTCAGTGAAGCAATTTCTCCTCATCTCAGTCTCTATGTTACTCTATACTGAGACCCCTAGTACTAGATGCCCCCGGCCAGGGGAAGTATCCCCCCTGCATCCAGCCTGTTAAGCTCTGTCAGAATTCTGTACGTTCAGAGTCAGAGTCATTGAGTCATACAGCACGGAAGCAGGCCTTTGGCCCAACTTGTCCATGCTGACCAAGATGTCCATCTAAGCTAATCTCATTTGCCCACATTTGACCCATGTCCCTCTAAACCTTTCCTATCCACGTACCTGTTTAAATGTCTTTTAGATGTTGTTATTGTCCCTGCCTCAACCACTTCCTCTGACAGCTCGTTCCATATATTTACTGCCCTCTATGTGAAAAAATTGTCCCTCAGGTTCTTTTTAAATCATTACCCTCTCATCTTAAACCTACTTCAATAAGATCTCTTCTCGTTCTTCCAAACTCTGTTGAATAAGCCCGAGTCAACTCAATCTCTCCTCAGACAATAGTCCCACCACTCCAGGAATCAGTCTGATGAACCACTGCTGTGGTCCCTCTACAGCATGTCTGTCCTTTCATAGGGGAAGAGACCAAAATTGCGCACAATACTCCAGGTCCCACCAAGGACCATTATAATTGTGTGTGACACCCCTGCTCTCATACTCAAAACCTCATGCATTGCAGGCCATTTATCTTCTTAACTGTTAGCTGCATTTGATGTTTGCTTTCAGTGAATGAAGTTCACCACTGGCTGTGTTACTTTTCCTCACTGCTGATGTTAGACTAAGACACACAAAGTGCTGGACGAACTAAGCAGTCTGTAGTTCCCTGTTTTCTCTCTCCTTTTATTTTAAATAATGGGGTTACATTTAACAATCTCTAATCTGCAGAAACTGTTTCATAACCTATTGGATTTAGGAAGGCAATCAACATGTTTGCTATTTACACTGTTATCTCTATTAGATTAGATTTTTAGATACATATCTTTAATAGTCACATGTACATCGAAACACACAGTGAAATGCATCTTTTGCGTAGAGTGTTCTGGGGGCAGCAATAAAGTGTTGCCACGCTTCCGGCACCAACATAGCATGCCCACAACTTCCTAACCTGTATGTCTTTGGAACCTGGGAGGAAACTGGAGCACCAGGAGGAAACACACACAGACACAGGGAGAACGTACAAACTCCTTACAGACAGTGGCCGGAATTGAACCTGGGTCGCTGGTGCTGTAATAGTGTTATGCTAACCGCTACACTACCATGCCTGCCCTCGCACTACCGTGCCTGTCCTGTAGTTTGGGATGCAGATTATCAGACTCTGGGGAGTCATTGACTTTCAGCCCTATTAATTTTTCCAGTTTTTTTTAAATAATCTGTATTGGAATTGGTTTATTATTGTCACATATACTGAGGTACAGTGAAAAACTTGTCTTGCATACCGTTCATACAGATCAGTTCATTACACAGTGCATCGAGGTAGTACAGGGTAAAACTATGCAGAGTAGAGTTGTACTGCTACAACTGTACAGGGTACTGGTGAGGCCACACCTGGAGTACTGCATGCAGTTCTGGTCTCCTTATTTGAGGAAAGATATCCTGGTTTTGGAGGCAGTGGAGAGGAGGTTCACCAGGTTGATTCCAGGGAGATGAAGGGGTTAGCCCATGAGGATAGATTAAGTCGATTGGGACAATACTCGCTGGAATTCAGAACGAGAGGGGATCTTATAGTAACATATAAAATTATGAAAGGGATAGATAAGATAGAGGCAGGAAGGTTGTTTCCACTGGTAGGTGAGACTAGAACTAGGGGACATGGCCTCAAGATTTGTGGGAGTAGATTTAAGAAGGAGATGAGGAGGAACTGCTTTTCCCAGAGAGTAGTGAATCTATGGAGTTCTCTGCCCAGGGGAGCAGTAGAGGCTACCTCATTAAATATAGTTAAGACACAGTTTGATAGATTTTTGCACAGTAGGGGAATTAATGGTTATGGGGAAAAGGCAGGTAGGTGGCTCTGAGTCCACGGCCAGATCAGCCATGATCTTATTGAATGGCGGAGCAGGCTCGATGGGCCAGATGGCCGACTCCGGCTCCTATTTCTTATGTTCTTGTATTTTTATGTAAAACAATAAGCATCAAAAGAATTATTCCACCATAGAGAAAGAATTACTGTCGCTTGTTTTAGCCTTGCAACATTTCAGTGTATATGTTTGCACCGCTCAGAAACCATTGACTGTGTATACAGATCATAACCCATTGGTGTTTCTGAGCCGAGTCAAAAACAAGAACAGAAGGCTGTTAAACTGGAGTTTAATTTTGCAAGAGTTTGATCTCATGATAACTCACATTAAAGGCAAAGATAATGTGATTGCTGATTGTCTTTCCCGATGTTAAATGGGAAACATGTATCTGTACTAATCTGATAGTCTGTAGTTGTGTAGCATGATAATTATTAACATTACTAACTATGCGCGGTTAAAATTTTCTTGGGAAAATTTTTTTTTTAGGTGGGAGGTGTTATGGACTCAGTGAAAGTCCCTTTAAGATAGAGAGTGTGTGTGTATGTGTGTGTGGGGCGTGCTTACGTCAATAGAAGATAAAGGACGTAATGACGTTGTTGAAGAAGTTAGAAGAAGAAGAAAGAGAGAGAGAGAAGGGAGAGAGACACCAGCCTGCTTGTTTTCTCTATCGATGGATGAGAAACAATAACTGTGTTTGCCACTGAAATCCATGTATGGAAGTTGGAAGTAATCCGGTGGAGTTCACTTTGTTGCTGACCTGTAGAAGGAAACAGGTATTTGTGTGTGTGGACGACCACGGTTCGGATGCTTTTCGGGGTGAGGAAGTCACTACCGAGTAAACACTGAAGTGTCGTTTGGGTTCCATCGTGGAACATTTGGATTTCGTATGTACTCTCTCTATGTTTTTCTACATCTACATCTTATCTTCAGACAACGGTGGTTGTTGAAGAAGCCCTTGCTCATGTTTCACCTTATGGCTTGCGGAACTGAACTTTAAGAACCATTCCGGAACTGGAAGTTTTGGACTTTGTCACACACACACACGAAGAGTTTAGTTTTGGGGTTAACGTTCGAGGTTTAACATTTTTGAATTCTAACATACTAACATTTTTACTTTTATTTTACGTATTATCATAAGTAGTGATTAATAAAATAGTTTTTAACACTGAATCATGCTCAGTGTGTTTCTTTTGTTGCTGGTTTGTGACAGAATGCAGAATAAAGTGTAACAGTTACAGAGAAAGTGCAGTGTAGGTAGACAATAAGGTGCAAGGTCATAACAAGGTAGATTGTGAGGTCAAGAGTCCATCTCATCGTACAAGGGAACCATTCAATAGTCTTATAACAGCAGGATAGAAGCTGTCCTTGAGCCTGGTGGTACATGCCATTAGGCTTTTGTATCTTCTGCCCGATGGGAGGGGGGAGACAAGAGAATG
The DNA here is from genome assembly GCF_009764475.1 of Pristis pectinata. Lineage (NCBI taxonomy): Eukaryota > Metazoa > Chordata > Chondrichthyes > Rhinopristiformes > Pristidae > Pristis > Pristis pectinata. Next base: position 12,980,661 of record NC_067409.1, on the reverse strand, counting down.
TCTGGGGTGGGTGGGGTCTTTGATTATGCTGACTGCTTTACTGAGGCAGCAAGAAGTATAGACCAAGATGCAGTGAAAAACTTGTCTTGCATACCACTCATACAGATCAATTCATTACACAGTGCATCCATGGAGGGGAGGCTGGTTTCTGCGATGTGCTGAGCTGTGTCCACAACTCTCTGCATCTTCTTGGGGACATGCCAAATTTCTTCAGCCTCCTGAGGAAGTAGAGGTGCTGGTGAACTTTCTTGGCCATTGTGTCTATGTGATTGGATCAGGACTGGCTACTGGTGATGTTCATTCTGAGGAACTTGAAGCTCTTAACCCTCTAGACTTCAGCACTGTTGACGTAAACAGGAGCATGTGCACTGTCCTACTTCCTGAAGTCAATGGCCAACTCTTTGGTTTTGATGACATTGAGGCAAAGGTTGTTGTCATGACACTGTGTCACTAAGCTCTCCATCTCCTTCATCTCATTGTCAATAATACTAATTTCCATTATTCTTCCTTCCCTTTAGACTAGAGCCTATTATAAAGAGCAGTACAGTAGTGAGGCACCTCCAGGCAGCAAGGGCCGTGACTTGAAGTGAGAAGAGGGACTCTCCGTGCAAGACATGGGAGCCATATAAAGGGGTGAGTGTTGGGACCCAGTTCTTTTCCAGGTATTTCAAGACAACATAAGAGCACAGCTCTGAATTGTTAGGTGATAATTGAATGGGAAATTAGGCAATTGGCAACAACCAATAAAAAGAAGGTAGGGACAAGTGGAGTGGACATTTTGGAGTTGCCAGTGCTGGAGTAGGGGAGCTGAGGGTTTGGGGAGAAGAGGCTAAGGTAAGTTTCTTTCTCTATTAGTGCCTAGCTAAACTAGTGACAATGGATTCAGGGTCAGTGATGTGTTCTTCCTGCCAGATGTGAGAGATCTGGGAGATCTCAAGTTTCCCTGCTAGCCACATCTGCGGGAGGTGCGTCCAGCTGCAGCTCCTTACAGACCGTGTTACGGAACTAGAGCTGCAGCCAGATGACCTTTGGCTCCTATGGGAGAATGAGGAGGTGATAGATAAAAGCTACAGGGAGGTAGCCACACCTAAGTTGCAGGAGGCAGGCAGCTGTGTGACTGTCAGAAGAGGGGAAGGGAATAGGCATATAGTGCTGAGTACCCCTGTGGCTGTTCCCCTCAGTAATGGGTATACTGCTTTGGATACCATTTGGGGGAGGAGACCTTCCAGGGGAAAGCTGCAGTGACCAGGTCTCTGGCACTGAGCCAGGCTGTGTGGTGCAGAAGGGAAGGGGGGAGAAGAGGAGGGCAGTAGTGATGAGGATTCCATAGTAAAGGGGGCAGACAGAAGATTCTGTGGATGTGAAAGAGACTCCTGAATGGTATGTTGCCTCCCAGGGTCAGGGATGTCTCAGATTGGGCCCACAGCATCCTAAAGGGGGAGCAGCCAGAAGTTGTGGTGCACACTGGTACCAATGACGTGGGTAGGGAAAGGGAGGTGACCCTGAAAAGTGAATGTGGGGAACTAGGTAAGAAACTGAAAAGCAGGATCTCAAGGGTAGTAAGCTCTAGATTGCTGCCTGTGCCATGTGCCAGTGAGGGTGAGAATAGGTTGATTTGGCAGATGAATGTGTGGCTGAGAAACTGGTGCAGGGGGCAGTGTTTCAGATTTGTTGATCATTGGGATCTTTTCTGGGGCAGGGATGACTGGTACTAGGCCATGAACCTGGTCAGGTGTCAGATCTCTCAGTGGGTGAGCACTTTGGAGATGGTGACCACAACTCCCTGACCTTTACCCTTTCATTGGAGGGGGATAGGAGCAGATGATATGGGAAAGTATTTAATTGGGGGAGGGGGAATTATGATGCTATTAGGCAGGAACTTGAGAGTGTAAATTGGGAACAGATGTTCTTGGAAATGCACAATGGAAATGTGGAGGTTGTTTAGAGATCACTTGCATGGGTTTCTGGATAGGTTTGTCCAATTGAGGCAGGAAAGAGATGGTAGGGTGAAGGAACAGTGGTTGGCACTAGATGTAGAATATCTAGTGAAGAGGAAGAAAGAAATTTGCTTAGGGAGCAAGGATCAGACAGGGCTCTGGAAAGTTATGAGGTAGCCAGGAAGGAGCTTAAGAATGGACTCAGAAGAGCTAAAAGACAGCATGAAAAGACCTTGGTGAGTAGGATTCAGGAAAACCCCAAGGTGTTCCACTCATGTGAAGGACAGGAGGATGACTGGAGTGAAGGTAGAACGATTAGGGATAGAGGAGGAAATGTGCCTGAGGTAGGAAGTTAATGAATATCTTGCTTCAGTATTCACCTGATGGAGACCTTGAGGACAGTGTAAAACAGGCCGATAAGCTAGAACATGTCAATGTTACAAAGGAGGATGTGCTGAACTTTTGAAAAACATTGGGATAAATTCCTTGGGACTGGACAGGACATATCCCAGGATACTATGGGAAGTGAGGGAAGAGATTTCTGAGCCCTTGGCAAATGCTTTGTATCCTCACTGGTCACAGGAGTAGTACCAGATGATTAGAGAGTGGCAAATTTATTCCTTTGTTCAAGAAAGGGAGTAGGGATAATCGTGGGAATTACAGGCCAGTGAGTCTTTCTTCAGTGGTGGGCAAATTATTGGAAAAGATCCTTAGGAACAGGATTTATGAGCATTTGGAGAAGCATAGTCTGAGTAGAGATGGTTAGCATGGTGTAGTGAGGGGCAGGTCATGCCTCATAAGCCTGTTTGAATTCTTTGAGGATGTGACAAAAAAACATTGAGGCTAGAGCAGTGGATGTGGTGTACATGGACTTTAGTAAGGTGTTTGATAAGGTTCCCCATGATAGGCACATTCAGAAGGTCCAGAGGTGTGGGATCCAGGGAAACTTAGCTGCGTGGATTCAGAATTGGCTTGCCCATAGAAGACAGAGGGTTGTAGATGGAACATATTCTGCCCGGTGGTCGGTGACTAGTGGTGTTCTGGGACCCCTGTCCTTTGTGATTGTTATAAATGACTTGGATGAGGAAGTGGAAGGATGGGTTAATAAGTTTGCAGATGATACAAAGGTTGGTAATGTGGATAGTGTAGAAGGTTGTTGAGGGTTACAACAGGACATTGATAGGATGCAAAGCTGGGCTGAGAAGTGGCAGATTGAGTTCAGACCAGAAGAATGTGAAGTGATTCACTTTGAAAGGACAAATTTGAAGACAGAATACAGTTAATGGCAGGATTCTTAGCAGTGTGGAGGAACAGGGAACTTGGGGTTCAAGTCCATAGATCCCTCAAAGTTGCTGCGCAAGTTGATAGGGTTGTTAAGAAGACATATGGTGTATTGGCCTTCATTAGTCAGGGGATTGAGTTCAAGAGCCATGAGGTAATGTTGCAGCTCTATAAAACCCTGTTTAGATCACACTTAGAATATTGTGTTCAGTTCAGGTCACCTCACTATAGGAAGGATGTGGAAGCTTTAGAGAGGGTGCAGAGGAGATTTACCAGGATGTTGCCTGGATTGGAGAGCATGTCTTATGAGGATAGGTTGAGCAAACTAGGGCTTTTCTGTGGAGAGGAGGATGATGAGAGGTGACTTGACAGAGGTGTACAAGAGGCCGAGATCGAATGGACAGCCAGAGACTTTTTTTCTCCAGGGTGGAACTGGCTAACATGAGGGAGCATCATTTTAAGGTGATTGGAGGTAAGTACAGGGGGGATATCAAAGGTATGTTTTTAAGTGGTCAGTGTGTGGAATGCATTGCCAGGATGCTGATAGAGGCAGATACATTGGGGAAATTTAAGAGACTCTTAGATAGGCACATGGATGATAGAAAAATGGAGGGGTATCTGGGAAGGAAGGGTTAGATTGATCTTAGAATAGGTTAAAATTTTGGCCCAACATCACGGGCCGAATGGCCTGTACTGTGCTGTAATGTTCAATGTTCTAGTGTGCCACAGGTAGTAATGGTGCTGCACAGCTCCAGTGACCTGGGTTTGATTCTGAATATTCTTTAGGATCTCAGTTTGCTGGCATTTCTGGCAAGTTAATTGGCAGAACAATAAAACCAAAGTATTTGTTTAGTCTTCATGGATATTATTCTCATATCTGACTGTGAAGGATCTACATTTGGCTTCATTATTTTCTTCTTACTTTGAGAGGCTTTTACAGCCTGCTTTTGTTACTCTATTTTTGCTCTCTTGATCAATCACTTGGTTCAATTGTGGTTCATTTCCAATCTTCTCCAAATCTTCACACTTACCACTTTTTCTGACAATGATACAAGACTCCTCTTTGGGATCTAATACCATCCTTGTTATTGTGTTGGCCATGGTTGAGTGGCTTTTTGTTTTTGCACTAGAAGGAATGGATAACTATTATAGTTACTGCATTCCATAGAACAATACAGCACAATACAGGCCCTTCAGCCCACCATGTTGTGCTGACCTTTAAACCACACCTAAGACTGACTAACCCCTTCATCCCACATATCCCCCTATTTTAACTTCCTCCATATGCTTATCTAACAATCTCTTGAACTTGTCCAATGTATCAGCCTCCACCTCCACCACCACCACCCCAGGCAGCACATTCCATGCACCAACCACTCTCTGGGTGAAAAACCTCCCTCTGGTATCTCCCTTGAACCTCCCCCCATTAACTTCATTCCTGAAGTGCTAGCTATCATCTTTCAATGAAGCTGCTCAATCTACTGTCAGGACTGAAGGGCCTGAGTTATGATGAGAGACTGGATAGTCTGGGACTTTTTTCCCAGGAGTGAAGGAGGCTGAGGGGTGACCTTATAGAGGTTTATAAAATCATGAGGGAAAGAGATAAAATGGACTGTCAGTCTTTCTCCCAGGGTAGGAGAGTCTAAAACTAGAGGGCATATGGAAAGAGTTAAAAGGGGGCAACTTTTTTCCACACAGTGTTAAGTATATGGACCATGCTGCCAGAGGAAGTGGTAGAGGTAGGTACAATTACAACACGCAAAAGGCATTTGGACAGGTATATTGCTTGGAACACACCTATCAGAACTACCAGGAAGGCATGGTAGTGTAACGGTTAGTGTAATGCATTAGTGCCAACAACCTGGGTTCAATTCCAGGTGCTGTCTGTAAGGAGCTTGTATGTTCTCCCTGTGTATGCATGAGTTTCCTCCCACATTCCAAAGACTTACAGGTAGATTAACATGGGTTTAAATGGGCAGCGCAGACTCATTGGGCTGGAAGGGCCTGTTATGCTGTAAATAAAGCTTTAAAGTTTTGAAGAAGGGATTAATTAATAATTAAGTGTTCAGGTTCCTTTGGGGAAGACTGACCATAAAATGATAGAATTCTTTAAGATAGAAAGTGCAGCAGTTCCATCCAAAACTTGGGCCCTAAATCTAAACAGGAAACTACAGAGCTATGAGGAGTGAGTTGGTTGTGACAGTGTCAAAGTTATACAGAAGTGGGGCCTTTGGTCATCTTGTCCACACTGAACAAGGTGTTTGCCTAAGCTAGTCCCAATTGCCTGCATTTGGCCCCATATCCGTCTAAATTATTAAGATATCTTTTACTAGTCACCTGTACATCGAAACACACTGAAATGCATCTTTTGCGTACTGTTCTGGGACAGCCTGCAAGTGTTGCCACGCTTCCAGTGCCAACATAGCATGCCACAACTTCCTAACCCGTACGCCTTTGGAATGTGGGAGGAAACCCACACAGACACATGGAGAATACACAAACTCCTTACAGACGGTGACAGGAATTGTACCCAGGTCGCTGGTGCTGTAGTAGCGTAATGCTAACTGCTACACTACCGTGCCACCCTAACTGTTCTTACTGCCCAGTACCCAATCTAAGATTGCTTGGTTGGCTTCTCAGTGCACTGGTCTTAAAACACTGTACACAAATTCATCCTCAATTGTACATATTTTAATTTGGTTCACCACTCTATATTTAACTTAAGCCACCTATAATTCCTGTAGTGCCCTTGATACATCCATCTCTAACTTCCTGTTTGATGGCACTTTCCTCATTGTTTGGAGGACTACAGACAAATCCCAAAGGTGTCTTTATTTCCTGCTCTACCCAAACTAGTTCTACATCTTGATTTTTCTGAGTCAATTTCCTTTCTCACCACCCCACTCCTTTTCATTTTTGCCTGTCTTTTCTTGAAATGATGATGATATATCTTTATTGGTCACATTGACATTGAAACACAGTGAAATGCACCTTTTGCGTAGAGTGTTCGGGGGGCAGCCCGCAAGTGTGTTCAGCTTTCATCCTGAAGGCTTGGTTGAAGAATCTTTAGCTAATCCAATTGTATGATACAATGATGTGTGCTGATCAACTACATCAACCAATGATTTATGCAGAAGTGCTACAAAACCTTTGAGGTTGGGTCTTCCAATACTTGCCACAAACAATGTCATAATTAAAAGATGACAAAGCATTTCACTTGGGAAGGTCATATTTTATTGGGAACTGTTAAATCTGTTAGACTGACAAATTTTATTAGAAAATCACCAAATGAATGTTGGGTACATCTAGACAAGCTAATGTTTTCTTGTTTAAGAAATTCTCTAAGAATAAGCTGGGAAATTATAGGCAGGTGAGCCTGATGTCAGTCATAGGTAAATTATTGGAAGGTATTCTGAGGGACAGGATACAAGTATTTGGATAGACAGGGCCTGATTAGGGATAGTCAATATGGCTTTGTGCGTGGCAGGTCATGTCTAACCAATCTAATGGAGATTTTCAAGGAGATTACTGGGAAGGTTAATGAAGGGAAGGCGGTGAACATTGTCTGCATGGACTTTAGCAAGGGCTTTGACAAAGTCCCACATTGGAGACTGGTCCAGAAGGTTACTTCACTTGGCATTTAGGATGAAGTAGTTAATTGGATTCAACATTGGCTTAGTGGGAGAAGCCGGAGAGTGGTAGTAGATGGTTGTCTCTCTGACTAGAGGCCTGTGACTAGTGGTATGCCACAGGGATCGGAGCGGGGCCCATTGTTGTTTATCATCTTTATTAATGATTTAGATGATGTGGTAAACAGGATCAGCAAATTTGTGGATGACACCAAGGTCAGGGGCATGGTGGACAGTGAGGAAGGCTATCAAAGCTTGCAAAATGATCTGGACCAGCTGGGGAAAATGGGCCAGCAGATGGCACTTAATGCAGACTTGTGAGGTGTTGTACTTTGGGAGGACAAGCTAGGGTAAGAATTAGTGTATGGTAGGGCTCTGAGCTGGTAGGGACCTGGAAATACAGATCCATAATTCCTTGAAAGCAGCATTGCTGGTAGATAGATCATAAAGAGCTTCTGGCACATTGGCCTTCATAAATAAGGGCATTGAGTACAGATGCTGGGATGTTATGTTGAAGTTGTACATGATGTTGGTGAGGCTGAATTCAGAGTATTGTGTGCAGTTCTGGTCACCTACCTACAGAAAAGATATCAATAAGCTTGAAAGAGTGCAGAGAAAATTTACACTATGTTGCCGGGACTTGAGGACCTGAGTTACAGGGATAAGTTGAATAGATTAGGACTTTATTCCCTAGAGCGCAGGAGAATGAGGGGAGATCTTAGAGGTGTACAAAATTTTGAGGGGTATAGACAGGGTGAATGCATGCAGGCTTTTTCCCCTCGGGTTGGGTGAGACTAGAACTAGAGGTCATGGGTTTAGGGTGAAAGGTGAAATATTTAAGGGGAATGTGAGGGAACTACTTCATTTGGAGGGTGGTGTGAGCATGGAACAAACTGCCAGTGGAAGTGGTGGATACGGGTTCAATTGTAACATTTAAGAGAAGTTTGGATAGGTACATGGATGGGAGGGTTATGGAGGTCTATGGTCTGGGTGCAGGTAGATGGGGACTAGGCAGAAAACTAGGCTGGCATGAACTAGATGGGCTGAAGGGCCTGTTTCTGTGCTTTATCTCTCTGTGACTCTGACTCTGATACCATGGTACAGCTAGTACAGCTGCTGTCTCTCAGTTCCAGCGACCTAGGTTCAGTCCTGATCTGTGTGGAGTTTCCACGTTCTCCCTGTGACTACATGGGTTTCCTCTGGGTGCTCAGGCTTCCTCCCACATCCCAATGACATTTGGGTCAGTGGGTTAATACACTGGGGACAATTGAGTGGTGAGTGGGTGGATGGTAAAATCTGAGGGGAGTTGATGGCAATATGGGAAGAATAAAATGGGATCAGTGCAGGATTAGTGTAAATGAGAGCCTACTGCTCAATGTAGACTCTGGGTGGAAGGGCCTGTTCTGTACTGCATTACTCCATAATATCAAAGGTTGAAAGGCAGTAATATATCTTCATAAGTCACATGTACATCGAAACACAATGAAATGCATCTTTTGCGTAGGGTGTTCTGGGGACAGCCCGCAAGTGTCACCACGCTTCCAGCACCAACATAGCATGCCCACAACTTCCTAACCCGTACATCTTTGGAATGTGAGAGGAAACCGGAGCACCCGGAGGAAACTCACGCAGGCATGGGAGAACGTAAAACTCCTTACAGACAGCAGCCAGATTTGAACCCAGGTCACTGGTGCTGTAATAGCATTACACTAACTGCTACAATAAAGTATTATTGCTGCAATATTAAGAATCCCATACCATATTCCCACTCTCTAACCATATTTTGATCAGTTTTGCTTCCAAAATCCATCTACCTTAAATATATTTAGTAGTTTGGTCTTAACAGCCCTGTATAGAAATTAAATTAAATTGGTTTGTTATTGTCATGTACTGAGCTACAGTGAAAAACTTTGTTTTGCATGTCATCCACACAGATCATTTTATCACATCAGTGCATCGAGGTAGTACAAGGGAAAACAATAACAGAATGCAGAATAAAGTGTTACAGTTAGAGAAAGTGCAGGCAGACAATAGAGCAAGGCCATAACGAGGTAGATTGAGGTCAAGAGACCATCTTATCGTACAAGGGAACCATTCAATAGATTTATAATAGCAGGATAGAAGCTGTCGTTGAGCCTGGTGGTGCACAAGAGTTCTGCAGATTCACCACCCTCTGCGTGAAGTAAATTCTCCTCATCTCAGTCAAGGGGTGTTGTACCTTCCATTAAGCCTCTCTCTTCACAGAACTCTTGTAGCATTACCCTTCACAAAATTTCTCAGCAGAGAGGTCATTTAGAACCAGAGGCAATTATAATGCATGCAGAAAAATTGTGACAGCAAAACTTCAGACTTTATTTAAAAAAAAGTTAAAGAAAATTGGAAAGCCAATCATCTCGAACCTTAACATCCAAGCTGGCCCCCAGCAGCTGGTGAGGATTTCCAAACAGCTGACAACCTGCAGAAACTTTCCTTAAGTTAGGCCTATAATTGACCATGATTTATTTAGACCACTTTCCCAGAGGGAATGCCCACATAGTACTGTAAATGGATAGACTCAGTTAAGCACCACTCCATCTTAACAATGAGATGTCACTGTGAGCTCCAGGCTCAGTCTACTGAGTAATGTTGCAGGTGATCAGGTAGTGATCCATGGTTTCATTGATAATTGAGTGGCATTTATTTCATGACTCATCCTTCTCAGTCCCACCATAAATATTGTATTTTCATTATTACTTTGTTTCATCGGAAGCCTGCTGACATGGGAGCACAAAGCGTGAAGAACGTTTTTAATTTAATATTTTACAAACATGTGCAGAAGTCAGATATTTCTCTACGCAAATGATTCACAAGTTCAGCTAACCTTGTGGCAACACAGAGCCCAAGGCCTCTATATCAAAGACATTCTTTGAAATCTCTGCCTTATTCCAACCCCAGCACCACTTGTGGCTGTGCTACTTTAATGAGTGAAACTTGCTCACACCAGCCATTGACATTTATTGATCCTTGACATTAAAGTCAAAAAATTTAGTGGCCTGCTGTGGGGTATGCCTCCAAATCTTTTGAGCTGAATATCTTCATGATGTATGAATGGCATTGATGTTCAGATGGATATTGGTGTTCTCAGTGTAAGGTAACATGTAGGTTCAGCACACAATTAGGAAGGCTAATGTTACATCGGCCTTTATTGCAAGAAGATTTGAGTACAAGAATACAGACATCTTTTTCCAATTATATGAAGCTATGGTGAAACTGTGTCTGGAATACCGTGTACAAGTACGGTCTCCCTACCTTAGGAAGGACATATTTATGATGGAGGGAGTGCAGTGAAGGTTCACCTGATCAATTCCTGAGATGGCTGAGTTGTCAGATGAAAAGAGAGAAAGCAACTGGGGTCTACTTGCTCGAGTTCAGGGAAATAACAGGTGATCCTCTTCAAAGTCACAAAATTCTTGTACCATGACAGAGTTGATGCAGATAGATGCAGAGTTGATGTTTTCCCTGGCTGAAGTGTCTAGAACCAGGGATCACAGCTCAAAATAAGGAATCCACAATTCAGAACAGAGCTAAGAAGAAACTTCTTCAGTAAGAAGATGAACCTTTTGAAGTCTTCAGTTAAAAGGGCTTAGATGGTCAGTTACTGAGTGTACTTAAGACAGAGATCAGTAGATATTAGGGGAACCAAGCAGTATATGATCTGTGCAGGAAAGTAAGATAAGATATCTTTATTAGTCATATGTACATTGAAACACACAGTGAAATGCATCTTTTGTGTAGAGTGTTCTGGGGCAGCCCGCAAGTGTCGCCACACTTCCAGCGCCAACATAGCATGCCCACAACTTCCTAACCTGTACACCTTTGGAACGTGGGAGGAAACCGGAGAATGCAGAGGAAACCCACAGACACAGGGAGAAGGTACAAACTCCTTACAGACAGTGGCCGGAATTGAATCCGGGTCACTGGTGCCGTAATAGCGTTACGCTAACCGCTGCACTACTGTGCCTGGTGAGATCAGCCATAATCTTCTTGACTGGTGGAGCAGCCATGGGGGAACAAATGTCCCAGTCCTACTTCTGATTCATTTGCTTTCATGTTCCAAGTGTCAGTACATGGACTTGATGGTCTCATTTTGTGCCATAATGAGTGTCTGTCTACATTTTCTTCAAAATTACCTTATTTGGGAGACTACATGGACCAGAGGGAGAGATGTAAGGATGGGCAAACCCAGACTCTGATCCAGGTTGAATTTAACTGTTGGCAGAGAGTTCATTGATGATTTATTACAACACTAAAGGAGGCCACACTAGGTCACTTCAGTCCCATTTCTGCCATTCCTTATTTCCCTGTATCTCTGCAGCTTATTTTCTCCCACATGTCCATCGACTCCCCTTTGACTCCTTTGCCACACCCTACACTAGGGGGTAATTTACAGTGGCCAATTAGCCTACCAGCTCAGCTTTGGGATGTGAGAGGAAATTGGAACACTTGGGGGAAACCCATGTGATCCTGGGGAGAACATGCAAACTTCACACGGGCAGCAACCAAGGTCAGGTTTGAACCCAGGTCCATGGAGCTGTGAGGAAGTAGAACTAACTGCTAAGTCACCATGCTACCTTCAGCTGATCAGGAGGTACAGAAGCCCGAAGCCCCACACCACCAGTTTCGAGAACAGCTACTTCCCTTCAACCAATTGGCTCTTGAACCAACCTAGTCACTACCTCAGTATAGCAACGCCATGACAACTTTGTACGACAATGGACTTTGCTTTTTTATTATTGTAATTGGTTTGTTCCTTGTATAATTTTGTATAAGTTGTATTTAATTTATGTTTTTCTTGTGAATGTTCTGTCACTAATGCTCTGTTCCTGTGATCCTGCTGCAAGTAAGCTTTTCACCTAACCTATGCACAGTAACCTGTGCATACATGTACTTCTGAGTTGGTTAGTTTGATTTGGTATCGTGTTCGGTGCAGACATTGTAGGCCAAAGGGCCTGTTCCTGTGCTGTATCGTTCTATGTTCCTCTGGCCCATGACTGCTTGGAGTGGAGGAGAAGCTTTCGGAATGGTATTGAGACTTCAATGACATGTACCAGGAGCACACAGAAGCCCTGAATAAGTAGCAGAAGGAGTAAACCACCTCACAAACTATCCACCTGCCCACCCTGTCAGACACCTTTCCCCATCTGTGGAAGAGTTTGCGGTTCCCACATTGGCCTCACCCGTCACCCCATAACCCACAAAATTAAAGTGGAAATGAGTCATCCTCGATCCCAAGAGACTGCCTAAGAAGATAACTCTGGACCATTAGTATAGTCTAGCAATTCTTAAAACAGTATAAAAGGACATTTCAGTGGTGAAACAAACAATCTGCTGGAGGACCTCAGTGGGTTGAGCAGCCATCTGTAGGTGGGGGGGGAAGGAATGTCGCTGTTTCAGGTTGAAACCCTGCAATGGGACTATTTCAGTGGTGTGTTGACTCCTTTGTTATCATCACAGAAGGACATGATTTCAGCATGAAATACAGCAGGCAAATCTTCCCATGGTTTAAGTACGATCACAGTCTCACGAGGCTGGAGACCATTGGCCAGATATCTCCCATTCCTGAAGGAGCATCAAGGAAACAGGTTAGAACTAACTGGGCACACTCACGCAACAGGGGACTCAGAGGTTAAACAGACAGGTTTATTTTTTTTCAAGCAGCAAAAAAACAAACTGCTGGAGGAACTCTTGTGTCGAGCAGCATCTGTGGAGGAAAAGGGATGGTCAACATTTCAGGTCAAGCCCCTGCATTAGGACTGAGAGTGTAGAGGGAAGGTAGCCAGTGTGTCGAAGGGAGAGGTGAGACAGGGGCTGGTAGGTGATAGGTGGAATCATATGTGGGGGATGATGGATAGATAGAGCCAGGAGGCGGGAAGGGGAAGGTAGAGGTCGGAGGTGATGCGTGGAACCGGATAAGGTGGGTGGATCCTGGAGAGGGGGGAGTTGAGAGACAGACACTGGTGGGTGATTGGTGGAATTTTATTTTTTCACTGAGATATATGCCCCAGACCCCATTTGCACACATAAGTAGGACTGCTGTTGTACGTCCAACCAATGTACGGCAGCAGAAGCTCACAGTACTCATCACCAGACTCCGAGACCTGGGACTCAACACCTCCCTCTGTAACTGGATCCTTGACTTTCTGACCAACAGACCACAATCAGTGAGGATAGGCAGCAATACCTCCAGCACGATTATTCTCAACACTGGTGCCCCACAAGGCTGCGTCCTCAGCCCTCTACTCTACTCCCTATACACTCATGACTGCGTAGCAACATTCTGTTCTAACTCCATCTACAAGTTTGCAGATGATACCACCATAGTAGGCCATATATCAAATAATGATGTCGGAGTACAGGAAGGAGATAGAGAGCTTAGTGACATGGTGTCATGACAACAACCTTTCCCTCAATGTCAGCAAAACAAAACAGCTGGTCATTGACTTCAGGAAGGGGCGCTGTGCACATGCTCCTGTCTACATCAACGGTGCTGAGGTCGAGAGGGTTGAGAGCTTCAAGTTCCAAGGAGTGAACATGACCAATAGCCTGTCCTGGTCCAACCATGTAGATGCCACGGCCAAGAAAGCTCACCAGTGCCTCTCCTTCCTCAGGAGGCTAAAGAAATTTGGAATGTCACTTTTGACTCTGTTTATGCTTCTTGCTGCCTCAGTAAAGCAGGCAGCATAATCAGACCCCACCCACCCTGGACATTCTCACTGCTACTCCACCCCCCCCCCCCCCCCCCCCCCATCGGGCAGAAGGTACAAAAGCCTGAAAGCACATCACGTACCACCAGGCTCAAGGACAGCTTCTATCCCACTGTTATAAGACTATTGAACAGTTCCTAACTACGATAAGATGGACTCTTGACCTCACAATCTACCTCGTTATGACCTTGCAGTTTATTGTCTACTGCACTGCACTTCCTCTGTAGCTGTGACACTTTACTCTGCATTCTGTATTGTTTTACCCTGTACTACCTCAATGCACTGTGTAATGAATTGATCTGTACAAACGGTATGCAAGACAAGTTTTTCACCGTAACTCGGTAAACCAATACCAATTCCAATTCCATTCACAGCCGTCCTTGATACGGGAGATTGTGCTTTCAGATCTTGTAGGGGAATCAAAGTAGGGAACACGTGAACAGTAGTGGTCCAATCGGATCCTGTGCCTGCCCTGTCCTTCCCTCAGATTATGGCCAGTCTGCACCTCAACACCATTTACTCAGCTTTGAACTAAATCTCATGACAGATATGATGGAGTTATACAAAAGTGAACAATTACCCAAGCTGAATAAGAACAGAGTGGGTGAAAACCAAACATTCATAAGAATCAAACTAAATATCAAAGGAGGTGAAAACAGCAGCAATCGGAGCCATAGTCATACAGCACAGGACTCTGTGACTCACCATGTCTATGACTACCACCACTTGGCCTGTATCCTTCAATGCCTTGATGATTCAAGTGCTTCTGTAAATTCTTCCGAAACTTGTGAGTGACTCTGCCTCCACTACCCCTCAGGAGGTGGTTTGGTGCTGAATATTTGTTGAAAGAGCAAAATTGCAGTCAGTTGGATGGGCTGAAGTGTGTCTACTTTAATGCAAGAAGTATCAGGCTCAAGGGTGATGAACTTAGAACATGGGTAAGTAGGTGGAACTATGACGTTGTGGCCATTACAGATGCTGGATATTCCAGGGTTTAGATTTTTCAAAAGGGACAGGGATGGAGGTAAAAGAGGTGAGGGAGTGGCTTTGCTGATCAGGGACAGTATCACAGCTGTAGAAAGGGAGGATGTCCTGGAGGGAGCGTCCACTGAGTCAGTATGTCAGAAACAGGAAGGGAGCAATCACTCAAATGGGAGTATTCTATAGGCCCCCCAATAGCAGCAGAGACACTGAGGAGCAGATCGGAAGGCAGATTTTGGAAAGGTGCAAAAATAACAGGGTTTTTGTCATGGGTGATTTCAACTTCCCTAATATTGATTGGCACCTCCTTAGTGTAAAGGGGATGGGGCACAGTTTGTTAGGTGTGTCCAAGAAGGATTCCTGACACAGTATGTGGACAGGCCGACTAGAGGAGAGGCCACACTGGACATGGTACTAGGCAATGAGCCTGATCAGGTCTCAGATCTCTCAGTGGGAGTGCATTTTGGAGACAATGACTCCTTGACCTATGGAGACGGATAGGAGAAGACGATATAGGAAAGTATTTAATTGGAGGAGGGGGAATTATGATGCTATTAGGCAGGAACTTGGGAGCGTAAATTGGGAACAGATGTTCTTGGGGAAGAGAACAATGGAAATGTGGAGATTGTTTAAGGAGTACTTGCATGGGGCTCTGGATAGGTTTGTCCCATTGAGGCAGGGTGAGGATGCTAGAGTGAAGGAACCGTGGTTGACAAGAGACGTAGAATATCTTGTCAAGAGGAAGAAAGAAGCTTACCTAAGGTTTTGAAAGCAAAGATCAGACAGGGCTCTGGAGAGTTACAAGGTAACCAGGAGGGAGCTTAAGAATGGACTTAGGAAAGCTAGAAGGGGGCAAGAGAAGGCCTTGGTGAGTAGCATAAAGAAAAACCCCAAGGCGTTCTTCACATAAGAATAGGAGGATGACTAGAGTGAGGGTAGGACCAATTAGGGATAAAAGAGGAAATGTGCTTGGAGTCGGAAGAGGTAGGGGAGGTCCTTAATGAATACTTTGCTACAGTATTCACCAGTGAGAGAGACCTTGACATTTGTGAGGATGGCGTATGATAGGCTGGTATGCTGGGGCCTGTCGACATGAAGAAAGAGGATGTGCTGGAACATTTGAGAAACATTAGCTTAGACAGAGAAACAAAGGAATGCAGATGCTGGAATCTAGATGAAAAACAGTGATCTGGAGGAACTCAGCAGGCCAGGTAGCATCCATGGAGGAAAGCAGGCAGTCAACGTTTCGGGTCAGGACCATTCTTCAGGACTTAGCTTAAATAAGTCACCGGGGCCAGATGGGATATATCCAAGGTTATTACGGGAAGCGAGGGAAAAGAGTACTGTGCCTTTGGTGATGATTTTGAGTCCTCACTGGCCACAGGAGTAGTGCCAGATGATTGGAGGGTGGCAAATATTGTTCCTTTATTCAAGAAAGGGAGTAGGGATAACCCTGGGAATTACAGACCAGCGAGTCTTACTTCAGTGGTGGGCAAGTTACTGGAGAAGATTCTTGGAGACAGGATTTATGGGCATTTGGAGAAGCATAGGCTGATTAGGGACAGTCAGCATGGCTTTGTGAGGGGCAGGTCATGCTTCACAAGCCTGATTAAATTCTTTGAGGATATGACAAAGCACATTGATGAAGGTAGAGCAGTGGATGTGGGGTACATGGATTTTAGCAAGGTGTTTGATAAGGTTCCTCATGGATGGCTCATTCAGAAAGTCAGGAGGCATGGGATCCAGGGACACTTGGCTGTATGGATTCAGAATTGGCTCACCCATAGAAGACAGAGGGTGGTGGTAGATGGAGCGTATTCCGCCTGGAGGTCGGTGACCAGTGGTGTTCCGCAGGGATCTGTTCTGGGACCCCTACTCTTTGTGATTTTTATAAATGACTTGGATGAGGATGTGAAAGAGTGAGTTAGTAAGTTTGCTGATGACACGAAGGTTGGTGGTGTTGTGGATAGTGTAGAAGGTTGCTGTAGGTTACAGCAGGACATTGATAGGATGCAGAGCTGGGCTGAGAAGTGGCAGATGGAGTTCAATCCAGAAAAGTGTTAAGTGATACACTTTGGAAGATCGAATTTGAAGGCAGAATACAAGGTTAATGGCAGGACTCTTAGCAGTGTGGAGGAACAGAGGGATCTTGGGGTCCATGTCCATAGATCCCTCAAGGTTTCCGCGCAGGTCGATAGGGTTGATAAGAAGGCATATGGTGTGTTGGCCTTCACTAGTTGGGGTATTGAGTTCAAGAGCCACGAGGTAATGTTGCAGCTCTATAAAACTGATTAGACCACACTTGGAGTATTGTGTTCAGTTCTGGTCACCTCATCATAAGAATGATATGGAAGCTTTAGAGAGGGTGCAGAGGAGATTTACCAGGATGCTGCCTGGATTGGAGAGCATGTCTTATGAGGATAAGTTGAGCGAACTTGGGCTTTTCTCTTTGGAGAGAAGGAGGATGAGAGGTGACTTGATAGAGGTGTACAAGATGATAAGAGCAATAGATCGAGTGGATCGAAAGAGACTTTTTCCCAGGGCGAAAATGGCTAACATGAGGGGCATAATTTTAAGGTGATTGGAGGAAGGTATAAGGCGGATGTCAGAGGTAAGTTTTTTTTTTACATAGAGTGGCGGGTGTGTGGAACGCACTGCCGGCAGAGGTGGTGGAGGCAGATACATTAAGGACATTTAAGAGACACTTAGATAGGCACGTGAATGATAGATAAATGGAAGGCTATGTGGGAGGGAAGGGTTAGATGGATCTTCAAGCAGGATAAAATGTCGGCACAACATCATTGACCCAAGGGCCTGTACCATGCTGTAATGTTCTATGATTCTATAAAAACGGGAAATGTTGAAAACACTCAGCAGGCCAAGCAGCATCTGTGGGAAGAAAAAGAGTCAACGTTTCAGGCTGAAGACTCTTTGTCAGAACCAGAACAGTGAGTATTAAGTTGCAGAAACCTAGGGGAGGAATGCATAGGATGAAGGGAATGTCCCTGATAGGGTTAACCCAGGTTGCCATGGTGATAAGCTGTGATGAAGTCTTCTGGATGATAGATTAATGAGGTCAGTTAGAGAGAGAACAGAAACAAAGGAACATGTGAAATGCTGAGTTGTAGGAAATACCCAGCAAGTCAAGCTGAGAAGAACTGAGTCAATATTGCAGGTGACTGACCAGTTCTGATACAAACAGAAAATGAGCTGTCCATATGCCTGATGTCCAGAACTGGTTATATGGTTGGTTGGTCTTACAGGGGGACCTTCAGTTGACGTTTTCAGTGCTACTTTGCTGTCCAGACCAGGAGGCTGGTTTTGACTGTTTGGTTGTCTTTCTCATGAATCGGCTGGTAGGTTCCCAGTGAACTAGTACACATGGAAAACCATGTGTCCTCGTTAAATACTTGTGTCATCGCCTTGCACCTTCTCATCTGCCTGCACGGCACTTTCTCTGTAACTGTAACACTTCATTCTGCATTCTGTTATTGCTTTTCCCTCGTGCTACCTCAATGCACTGGTTTGAATGGATAGCATGCAAAACATACCTCAGTACATGTGACAATAATAAACCAATTTACCGATTTTTAAATAGATTCAACATGCAAGTGTGAAAACTTTCTTGCCACAATAAAGAAGAGCTGGATACTGACCAGCAGGTTTTCATTGAAATTCTTTCTTTACAAGTTCTCTTATAAATGGCTCGATAGACTAGCCTCCTTCCATACGATCTGTTCTGCTCTATGATCAGTATTACCTACGTCAATAACAAATGG
Organism: Pristis pectinata; assembly: GCF_009764475.1. Lineage (NCBI taxonomy): Eukaryota > Metazoa > Chordata > Chondrichthyes > Rhinopristiformes > Pristidae > Pristis > Pristis pectinata. The sequence continues at coordinate 12,962,311 of NC_067409.1, read as the reverse complement.
ATATGGCAGCAGCACCTTGGAACATGGAACATAGAACACTACAGCACAGTACAGGCCCTTCGGCCCACAATGTTGTGCCGACATTTTATCCTGCTCTAAGATCTATCTAACCCTTCCCTCCCACATAGCCCTCCATTTCCCTATCATTCATGTGTCTATCTAAGAGTTTCTTAAATGTCCCTAATGTATCGGCCCCCACAACCCCTGCCAGCAATGCATTCCATGCACCCACCACTCTGTTTTTTTTAAAAAAAACAACTTACCCCTGTGTCACAAACCAGCAACAAAAGAAACACACTGAGCATGATTCAGTGTTAAAAACTATTTTATTAATTACTACTTATGATAATACGTAAAATAAAAGTTAAAAAAAAATGTTAGTATGTTAGAATTCAAGAATGTTAAACCTCGAACGTTAACCCCAAAACTAAACTCTTCGTGTGTGTGTGTGACAAAGTCCAAAACTCCCAGTTCCTGAATGGTTCTTAAAGTTCAGTTCCGCAAGCCATAAGGTGAAACATGAGCAAGGGCTTCTTCAACAACCACCGTTGTCAGAAGATAAGACGTAGATGTAGAAAACATAGAGAGAGTACATACGAAATCCAAATGTTCCACGATGGAACCCAAACGACACTTCAGTGTTTACTCAGTAGTGACTTCCTCACCCCGAAAAGCATCCGAACCGTGGTCGTCCACACACAAATACCTGTTTCCTTCTACAGGTCAGCAACAAAGTGAACTCCACCGGATTACTTCCAACTTCCATACATGGATTTCAGTGGCAAACAAAGTTATTGTTTCTCATCCATCGATAGAGAAAACAAGCAGGCTGGTGTCTCTCTCCCTTCTCTCTCTCTCTCCTTCTTCTTCTTCTTCAACAACGTCATTACGTCCTTTATCTTCTATTGACGTAAGCACGCCCCACACACACATACACACACACTCTCTATCTTAAAGGGACTTTCACTGAGTCCGTAACACCTCCCACCTAAAAAAAAAATTTTCCCAAGAAAATTTTAACCGCGCATAGTTAGTAATGTTAATAATTATCATGCTACACAACTACAGACTATCAGATTAGTACAGATACATGTTTCCCATTTAACATCGAGAAAGACAATCAGCAATCACATTATCTTTGCCTTTAATGTGAGTTATCATGAGATCAAACTCTTGCAAAATTAAACTCCAGTTTAACAGCCTTCTGTTCTTGTTTTTGACTTGGCTCAGAAACACCAATGGGTTATGATCTGTATACACAGTCAATGGTTTCTGAGCGGTGCAAACATATACACTGAAATGTTGCAAGGCTAAAACAAGCGACAGTAATTCTTTCTCTATGGTGGAATAATTCTTTTGATGCTCATTAAATTTCTTTGAAAAGTAAGCTACAGGATGGTCAATATCATCAAGGTCACCCTTCTACAACAACACAGCTCCTGCAGCTTCATCACTGGCATCTACTGCTAATGAAAATGGCTTTTCAAAGTCAGGTGTTTTGAGCACAGGATGGTAGCATAAAATGGCTTTCAGCTTCTCAAATGCTTCTTGACAAGAATCTGTCCAAACAAACTTTACTCCCTTCTTCAGAAGATTAGTTAGGGGAAGAGCAATATCAGCAAAATTTTTACAAAATTTTCGATAATATCCGACCATTCCCAAAAATCTTCTAACAGTCCTCGTACCTGTGGGAATAGGGAACTCAGATATTGCTTGAGCTTTTGCCTGAACAGGAGCTTGCTTGCCTTGACCTACAACATAACCAAGATACGTCACAGTGGCATGGCCAAATTCACTTTTAGCCAAGTTAACTGTAAGGTTAGCCTTGGAAAGTCTTTCAAACAACCTTTCTAACGCAGAGATGTGATCTTCCCAAGTATCATTCCCAGTCACTAAGTCGTCAATGTAGGCATCTGTATGTTTTAACCCATGAATCACTGAATTAATCATTCTTTGAAATGTTGCCGGAGCATTTTTCATTCCAAATGGCAAAACATTGTATTCATACAATCCAGAAGGGGTTACAAAGGCTGAAATTTCCCTTCCTCTATCTGTTAATGGAACACACCAGTACCCTTTTAATAGGTCAATCTTTGTAAGAAATTTTGCCTTTCCCACTCTGTCTATGCAATCATCCACCCTAGGAATAGGGTAAGCATCTGACTTTGTTACAGCATTCATTTTCCTGTAATCTGTGCAAAATCTAACAGTTCCATCAGGTTTAGGTACAATAACACAGGGCGAACTCCAATTTGAACTAGAATGTCTAATAATATCATTTTCCAACATGTATTTTATTTCCTGATCAACAAGTTTACTTTTTTCCACATTCATTCGATATGGGTGTTGTTTGATTGGTTTTGCATCCCCAACATCAACATCATGGGTAATTATCGATGTTCTGTTTGGAACATCTGGGAACAGATTTTTAAATTTTAAAATTAATTCTCTCATCTGTTGTTTTTGTGAAACTTGTAAATGGTCCAACTTCGTTTCAAGGTTCTCCAGGATATTTTGGTTTTTTAGTTTCGATGGAACAATATTTGGTCTAAATTGGCCTTCCTCAACATCAACATCAGGCATTCTAGAAACAACCTTTACACCATCCACCAAGGCCACAACTGAATCCCTCTCATAATAAGGTTTTAGCATGTTTACATGACAGAGTTGTGTTTTCTGGCGTCTATCTGGTGTTTTGATTATATATGTTAGATCAGTCACTCGAGATTCAATAACATAGGGTCCAGAAAAACGAGCTTGCAAGGGATTATTTTGGCTAGGGAAAAATACCAACACCTTTTGCCCCACTGCGAATGTCCTAGGCCGAGCACGTCTATCAAAATATGTCTTCATTCTTATCTGGCTTGTTTTCAAATTCTCTCTCGCTAGCTGGCAGACTCTCTCCAACCGAGTTTTAAATTTTTGGACATGGGGAGGTCTCCATTTCCTCATTAACACTCCATTTTTGACATAGTATCCAGTTGGCACTTTCTCAATCTCCTCACATGAAGGTGCTTTTTCTTTCAATTCTGTCAACTCAGGGTCCTTTGTCTGTTCCACCATAAAATCCTTCCTCGACAAAGACAATTCTTTAAATTCAGGCTCACTACAAGGATGTTGATCCTCCAGTGAAGACAGAAAAGTCTCAGATAAGGCATCATAATTTTCTTCCTGTTTAGGACTGTCACAAGGAACCACATCAGACTGCACCGGACTGTCTGTCTTGGCTAATTCTTTAGCTCTAGCTCGAGTCACCGCACATGATGGGTAAACATCTGGATCATTCTCAGACTCATCAATCCTTGGTTTGGTCGTTAACCGTACCACAGGATCACTTTCTCCATCTGCAAGGTCATTTCCCAATAACAAAGAAACTCCTTCCACTGGCAAACTAGGTCTTATCCCTATCTCGACTGGTCCTTCTACGAACTTTGACTTTAAAATCACCCTGTGAAAAGGGACAGACATGGTCTCACCTGTAACGCCTCGTACTAGATTTACTTCACCAGTGTCACTTTCTTCACCAAAATTTAAAACACTGTCCAGCAAGAGAGATTGACTAGCCCCAGTATCTCTAAGAATTTTCACTGGCACCTGGGGTGACTCATCATTCAGTGAAACAAAACCCTCTGATACATACGAACGGAATTCTTTTCTCACCTCCTCCAACGTTTCCGCTTTTCCCTCTTGCAAGGACTGATCTTTAACAGCATCTCCTGAACCTTTTTGATTTTTAATTGCCTGAAAGCAAGCATTGGGCACAGCTTCCTTCCTTTTCTTCAAAAGGGCACAATTAGATATCACATGGCCAGGTTTCCTACAGTAATAACAAGTACGCTCAACAGATTTCTCCAGCCCTGGCTTCTTTTCATCTTTTCCTTTTTGATTACCTCCCAATTTAATCTCCGGTTTACCTGGATTGTCCTTGTAACTCTTTTGAAAGGTTTTAGGTTGTCCCCATTTGGATTTATGGGTTAAAGCATAATCATCTGCCAACCTAGCAGTTTCTTGTAAAGTTTCCACTGCCTTTTCATTTAAATATGTTGTTAATTCAGCTGGAACACATCTTTTAAAGTCTTCCACTAGTATCAATTCTGTCAATTTATCATAATCCCCATCTACATTTTTAGCCAGGCACCATCGTTCAAAACATATTCTCTTTCCATTGGCAAATTCCATATAAGTCTGATCTGCAGATTTCCTCAAGTCTCTGAATTTTTGTCTATAAGCTTCAGGTACCAATTCATAGGCCTTCAATATAGCTTGTTTTACCTTGGTATAACCAGCTGCATCCTCAGCAGACAAAGCAGAATAAGCTTTTTGAGCTTTACCTTTAATCACACTCTGTACCATAAGAGCCCATCCTTTCCTTGGCCAGTTTGAACTCACAGCAACCTTTTCAAAATGTTGGAAATACTGATCAACCTGATCTTCTTCAAACGGAGGGACTAATCGAACCTCCCTGCTGGCTGAAAAACCATCATCAGAATCAGATTCCAAACTCTTTCACTTCATTTGTAACTCATGCTGCCTCTGTTTTTCCTTCTCCTCACTATCCAGCTCCATCCTCTTCAATTCCATCTGCTTCATTGCTAGATCAGCCTCTATCTTCATCTGAGTTAGCTTTTGTTCTCGTTCAGCTTCTAATTTCTTTTGTTCTTGTTCAGCCTCTATCTTTAACTGGGTTTGTTCTCGTTCAGCCTCTATCTTTGCCAGCTGCACCTGTGCCTCAGAAATTGCTATTTCACTGCCAGGAAACTGTTTTAACACTTCCTTCTCAAACACCTTCTTTTCCACATAATGGCCAGCTATCAGTCTCTGAATATCTGCCTTTCTCATAGACTGCTTTACTTCTGTAAGGTTTAACCTTGTAGCAATCTTTATCAAATCATCCTTTTTCGCCACCTCCAATCCTTTTTGGGTTGGTGACTCCAAAAATGCCTTAATATCCATTGCTGCTGGTTTCCACACACACAAGCCAATTAAAAAGAATTTGGATTGAATCTCGAACAAATCTTGTCAATCTGGGGAACAATCCCAGACGACACTCGTTAACCTTTGGATTGGATCCCGGACGAATCTCGTTAACCTTGGGAACGATCCCGGACGAGCCCCCAATTTTGTCACAAACCAGCAACAAAAGAAACACACTGAGCATGATTCAGTGTTAAAAACTATTTTATTAATTACTACTTATGATAATACGTAAAATAAAAGTTAAAAAAAATGTTAGTATGTTAGAATTCAAGAATGTTAAACCTCGAACGTTAACCCCAAAACTAAACTCTTCGTGTGTGTGTGTGACAAAGTCCAAAACTCCCAGTTCCTGAATGGTTCTTAAAGTTCAGTTCCGCAAGCCATAAGGTGAAACATGAGCAAGGGCTTCTTCAACAACCACCGTTGTCAGAAGATAAGACGTAGATGTAGAAAACATAGAGAGAGTACATACGAAATCCAAATGTTCCACGATGGAACCCAAACGACACTTCAGTGTTTACTCGGTAGTGACTTCCTCACCCCGAAAAGCATCCGAACCGTGGTCGTCCACACACAAATACCTGTTTCCTTCTACAGGTCAGCAACAAAGTGAACTCCACCGGATTACTTCCAACTTCCATACATGGATTTCAGTGGCAAACAAAGTTATTGTTTCTCATCCATCGATAGAGAAAACAAGCAGGCTGGTGTCTCTCTCCCTTCTCTCTCTCTCTCCTTCTTCTTCTTCTTCTTCAACAACGTCATTACGTCCTTTATCTTCTATTGACGTAAGCACGCCCCACACACACATACACACACACTCTCTATCTTAAAGGGACTTTCACTGAGTCCGTAACACCTGACATCCCCCTTATACTGCCCTCATGTTTGCCATTTTCGCCCTGGGAAAAAGTCTCTGATTGATCTATGCCTCTTATCATCTTGTACACCTCTATCAATTCACCTTCTCTCAGTAATGCCTCCCATAGACTCATTGGATGGTACAGCACAGAAGCAGGCCCTTCAGCCTACCACATCAATGCCGACCCTTTTGCCCATCTTAACTAATACCCCATGCCCACATTAGGTCTGTATCTGTCTTTGCTTAACTATTCCTGTCTGAATATCTCTCAAACATATAGAGATTGTATCTGATTCCACCAGCTCCTCTATCAGTGTAAAATAAAAACAACTACCTTCTTCACCACCCTATCTACCTGTGTTTCCACTTTCAGGGAAATATAGACTTGAACTGCAAGGTCCCTCTGCTCATCAAAATTCCATAGCACCTTACCATTTATTGTATGTGTCCTGTGGGCAGGCATGGTAGTGTAGCAGTTAGCGTAACGCTTTACAGCGCCAGTGACCCAGGTTCAATTCCAGCCACTGTCCGTAAGGAGTTTGTACGTTCTCCCTGTGTCTGCGTGGGTTTCCGCCGGGTGCTCCGGTTTCCTCCCACATTCCAAAGACTTACAGGTTAGGAAGTTGTCGGCATGGTATGTTGGCACCAGAATCATGGCGACACTTGCAGGCTGCCCCCAGAACACTCTACGCAAAAAAGGCATTTCACTGTGTGTTTCGATGTACGTGATGAATAAAGATATCTTATCTTATCCTATTTCCCAAAGGGCATCACCTCGCACTAATAGGGATTAAATTCCACCTGTCAACATTCCAGCCAGCTTTCCACCTGATCTACATCCCTCTGCATTTAACCTTCTGCTCTTTAACCTTCTGCCAAATTCCCTAAGCAGCAGGACCTCATCCCTCTTCCCCCATATGTCATTAGTACCAATGCATACCACAGCCTCTGGCTGTTCTCCCTCCCCCTTCAAAACGTTCTGCACTCACTCCAAGACATTCCTGACACTGGCACCAGGGAGGCAAGATCCCATTCTGGAGTTATCTGTTCCTCTCGCTAACAAATCCCCCACCACTGCGGCTCACCTAAACTTTTCCTCCCCTGCTGTGCCATCAGAGCCAACTGTGGTGCCGCAAATTTAAAAATTGCTGCTGCTTTCCTCTTGAGAAGCCAACATCCCCAACACTATCCAAAACAGTCCACCTGTTTGAGAGGGGAATGACCACAGCAGAATCCTGCTGCACTTGCCTGCACTTATTGCCCTGCCTGAGCAATCGCCCATCTCCTCTATTTCTGCACCTGTGTGGTGTGATTAACTCACTAAGCATACAATCTGTGACATCTTCCACACCCCGGATGCTCCGTAACGCGTCCAACCTCAGCCCCCACTGCTCTATGCGGTCTGACAGGTGCTGCCGTGGGCAGGCCGTGTGCGTGGCCAGATTCTGCTCTAAATCCATCCACCTCTTGGGACAGTGGCTAACACCTTCAAAAATCTTTCCAATTTATTCAACCAAACTATCTTGTGTTGTAGTTTGTATGGACAGTAGAAGACTAAGAAGTTGTAGAAAGAAGAAAAAAATAACCTTCACCTGACTGAATCTTACTTAAAACCAGGAAGAGAGACAAAGATTATGATTTTATGTAAAGTTGACGATTTCTAATGATTAAATCATTTAGAAGAGCTTTAGTTAATGATCCATAATCATATTCTAGCTTGACAATTAATGAGATGATTACTCATCACAAATCATGAATAACATGCCAAGAGGTTAGAGCGAATCAGCATAAATCATGAAGGCACCAAGACATTCTTCCCAACTTATTTAGAAAAAAACTTCTTTGCACTTGAAATCAGGTTCAAGTATAATTGCATAAAGATGTTTTATTTAATTACATTTAGACATTTCCAGTCCCTGATTAATTTCTGTAAACCTTTCACTTCTTTATAGATTCATTCTTAGAGTGTGAGCACTGTTGGAAAGGCTGAGATTTACTGGCTGTTCCTAATTCCTCCTAACAGTTTGCTAGGTCTTTTCACAGGGTGGTCAAAGATTAAACATGTTGGTGAGAGAAGGGCTGGAGTTACAGGGAATTAAACCAGGGCAGGACATACACAAGGACCCTAGGGAATACTGTAGAATATAAAGAACAAGGGGTACAAGTACCTAGTTCCATGAAAGTGGCAGCGCAGATAGACAAGGTGGCGAAGAAGGAATGTGGCATGCTTGCCTTCATCGGACAGGGTATTGAGTACAGAAGTTGTGTTATAGCTGTACAAGGTGTTGGTGAGACTAGATCAGGAATATTGTGTTCTGGTTGCCATACTATTAGGAAAGATGTGATTAAGAAAGAGAGGTGAAGAAGGAATCTCTGGGAGTCATAAGAAAATTGGGAAGATTTGGAATAGGGTCAAGCTAAGTGTCATACAAATGAGAAAGGGATGATGGGAAAATAGGCCAATAGTGGAGGTCACAAAGGTCAATTAGAAGAAACGGGGCAGTGTTTCACTTAGATCGGGAAAGCGTTTAGATTACATGGCATAGCTAGCTGGAGCAGAGATAAACAGTTGGAAATTGGGATGTAAACTAAGTGCAGGAGAGCTGATGATAAGATAAGCAGAGTCACGACAGAAGGGAAATTGGCTGCCTGGCAAAGGAAGGCAAAATCCCCTCTGTCAGGCAGATAGAAACAATCCCTGAAGAGACAAATCAAAGATCAAATACTACAAAGAAAAGTGGGTTACTGATGAAATATGTGAAATCTGCATGTAACTATTGTAACGTGAATACTATAAACTGCTGGAAGTGTTTTTGGGCAGTGGATTATCTTTGAGCTCTCACTTGAAGTGCTCCCCAGTGAACACTGTAACAAGGCCCGAATAAACCGACTTGTTCGAGAAACTCACCACTGCTGTACGAGAGATTTTCTTTGTGTCCCGTCCCAATCCATAATTAAGAGGGTGACTGGGCCCCATGTGAAAGGCAGATTCAGGGTGCAGGTTAAACACAAATTTCTCCAACAAGAGGGTGCAGAAAAGATTCACAAAGATGTTGCTGGGACTGGAGAGCTTGAGTTGTAAGGCGAGACTGGACAGGCTAGGACTGTTTTCCCTGGAGCATAGAAGGTTGAGGAGAGACATAGTTGTCATAGGGGCATAGATAAGGTGGATGGTAACAGTCTTTTTCCCAGGGTAGGGGAGTCTAAAACCGGAGGGCATAGGTTTATGATGAGGATGGAAAGATTTAAAGGGGACCTGAGGGGCAACTTTTTCATACAGAGGGTGGTGTGTATATGGACCGAGCTGCCAGAGGAAGTGGTAGAGGTGGGTACAATGTTTAAAAGACCTTGGGGCAGGTTCACAGACAGGTAAAGTTTAGAGGGATGTGGATCAAACGCATGCAAATGAGACGTTCAGGTAGGCATCTTGGTCAGATTGGACAAGTGAGGCCAAAGAACCTATTCCCATGCTGTACACACAGAACAAATCAAGCACGGATAGCAGACTTCCTTCCTTAATGAGGGGATCAGTGAACCAGAAATACAATCAGGAAATGCTGGAAACACTAAGCAGATCAGACAGCATCCATGTAAAGGTTGAGTGAGCTAGGGATTTTCTCTTTGGAGAGAAGGAGTATGAGAGGTGACTTGATAGGGGTGTACAAGATGATAAGAGGCATAGATCGAGTGGACAACCAGAGACTTTTTCCCAGGGCGAAAATGGCTAACATGAGGGGACATAATTTTAAGGTGATTGGAGGAAGGTATAAGAGGGATGTCAGGGGTAAGTTTTTTACACAGAGAGTGGTGGGCGCGTGGAACGCATTGCCTGCAGAGGTTGTGGGGGCAGATACATTGGGACATTTAAGAGACTCTTAGATAGACACATGAATGATAGAGAAATGGAGGGCTATGTTGGAGGGAAGGGTTAGATAGATATTAGAGCAGGATGAAATGTCAGCACATCGTGGACCGAAGGGCCTGTACTGTGCTGTAATGTTCTGCGTTCTAAACAGAGCTAATGTTTCAGATTGTAGTGTTAACTGGGGGACAGTACAGTGGTGCAGCTAGTAGAGCCACTGCCTCACTGCGCCATTGTCCCAGGTTCAATCCTCACCTCAGTTGCTGTCTGTGCGGTGTTCGCATGTCCTCCCTGTGACCACGGGTTTCCTCCCACATCCAAAGACGTGCAGTTCGGTAGGTTAATTGGCCACTGCAAATGGCCCCACCCCTAGTGTGTAGGTGAGTGGTAGAAGTTTGGGTGAATTGATGGGTTGTAAGGAGAAATAATGGGATTAGTATAGAATCAGGGTAAATGGGTTGTTATGGACTCAGTGAAAGTCCCTTTAAGATAGAGAGTGTGTGTGTATGTGTGTGTGGGGCGTGCTTACGTCAATAGAAGATAAAGGACGTAATGACGTTGTTGAAGAAGTCAGAAGAAGAAGAAGGAGAGAGAGAGAAGGGAGAGAGACACCAGCCTGCTTGTTTTCTCTATCGATGGATGAGAAACAATAACTGTGTTTGCCACTGAAATCCATGTATGGAAGTTGGAAGTAATCTGGTGGAGTTCACTTTGTTGCTGACCTGTAGAAGGAAACAGGTATTTGTGTGTGGACGACCACGGTTCGGATGCTTTTCGGGGTGAGGAAGTCACTACCAAGTAAACACTGGAGTGTCGTTTGGGTTCCATCGTGGAACATTTGGATTTCGTATGTACTCTCTCTATGTTTTTCTACATCTACATCTTATCTTCAGACAACGGTGGTTGTTGAAGAAGCCCTTGCTCATGTTTCACCTTATGGCTTGCGGAACTGAACTTTAAGAACCATTCAGGAACTGGGAGTTTTGGACTTTGTCACACACACACACGACGAGTTTAGTTTTGGGGTTAACGTTCGAGGTTTAACATTCTTGAATTCTAACATACTAACATTTTTTTTTACTTTTATTTTACATATTATCATAAGTAGTGATTAATAAAATAGTTTTTAACACTAAATCATGCTCAGTGTGTTTCTTTTGTTGCTGGTTTGTGACAGGGTGCTTGACAATCAGCATGGGCTCTGTGGGTCAAAGGGCCTGTTTCCATGCTGTATGTCTCTGTGAACCAAATCAGTTCTTCTTCTAATGATAACCTGATAGCTTCATGATCACTCTTTCAGGCAGCGACTTTTTATTCCAGATCTTTTAAAGCAAAATCAGATTCTCTGACTGATATGAAGGAGCTTGCAATCAGTATTTCTAGTGCAATTATATAACATTATTCAAACACCCATCCCAATATGAAAGCACACACACACACACACACACACACACACACACACACACACACACACACACACACACACACACACACACACACACACACACACACACACACACACACACACACACACACACACACATCCCTTTTAATTTTCAGTCTTATTTTACCCTCTAGCTTTTACAACTGTGCTGGTATCCTGGACTCTGTAACTTGCTCTCAAAAGAAACTGGGTGCTTCATAAAAGATACTGAATAAGAACAGTGACCAATTCAAATGTAATGCAAGAAACAACATTAAAGCTAAATTTGCATTTATTTTAAACAGAACATAAATAACTTCATGGTCATATCAATTATTTGAAATCAGTTTGATATTTTAAAAGTTTCTATATTGAATTGGCACCTTTTATTCCGGAACCAGAGGAGTAGGTCAGAGGAAGAAGGGGATGGGGTAAAGTCAGATCTAACAGGTAGAGAGGCTTTGAGGAAGGAGAAACAGAGTACAGGCTATAGAAGTAGTAAGGCGGATTGGCTAAAGTGCATTTACTTAAATGCAAGAAGCATCAGGAATAAGGGAGATGAACTGAGAGCTTGGATAAGTACATGGGACTACGATATTGTGGCTATCACAGAGACACGGCTGACATCAGGGCATGAATGCATATTGAATATTCCTGGTTTTCAGTGTTGTAAAAGGGATAGGGAGGGGGGGAGAAGAGGAGGAGGGGTGGCAATACTGGTCAGGGATACAATTACAGCGGCAGAAAGGGTGGATAATGTAGAAGGATCCTCTCTAGAGTCAGTATGGGTGGAAGTTAGGAACAAGAAAGGAGCAGTTACTCTACTGGGAGTATTCTATAGGCCCCCCGGTAGCAGTAGGGATACTGAGGAGCAGATTGCGAGGCAGATTTTGGAAAGATGCAAAACTAACAGGGTTATTATAGTGGGAGAATTCAACTTCCCAAATATTGATTGGCACCTGCTTAGTGCCAAAGGTTTAGATGGGGCGGAGTTTATTAAGTGTGTCCAGGACAGATTCCTGTCACAGTATGTTGACAGGCCGACTAGAGGGAATGCCATATTAGATCTAGTTTTAGGTAATGAACCAGTTCAGGTGACAGATCTATCGGTGGGTGAGCATTTGGGGGACAGTGACCACTGCTCCATAACCTTTAGAATTGTCATGGACAGGGATAGGAGCAAAGAGGACGGGAAGATATTTAATTGGGGAAAGGCAAATTATGGGGCTATAAGGCGAGAACTAGAGAGTGTAAATTGGGTGACAAGAGAGGTGGAACAACTAGTTAGGAAGAAGAAGGCAGCACACGTAGAGTGTAAGCAGCAAGGATCAGACAGGGCTCGTGAGTAATATAGAGTAGCAAGGAGGGAACTTAAGAAGGGGCTGAGGAGAACAAGAAGGGGACATGAAAATGCTTTGGCGAGTCGGGTTAAGGAGAATCCCAAGGCTTTTTACTCGTACGTGAAGGGCAGGAGGATGGCTAGAGTAAAGGTAGGTCTGATTAAAGACAAAGGTGGGAAGCTGTGCCTGGAAGCTGTGGAAGTGGGTGAGGTTCTCAATGAATACTTCTCTTCAGTATTCACCAAGGAGAGGGGCCTTGATGACGCCGAGGACAGTGTTGGTAAGGTTAATGTTCTAGAGTATGTATGTATCAAGAGAGAGGATGTGTTGGAGCTGTTAGAAAATATTAGGACAGATAAGTCCCCGGGGCCTGACGGAATATTCCCCGGGCTGCTTCGTGAGGCAAGGGATGAGATTGCTGAACCGTTGGCTAGGATCATTGAGTCCTCATTGTCCACAGGGATAGTACCGGAGGATTGAAGGGTGGCAAATGTTGGCCCCTTGTTCAAAAAAGATGGTAGGGATAGTCCAGGGAATTACAGACCAGTGAGCCTTATGTCTGTGGTGGGCAAGCTGTTGGAAAGGATTCGAAGAGATAGGATCTATGAGCATTTAGAGAAACATGGAATGATTAGGGACAGCCAGCATGGATTTGTGAAGGGAAGATCTTGCCTCACCAGCCTGATAGGGTTCTTTGAGGAGGTGACCAGGAAGATTGATGGGGGTAGTGCAGTAGATGTGGTCTACATGGATTTTAGTAAGGCGTTCGACAAGGTTCCGCGTGGTAGGCTTCTTTAGAAGGTCAGAGGGCAAGGGATCCAGGGAGGCTTGGCCGTGTGGATTCAGAATTGGCTTGCCTGTAGAAAGCAGAGGGTTGTGGTGGAGGGAGTGCATTCAGATTGGAGGGCTGTGACTAATGGTGTCCCACAGGGATCGGTTCTGGGACCTCTACTTTTTGTGATATTTATTAATGACTTGGATGAGGGGGTGGAAGGGTGGGTTGGCAAGTTTGCAGATGACACAAAGATCGGTAGTGTTGTGGATAGTGTGGAGGGCTGTCGAAGCTTACAGAGGAATGTTGATAGGATGCAGAGCTGGGCTGAGAAGTGGCAGATGGAGTTCAATCCGGAGAAGTGTGAGGTGGTACACTTTGGAAGGACAAACTCCAAGGCGGAATACAAGGTAAATGGCAGGATTCTGGGCAGTGTAGAGGAGCAGAGGAATCTGTGGGGTTCATATCCACAGATCACTGAAAGTTGCCACACAGGTGGATAGGGTAGTTAAGAAAGCTTAAACTTAGCTTTCATAAGTCGTGGGATCGAGTTTAAGAGCCGCGAAGTAATGATGCAGCTTTACAAAACTCTGGTTAGACCACACCTAAAGTACTGTGTCCAGTTCTGGTCGCCTCGTTATAGGAAGGATGTGGAGACGTTGGAAAAGGTGCAGAGGAGATTTACCAGGATGCTGCCTGGATTAGAGAGTATGGATTATGACAAGAGACTAAGGGAGCTAGGGCTTTATACTCGTTGGAGAGAAGGAGGATGAGAGGAGACATGATAGAGGTATACAAAATATTAAGAGGAATAGATAGAGTGGACAGCCAGCGCCTCTTTCCCAGGGCACCAATGCTCAATACAAGAGGGCATGGCTTTAAGGTAATGGGTGGGAAGTTCAAAGGATACGTCAGAGGAAGGTTTTTCACCCAGAGTGTGGTTGGTGCATGGAATGTGCTGCCTGGGGTGGTGGTGGAGGCTTATACGTTGGTCAAGTTCAAGAGATTGTTAGATAAGCATATGGAGGAATTTAAGATAGAGGGATATATGGGAGGAAGGAGTTAGATAGTCTTAGGAGAGGTTTGAAGGTCAGCACAACATGGTGGGCCGAAGGGCCTGTATTGTGCTGTATTGTTCTATGGTTCTACATTCAAACTGTGATTCAGCATCATCTGCTGGCAAACTTTATTACAGCACCCACCACATCTAATGCACTAGTTGTGTGAAAAACGATACAAATCCAAAACGGTACAACGAATAGAAATATAAAATCCTGGAAATACGAGGGGCCACTCTCAGAATCAAAAGGGAAGATTTTTTTAAAGTTTCCAGTAAGGTTCTTCTGTGTAATACTGGAGGAACAAAGGAGTGTAGATGCTGGAATCTAGATGCATCTCCCCGTTGCCAGTCATTTTAACTCCCCTCCCACACCGTCACAGATATGTCAGATATGACGGTCCTCGGCCTCCTCCACTGCCAGGAGAATTTCAAGTGCCAACTCAAGGAACAGCACCTTATTTTCTGTCTTGGAACCTTGCAGCCCAATGGCATGAACATTGAATTCTCCCACTTTAAGTAATTCCCACACCCCTTCCCCACACACCCCACAACCATGCCTCCTCTTTTCTTCCCTTTCCTAGCCTATCTCTCTTTTTTCTAACCCCCTTCTTTTTCTCTCCTTCCCTTTGACCCATCCCCCAGTGAATCTGCTCTCCCCTCCTCCCCCGCACCTGCCTATCACTAACTCTTACCTGCATCTACCTATCACCACCTTGTGCTCACCCCGCCTCCCCTCTTTTGTCCACCTATCACTGCTCTGTTTTTCCCTCCTATATATTGGGCTTCCCCCTTTTCCTATCTTCGGTCCTGAAGAAGGGTCCTGACCCGAAACGTTGATCACCTGCTTTTCTTCATGGATGCTGCCTGGCCTGCTGAGTTCCTCAGCATCATCGTGGTTTTCTTCTGTGTAATAGTTTCCGTGTAACGCCTCATAACTTTGGTGAATAAAGCAGCTCCACATTGTTCCAGTGACTGCCTCCAACACCTTACCCAAGTGTTCATTTTCTTCTGTAAACCATCTGTTGGCAGTCTGACCTGTGCCCAATGTAGAAAAACTGTACAATCTGGTGTATCAATCTACCTTCTGGACATCTTTGGAAAACTCTGCAGAACCGCAGCACTTGTATACAAGTATGACTTACACACCAGTGTGCACATCTAATAAAAATTAGGCTTGGTAGAATTCACTGTTTCTATTTCAAGACACTTCTTGTTTACATCTCTACAGCCACATTTGTTCATATTCTACTTAACCTTACTTGAAATTATAAAACATATTACAGAACATTATTAATGACATAAAAAGTGTTTCAAAACTTAATTTTTTGCATTATTTTGCTTCATCTTAGAACATCAATGGTATCTGCCACAAGAACCACAAGAATGCAAATTTCACCTTCCAACCCTTTCTGGGTCAAGAGGCTGCTCCTGCATTCAGGATTCTAATTATTGGTGAATATCTAATGTTCTCTCATTTTATTTGCCTACGGATAGAAATATTTTGATGATGTCTTCCCTGACGTTGAACACAGAACAGTACAGCAGAGGAACAGGCCCCTCGGACCACCATGTCTGTGGCAACCATGATGCCAATCTAACTATCTGCCTGCACACAGTCCCTATCCCTCTATTCCCTGCCTTATCATGTATTTGTCTAAATGCCTGTTAAACGTATCTGCCTCTACCACCTCCCCGGCAGCACTTTCCAGGCACCCACCACTTTCTGTGTAAAAAAACTTGCCTCGCACATCTCCTTTAAACTTCCCCCCACCCCACCTCACCTTAAACCTCTACCCTCAAGTATTTGACATTTCCACCCTGGGAAAAAGACTCCAACTATCTACGCGATCAATGCCTCTCATAATTTTATATACTTCTATTACGGCACCACTCAGTCTCTGATGCTCCAGAGAAAACAGTCCAACCTTTTGGCTAATACATTGGTATTGGTATTAGTATTGGTTTATTATTGTCACTTGTACTGAGGTACAGTGAAAAACTTGTCTTGCATATTGATCGTACAGGTCAATTCATTACACAGTGCAGTTACATTGAGTTAGTACAGAATGCATTGAGGTTATGGTGGGCCGAAGGGCCTGTTTTGTGCTGTATGCAGGTAAAAACAATAACAGTACAGAGTAAAGTGTCACAGCTACAGAGGAAGTGCAGTGCAGGTAGACAATAAGGTGCAAGGTCACAACAAGGTAGATTGTGAAGTCAAGAGTCCATCTTGTAATCCAGGCAACGTCTTGGTGAACCTCTTCTGCACCTCTCCAAAGCTTCCGCATCCTTCCTATAGTATGGTAAGCAGAAAAGCACACAATACTCCAAATGCGACCTTACCAAAGTTTCATAGAGCTACAACATGACTTGCAATTTTTATACTCAGTGCTTTGACCGATGAGAGCAAGCATGCTATATGCCTTCCTTACCACCCTATCTACTTGTGTTGCCACTTTCAGGGAGCTATGGACTTGCATACCAAGATCCCTCTGTACATCAATGCTCCTCAGGTCCCTTGCGTTTACTCTCTGTCCTACTAGTCTTTGACCTCCCAAAATGCATCACCTCACCTCACACATGACTGGATTAACTATCTTCCATTTCTCCACCCAAATTTCCAACTGATCTCTCTCTCGCTGTACCCTTTGATGATCTTCCTCACTATCCACAATTCCACCAATTTTCATGAGAATTGCAAGCTAATTAGACCACCTACATTTTCATCTAAGTTATTTATATATATTACAAACAACAGAGGTCCCAGCACTGATCCTTGCAGAACACCACTGGTCACAGACCTTAATAATTGAAGGACCACTATTATCCTAGCCCTGACACAAGAGATTCTGCAGGTGCTGGAATCTGGACACAAAACATCAACTGTTTATTTCTCTCCTTGATGCTGCCTGACCTGCTGAGTTCCTTCAGCACTTTTGTGTTATCCCAGCCCTGAGTCTTGTTTTGCCCTGAAGAAATGTTTAGAACCAGAATGATAAGATGCCCCATGTCCTCTTGACGAAGTTAAGGCATAAAGTTATAAATTCAGTTTCTTACTTTGTTACCTTTGTTCGATGTCCCTGCACCTGTACTTGATGGAGTTCAAAAGGACGAGGGGGGGGATTTCATTGAAACCTACCGGATACTGAAAGGTCTGGATAGAGTGGCCATGGAGAGGAAGTTTCCATTAGTAGGAGAGTCTGGGATCCAAGGGCACAGCCTCAGAATAAAGGATGTCCCTTTAAAATTGAGATGAGGAGGAATTTCTTCAGCCAGAGAGTGGTGAATCTGTGGATTTCGTTGCCACAGGAGGTTGTGGAGGCCAAGTCACTGGGTGTATTTAAGGCAGAGATCGATAGGTTCTTGATTGTAAGAGGGTTAAGTGTCACGGGGAGAAGGCAGGAGAATGCAGATTATAAAGAT
Organism: Pristis pectinata; assembly: GCF_009764475.1. Classification (NCBI taxonomy): domain Eukaryota; kingdom Metazoa; phylum Chordata; class Chondrichthyes; order Rhinopristiformes; family Pristidae; genus Pristis; species Pristis pectinata. Next base: position 12,944,592 of record NC_067409.1, on the reverse strand, counting down.
CAGCCATGATTGAATGGCTGAGCAGACTTGATGGGCCGAATAGCCTCATTCTGCTTCTATACCTTATGATCTTATGTTTGCAGCAATACGGCTAAATGGTTAAGGCAACGTAATCTCTGCCCGCTGGGATCATTTTACAGACAACAAATGACATTGGCCACAACCAAGTTTCACGTTAGAAGACAGAAACCCCTCTTCTCCTTGGCACGAACTCCAGAGGCCAATATTAGACAGGTTTTCTCAAATATGCCTGGGAAATCAGGTGCACACCAGATTTGTAACTGTGAATCATTGTATGTTTAATGAACTCAATAAAAAAGTTATGCAGAAACAAAGCAACAAACAATCTGCTGGAGAAATTCAGCGGGTCGAGCAGCATCTGTGAGGGAGAAAGGAACTGCCGACATTTTGGGTCAAAATGCTGCATCAAGACTGATTGTTTGTTGTTTCAGATTCCACACCTGCAACCTCTCGTGTCTCCATATGCAAAAGCAAAGAATGAAATTAATAGATCACGGAAAAATAAGGCCCGTCAAAGTGAGCATAAATAAAGTGCTATGACCGATCCGCTTACAAAACTGGGCTTGCTTCTCTCCAAGCAGAATGGCACTCAGATTATTGCTCTTCCCCTTCTCAAAACGTTGTGCATTCTAACACCACTCCTCACCTAATACAGACTGGTCCTTCTGTGCAGAATGAGTCATAAGAGGTGTTAATTCAAATCACTGACCAAGACCTTTCCCTCAGTTGATATCACAAGATATATAGGTAGATATTCATTTATTAGTCACATGTGCATTGAAATACACAGTGAAATGCGTCTTTTTGCGTTGCTGAGAACGTGCTGCGGGCAGCCCGCAAGTGTCACCACTCTTCCGGCGCCAACATAGCATACCCACATCTTCCTAACCTGTAGGTCTTTTCAATGTGGGAGAAAACCGGAGCACCCGGAGGAAACCCACGCAGACACAGGGAGAACGTACAACTCCTTACAGACAGCGGCGGAATTGAACTCGGGTCGCTGGCACTGTAATAGCGTCATGCCAACCGTTACACTACCGTCAGTTAATTATTGATGATTGGGGTCATGCTCATCTGTACGATTCCCCACTAATCAGAAATTTCACGGAGCAAAGTGCTCTAATGAGGTGGCCATTTGCTGCAGTACCTTTCCTGTTCCTTTCCATTGAAGAAGCTGAAGCCAGGCCAAGGAATGCAGAGTTTCTTGCAAGTGTTAACTTCAAGACATGAGCGTAGGTTGATTTAGGAAATGGAACTGTACTTAATTGCAATCTCATACCACTGAGCACACTTGCATGGGAGAAATGTAACCTAATAAGATAACAGGATCAGTGATGCTGCAAAATGAAATTCAATAACTTCAGTAATTCAAAATGTGTCTTCCATTATAAAAGCGTAGCAAGCTATCAGAAGAATTCAGCACACATATTTGCAGAATAGTGACGGTATGAGAAAGATTTCAACCCCATGCCAAAGATCTAGGATGGTCATTTAGCTCAACAAAGGATCCCACAAAAATAAGTAGCTTGAGAATGAGGTCCTTACATTCAGTATTGCAGAAACGCATCAAGTAAGTAGCCAAGGGAAATTTATTAGCGTCTTACAGATATGGTCACGAGATGACCAAGGCTGGGAACTGAACATTCAAGGGTATTTGATATTTTGGAAGATATTGGGGAGCTCAGTTAGTAGAGAATGAGATTAATGCAGTGGTGAGCAATGATATTAGTGCAGGGGCTCAAGATGGAGAATCAGTCTGGGTGGAGATAACAGTAAAGGTAGGAAGTTACTGCAGGGTGTAAAATACAGGCCCCCTAACAAGAGCTATTAGACAGAGTATAAATCAACAAATTCATTGGAGGGATGGAAGAGTGATATTGCAATAATGATGGTCAATTTTAATTATCACATATATTAGACAAATCCAATTGGCAATTAAGGATAAATTCATGGGATGTATTCAGGATGATTTATCAGTGCAATGTGTTGAGGAACCAACTAGGGAGCAAGCTCCTGGGTAAAATGGTAGATTAGCAGTCTCAGATATTTAAGGAGAAGTTTCATAAATCTCAGCAAAATTCTATTCCGGCAAGAAAAAGAGGCTCCACAAGAAGAATGTACCATCTATGGCTAATGAAGGAGGTTGCAGATGGTATCAAATTGAAAAAGGCATACAATATTGTGAAGATTTCTGGGAAGAAAGAGGATTGGGAAAATTTTAGAAACCAACAAAGGACAACAAAAAAATATATAAAGAAGGAAAAGATAGGGTATGACTTTAAGGGAATAGCTAAAGTACATATTAGATGGTGAAAGCGGAGAATTAATTAGGATAAATAGAGAAATGGCAGAGGTACTAAATAATTATTTTGAGTCTGTCTTCATGGCAGAAGGCCACTAGACACAACCCAATAATAATAGATGTTGAACAGAATATAGAGAAAACTTAAAACTATCTCTATCACTTTAAAAAAACTGTCAGGCAAAGTAATCGAGCTAAAATCTCGAAATAGATTCAGAATAAGGGGTTGTCCATTTCAGATGGGGAAGAGTTGGAATTTCAGTTGTGAAATTTGGAATTCTCTCTGCCAGAGTTGTGGAGCCAGTCATTGAACAGAGGTATGTTGGCAAACCAGATGCAAAATCAGCTTTGTGATAGGGGGCAGACAGTAATAGTGGAGAGGTGTTTCTCTGACTGGAAATCTATAACAAGTGGTGTACTACAGGGATGGGTGATAAGACCTTTGTTATTTGTAATATCTATAAATCACTTGGATGAGAATGTAGGTGGTATGATGAGCAAGTTTGCAGACAACACTTAAAATTAGTGAAGTCATAGATAAAGAAGAAGGTTGCCTAAAGATACAGTGGGACATAGAAACAGTTGGAAATTTGGGTGGAACAGTGGAAGATGCAATTTAATCCATACATGTGAGGTAATGTACTGTGAGAGGTCAAATTCTGGTAAGATATTTAGCGTAAATGGCAGGGACCTTAGGACCTTGGTATGCAAGTCCATAGCTCCCTGAAAGTGGCAATACATATGGATAGGGTGGTGAAAAAGGCATTTGGTATGCTTCCCTTCATAGGCTGAAGCATTGAGTATGAGTTGGGACATCACATTGCAGCTGTACAAAACATTGGTGAGATGCACTTAGAGTATTGTGTACAGTTCTGGTCACCACACCACAGGAAGGAGGTGATAGCAATAGAAAGAGTCCAGAACAGATTCACCAGGATGGTGCCTGGAACAGAGGGCTATAGTTACAAGAAGAGATTGGATAGACTGGATTTATTCTCACTGGAATGTAAGAAGCTTAGGGGTGATCTTATAGAGGTTTATAAAAATTATAAGGGGCAAAGGTGGGATGGATAGTCAGAATCTTTTTTCCCCCAGGGAAGGAAATCAAGAATTAGAGGACACTGGTTTAAGGAGAGAGGAGAGTAATTTAAAGGAGATCTGAGAGATAAGTTTTTCTCAGAGAGGGTGGTGAATATCTGGAACGAGCTGCCAGAGGAGGTGGTAGAGGCAGGTACTATTACAACATTTAAAGGGTATATGGATAGGTACTTGGATTGGAAAGGCATAGAGGGATACAGACCTAATGCGGGCAAATGGGATTAGTGTAGGTAGGCACCATGGTCATCATGGAGACAATGGGCCAAAAGGACTCTGTTGTACATTTCTATGATTCTATAGTTAAGGCGGGGATTGACAACCATTTAAACTACAAGGTAGTCAAGTGGTAGGGGAGAGAACAGGAAAGTGAAGCTAAGGCCAACATTGGATTCACCACGAAACAATATGCTCAATGGTCAGCTAACCTCCTCCTGCTCCAGTTTCCCATGTTCTACAAATTGCAGTTCAATCACAGAAATTGAAATCCATCTATAGAAAGTAAATGAAGAAACCTGGAATGCTGAATATTCATGGCAGTGATATTGTTGATATGAATTCTATTAATAGGCCTCAAGCACAAACTCTAATCTAGATTTTACATATAACTATCCCATGACCTATTGTGAATTTTCATAATTTTTAACCACTGAAGATTTTTTAAAAAGTTTGATAGTAATTTTGCTTATAACTGTTCAAAAATCATTAATTGGCTATGAAACACAAGGGAGATTATGCAAGGTGTCATAGAAAAACAAGTCTTTAAAAATAAGTTATTGTAGTGCAGGTGTTCATGCCTTTTTGTTTAACTTGTGGGAGAAAAGCCATTCAATCCATTAAGAATTTCCTTCTTTACATATCTGCACTCTAAAGACTTCAGCTATTTAATTGTAATTACTGCAAGATTATCTAATTTCACCTCCAAAAACTGTTCATTGAAAGTACTAGGAGATCAGCCTTCATCCTTACAGCTTTGATCAATTGTCCTACAAGGTCCATGAGAGATAAAAACCATCAAATTTAATGGCAAAATTGGTCATCTCAGTTAAGGTCCTCTGTTTTGTTCCCTCAGCATCCATCTATCTACAGTTTTGGTCTTCATGGAACTAACCGCAGGTGGAATTTTCTAAAGGTTAACACAGTGTTAAAAAAATCCCCAAACCTTAAAGCAGTCACACAAAACATCACGATCAACATCATTGGACTCTGGGAAGTGGCATTGCACAAATAACATTACTGCAGTTGTAGTTACACAGGAGTCATCACATTCCACAGGATACTTGATTGTTTGTGTTCCTAATTATCTTTTAAGAGCTTCAAACCCATTATTAAGCAGATATTTATCTTCCTCCTTTTACAAAGGAGTTAACAGAACATAATTGGTTTTGCTGGGAGCCTGTTCCAAACCTTTGCACAACAGCAAATGGAAATAAAAAATATTCTAATCTCCAGTACTTCAGGCTTGTTGATTTTGGTGTTCCTGTCCCTTGGTTCTGTAATCAATCCCAGCTGCGCTCTCTAGTTGTATCTGCGTTATCCATGCTTCTCTGAACTTTAAATGCTTGAATTGTGCCCCTTTATCACCTGTTCTCCAAAAAAGTTTGAAAATATCTCAATGTGTTTCACTGGAGCGTGGTCAAGCAAATATAGATGGCAACATTTTTAAATTGTTGCAACTACTCTTTGTCCATCAAACTAATTTCAATGGGAAATTCTCCATTGATCTTACCAAGTGATGCATCCAATACTTACCATGGCCTGACACTGAACCTTTCCTTCCCTCTTTGGGATACTTGAGTTCCAATACCTACCTAGACTAGCATCCATTTGGACCGGGGATAGCAGAGCGCAGGATTAGACTTTCCTATCTGCAGCTAGGAGGCAGTTATCTCCAGAGAAATTCGATGAAAGCTGCTGTTAGTATGATGTTTACCATGACGATGAACTTCAGAGCTGCTTCTGAGATGCTACAAAATGCCTCCACTTAGAAACACAGAATGTTAGAGTTAAGGGGCTGTTGGCTCCAGAGACTGCATTTTCACTTAGAGGATTCATTCATACAGGGAAACAACCACTGCTGGCAAAGATGGCATTCATTCCCCATCCCTAATTCCCTGCTTGTGCTATTTCATTGTGGTTAAGGGTCATCCACTCTGGATCTGTACTCACAGATGAGGCAGATTAATGGTAAATTTTCTCCCCAAATGGCTTTGGTAGCTGTGGATGGATTAGCGGGCCAGATTTTTTTTAAAGCAACATCTGCTAATTATGAAACTTTCTTTATATATATACACATCATTAATGATATTTCCAAAGACTTTAACTGAATTTAAATTCCTCTGCTGTCATGATGGGATTTGAAATAATTTCTCCAGATCATTAAGCATGAGTCCATGTCTCTGGATTATTAAATCAGCAAAATAACCACCTTGTTACTTTACCAATTAACTCTAAACAAGATAGCTGCTTGACTTTGTCTATTCCTAAAAAAAAATCAGTATTTCCATACTGTGGTAGTAGGTGATTGTCTCTCCGATTGGTGGTAGTAGATGGTTGTCCCTCTGATTGGAGGCCTGTGACTAGTGGTGTGGCGCAGGGATCGGTACTGGGCCCGTTGTTGTCACCCACAAATTTTCTGATCCAGTTTACCACATTATCATCTATTATTAATGATTGGAGGTGTAGTGGACAACGAGGAAGGCTATCAAAGCTTGCAAATTGATCTGGATCAGCTGGGAAAATGGGTTGAAAAATGGCAGATGGAATTTAATGCAGACAAGTGTGGGGTGTTGTGCTTTGGGAGGACAAACCAGGGCAAGACTTGCACAGTGAATGGTAGGGCACTGCGGTGAGCAGTAGAACAAGGGTACCTGGGAATACAGATCCATAATTTCTTGAAAGTGGCATCACAAGTATATAGGGTCATAAAGAGAGCTTTTGGCACATTGGCCTTTATAAATAAGGCATTGAGTACATAAGTTGGGATGTTATGTTGAAGTTGTGCAAGACGTTGGTGAGGCCGAATTTGGAGTATTGTCTGCAGTTTTGGTCACCTACCTACAGGAAAGATATCAATAAGCTTGAAAGAGTGCAGAGAAAGTTTACACGGATGCTGCTGGGACTTGAGGACCTGAGTTAGGGTGAATGCATGCAGGCTTTTTCCCCTCAGGTTGGGTGAAACTAGAACTAGGAGTCATAGGTTTAGGGTGAAAGGTGAAATACTTAAGGGAAATCTGAGGGGGAACTACTTCACTCAGATGGTGGTGCGAGTGTGGAATGAGCTGCCAGCAGAAATAGTGGATGCAGGTTCAATTGTAACATTTAAGAGAAGTTTGGATAGGTGCATGGATGAGGGAGGTATGAAGGGCTATGGTCCGGATGCCCGGGTGCAGGAAGATGGGACTAGGCAGAAGATCAGGTCGGCATGGACTAGATGGGCCGAAGGGCCTGTTTCTGTGTTATAGTGCTCTATGACCATTATTAATCGCAGTTCATTTAAGCGGCTAGAATGCTTCTATCATGGCTCCAGCTGGATTTTTCAAGGGATACCTGCTTGCCCTTGGGCAATCCCATGATGGAGAATGTAAGAAATAGGGTCGGAGGTTGTCAAATTCCACTCCCAAGAAAAGTGCAGATATCTTGCTCCATTAGTTTCCCTTCCACCAGCTCCCAATCTTGGAGCAAATAACATTAGCTAATCTAACATGTGAACCATGGCAAGGAGATGGTGCTTCTTACGTTTTAACTTCCAGTAAAGAACACCTGGATGAAAGAAAAAGAAGCCATTCAGCCCTTGGAGTATACTTCACCAAGCAGTGATTGGACTGTTCACCGAAGCAGCGACCAAGCCTTTACAGCTTTTTAGAATGGCTGGAAACTGCCGGAAAACAGCAGCAGAACAGATCCTTCCTCCGGAATGACCTGGAGAAATGGGACATGGGCATGGCAGCCATAGTGGTAGATGGTGATCCTGCTGTGCTGACTTCCACCAGCAATCCGGCCATTGAGGAAACTCTACCGTAACCACCTCTGCAAAGAGTTATTTCTCAGAACCTTTTCTTTCAGACAGGCACAATAGCACTGTAAATCATTTCTTCCAACTTACCCTATTAAGACCCTTCACACCTTTAACACCATTAAATCTCCTCTTTACACTTTTGTTTAATGAACGGTTCTATTTTCCTCCTCTCTCTCATTAACTAAGCCCCTCACAAGCTTTGTTTATGCCTTCAACAACCTTTCTTTGGCAACCTCCTTGACACAAGATGCTTTAACAGCTCATAGCATTCTAATTACAGTCTGAGCAAATGACATGCATCGGATTAGAACTTGTTTCAAGGATTAATTTTCAGGTAGAATGGATGCTTCAACATTACATTTTATTTATTTTTAGATGCCGTTTACTGAAGTAAGCTTATTTCCATAAGGTTTCACACAGGAAATGTAGTCATAGGTCACCAGCAATAATTTGGGAAAAAGCTGGAAACACTCAGCAGATCACTCAGCATCCCTAATGAAAGCTCTGACGAAAATGCATTGACTTTTGTTTCCCAGTGTGTGCAGGATATGAATTTCATGCCCATCGGCCTATTTCTTTTATAGTCAGCATTGTACAGCACAGAAATGGACCCTTCAGCCCACCACATCCCTGTCAACCATTTTGCCCATCTATACTAATCCCATTTGCCTGCTTTAGAGCTGCATCCTTCTATGCCTTGCCTGTCTAAATACCCCTTAAACACTGTGATTGTATCTGAGTCTACCACCTCCTTAAGCAGTGAGTTCCAGCTATCAAACACTCTCTGTGTAAAAACTTTTCTCTCAAATCTCCTTTAAAATTCCTTCCTCTCATCTTAAACCTATGCCCTCTTGTTCTTGATACCCCTACCATGGGGAAAAGATGCTGACTATCTACCCTATTCATGCCTCTTATAATTTTATATACCTCTGTCAGGTCACCCCTCAGCCTCCTTCACTCCAGGGAAAACAAGCCCAGCCTATCCAATCTCTCCTCGTAACCAAAGTCCTCCAATCAAGGCAACATCCTGGTGAATCTCCTCTACGTTCTCTCCAGCACAACATTGATAGTAGGTAGCCAGGATAGTCTGTCTTTAAATAGGAATTGGACCTCGAGATGATTAATTACATTTTAAATGCTCAGCCAGTTGGTACCTGGAGTTTTGCAATAACTTTTTTTAGTTCTGGAGTCTTGTATAAAATAATGGTTCTGGCCTAAAAACAGAAGTGCCCTATTAAGACCATGACCTATTAATTCTATGGTTAATGTAATGTTTCTGTACACCACCAGAACTATTGTTAAGAATATGGGACATGCTTCATGCACTTTGAGGTCTATGATTTTCTTTCTGGACCCTTTATACATCTGGCTCACTGGCTCAGTGTCATGCAATTTCAATTTGATATCTTATATGTGATCATCCATCCTGCAGACACATGTTGTAGATGTTCACGTTCACAGCACCCAAGGGCTACATCACCATGAGTTAAAGAGGACCTTCCCATTCTGGTCCAAGCCATGAAGTCAGGCTCTCTGTTAGCTACTTCTATCCTTGGGCCATGACCACCATTGTGTACAAGGCCCAAAACCTTTATGTATGAAAAGAGAAACAGAAAAAATATGCTCTTAGAGGTCTGACTGGTTTTGCTCTGAGGTTGTAGCCTGTCTCAGTGCTGTATGCGACTCAACGTTTCATGTGTGTATTATTTAGAGGAAATATGAGTGGCATTGATGCATTGTGAATGTATTGATTTGATGGCACAATGAGCATAGAGAGAGACAGCATTCATTGCATTCCCTGTGTCTCTTTTTATGAATAAAGTATATTTCTTGAAATGAAAAAATATAAGACCCAAATGTGATAGTTACCATGAAACACCACAATTCTAAGCAAAAAAAAACACACTGCTGGACAAACTCAGCAGATCAAACAGCAAATGGGGTGGGGGGGGTGGCGGGGAGGGGGGAAGTAATTGTCAATGTTCTGGGTCAAGACCCTGCAGCAGGGCTGAGGTCACTTACCGGTCCCTGTCTCACCCCTTCCTCCTCTCTTCTCCGGCTGTCTTCCATATCCACTCTCAGTCACAGAGTGGAACTAAGGGAAACTCGGCCATGGTGATTAATTCATGCTGTGGTTGGGGTGTGTAGATTGGTTGACAGATCCAACATCCAGAAAAACTTTTGCTAAAGTAGTCCAAAAATACTGCAGACCTGTAGGGCAGCTATCAGCATTGCTTCCACACAAATCCAGGTTTCATCCAGATCTAGAGTGCTGACTTTATGGAGTTTTCATGTTCTCCCTTAGACTATATGGGTTTTCTTTGGTGCTCCAGTTTCCTCTTCAACCCCAAAGATGTGCTGTCAGGTTAATTGGCTGGTATGAATTATCCCTTACCAAAAGCATCAAAGGGGAAATGATAGACTTGTGAGGGAGAATAAGTTGCAGGGCTATAGGGAAATAAGGAGGGAGTAAATAGAATATGTGGCATTACACCAGGCTGTGAGTAAAATCAATCTCAACAACTGCCCAGACTTTGAAATAATTTGTACATGTCATGTTAGAGTGATAAATTTCTAAATAAAAGATACTCAGTCTTTAAATCTATCAGTACATTATGGATGATTTTATTGGATGTGCAGTAAATAATAAGGTAAATGCAAGCTGCAAAGTTTATTAAAATATTGCATGCACAGGCTGAGTTTTTGCAATATCCTGTGTGTTATCACACACACCAGTTATCACACATCCTACTTCCCAGAATCCTTTACCCCACTCTTTACATGGCCTGCTGAGCTCCATTCTTTCTTTGCCTCAGCCAGGATACAGAGCTGAATATATTAAAAATTGCACTATTCCACCCCCACCCCATTGGATACCCAAGCCCACCTCTGCAAGTCACATAGCAATAAAATCACATTTTACAGATGTACATTTACATCTTCCATATATTGCTCTTAATTTATTTCAAGCAGATTATGGTTGAAATTAAATGTATTTTATCCGGTCAAAACATTACTAGATTAAGGATACCACAAGGAACTGGAGTAAACTTTGTTCCAGTAGGATTATCCTTTTTGTTAACATAACTGTTTTGAGGTAATCACATTTTCGTAAAAAAAACTGTATGTGAAGCTTTACACAAAAAATAGTTTAAAATGGATTTAGATCATAAATCCGGCACAGCAACACGATCTAATAAGGTCAATTTTCTTATTTAAAAAAAATTAATCATAAACTTAAATTCATTTTACCTTCCAAACAATTGAAAGGTGGTCAGTTAACTTTGAATTCTAATCAAAACACATCCAACTGTAGTAGATTTAAATCATACAGGAATACAATGTGTTTATCTTCCATATATTACACTCCATTAATCTAAACCTTTCAGTCACTGCAGTGTTTTGGGATGTGACTTACACTATCTGATTACCTTTTCCCCGCAGTGGATGCATGCTCTGGTATATGGGGAAAGAGCAGCACATTTCTCTTTCTGCGATAATTTTAAGTACTGAACTTCTATAATGCTCTGTTTGCGTTGGTCATCCACTGCTAAAATGAAACTTGGTACATGTGACAATAATAAACCAATTTACCAAGGCACCACAATCTCATACTGATATGAACCCTACTGAATCCCTCTGCAACTCTCACACCACAATTTATATTGTATCTGTTCTATTGCTGAAGCGGACATTACAATTCTAACTTGCCCAAGTCAAGTGGTCAGTTACTTTCAACAGAATCTTCTACAATAAAAACAGCACTGAATGTATATAATTTTACATCATTAACACCATATGTGCGTTAGTTATTTGTCAATAAAAGCCGTAGTTGGTCTATATTCAAGATAGATGGCAATGTGCACAATACAGACGTCAGAAGATTGCTATAATGGTTGCTTCTGGTAATAGAATATTAAAGGCAAATATGATGCATAATTTTGGATCTCCTGTGCTCTTGCTCACTGCAGTGCCCTTTATTGTTTTAATACAATTAGCGGTAGTTGGCTGCCATGATCATTCCGTGGTGGCAGTGGAATTTTATCAAAAACCGGCATCAGAAGCTTGGTGTGAGAGTGGGGCAAGGCATTAAGGCTATAAAGCTCTTCACTAACTCACATAGACCAGATGAAGTCTTTCATCTGAGAAAACCCAAACAGAAGAGGTTAAGCATAGTGAGACAGAGGCAAAGAGCTAGTAAAGCTGTGGCCTTGCAACGCTAGAGACCCAAGTTCAATCCTGACCTCAGGTGCTGTCTGCGTGGAGTTTGCATGTTCTCCCTGTGATTGCGTGCATTTCCTCTGGGTGCTCTGGTTTCCTCTCATGTCCTAAAGATTTCCACGTTGATAGATTAAATGGCCACTGCAAACTGCCCCTAGTGTGTAAGTGTTAGAACCTGAGGGGAGTTGATGAGAAAGTGTGGAGAATAAAAGATGGAATTAATGTACGATCGATGTAAATGGGTGATTGATGCAGATTTGGCGGACAAATTTTTCTATGTTGTATCTCTCCATGAGAGGAACTCTCTCAGGTAGAACAGTCAGAGGAGGCCAGGCAGAGGAAGCATAAGGATGACAATGCAGAGCAAGAAAAACAATAAGCCATAGAAAGACTAAATTTCCCTTGAACACCGGGAAAAGAAAGCAAGGTATGGTAGAACATAGAAAGCCATAGTAAGCAAAAAGTATTAGGTTAAGGTTAAAAAAGAAATCACACAATTCTTCATGAAACTTCTGAAATATATTAGTAAAATATTTTTTAATGCATTACAATCATAAGCCTCTAACAGAAGCACAATCAATAGGATCAATTCTCTCAATAAAAGTTCAGTTATGAGACTAAGTGTATTAAACCTTCCCAATAACATGCTGCTACAGAAAGCTGGCTGGCTCATATCACCTTCTAATCAAAATCTATCTGACTGCGGTAGATCTAAACCTCACAGGGATGCAGTGTTTATTTTCCATAAGACCAGAGAGAACTACACTCCCATACTCTGTAGTGTTTTCAGACGTAATTTGTTTGACTTCCCCCTGCACTGGGTAAGTGCCCTGGTATACAGAGGGACAGTGAAGCAGCCTAGTGGACAAGGCAACGGAGGCCTAGTGATGATACCCCAGTCCATGGAGAGTAAATACATGGTGAAAAGAACAAATCTCAGCCAAATGGCAGAGCCAGGCCCAGAGGAGCATAGGTAGCCACAGTAGGCAGAAGGATTGATTTTAAAAAGGATGAAAATATATGGATTTAAAAAGGAGAAAAAAGTTTAAAGAAATAATTAATTAAAAATAAAACTTACCTGTGGAGAAGGCAATATGAGATAAAGAAAAGTGATGGCCTGACCTTGAAGAGAGGACTGAATAAGCAACCATAACTGTGTTACCTATGAGAAGTAACAGAGGCAACTATAACCATGGGGTGAAAAAAAAGCCTCAAATGGTACACAAGGTTAAAGTGGTCATTTCCACCAAATAAACATCAAAACTGAGCAGCAAGTAAATAAATGTTCCCTTTTTTTTGTGGCAGATAGAAATATACAAAATAAATGAGGGGAACCAAATGGAGAGCAGTATTGTGCTGCTTACACTGCTCCAAGGTGGGGGACTGGCTACCAGAGTATTCATGCATCCTCTAAAATCTTTATAAAGAACACGTTCCCAGCAATAAAGATTGCTGATTTAATACAGAGCCCAGAGCAAAGGTCATTGGAAGGCTGTACTCAGCCATAATGTGAGCCGAGAAGACCAAGTCCCATTTATGGCTTCAATGCTTGAGGTGTCAAAACTGCTGATGGAAATTGAAGTTTAAACCCTGCGTACACTTCAGAATTAATATAATTTTTACTTAGTGCATACCACAAGGGTTAACAAGATGCATTTGATTGTAATAAATTTACCGGGATGAATATTAAAGCTGTTACGAATTGTTGGACAGTGCTCTTCATTAATAGTTTTATGAAGGTATAGGTTATCAATCTTGGAAGCCTTTAGGGTTCCAGTTCATTAAAATCTCCGGTGGATCATTTGTTGAAATTCACTGCTGCTGCAACACATTCTTAAAGAAATTGGCACAAACAGCAAAAGATCCAACTTCTCAATTGTATTTTTGATGGGGTGAAATCAATCACCTGAATATTGCAAAGGTTTCATATAAAATTAGAACTGAAAGTGAGGGGGATGAGGAGGGAAGCCTAAATTATTCATCATCAGCAATGACATGCTTTCCATACTTAATGTAAGGGAGATAACGTGTCAGCAGTCCCTGTGGAATGATGTGAACCAAAAGTGGTCCATCTGCACGGCAAGATAATCCAACAACGTCAAAAGGAGAATAGTTCAGCAAAGGAAAGTGGCATTGAAGAAAAAAACTGCAAAACCATTTGCAATTTTATTCTCTGGATGATTCTGATAGTCGTCATTCTGCAACATTATTTTTCAAGATACATTCTTAGTGGCCATCTATGAAGCTTTGGAGCTTAATTGTTAGATGCACCAGAAGTCAACACACTTAAGGATGCATATTTTCACTAAATTGCATTACAATCTCTGTACTGGAAAAGAAAATTGAAATCTGGAAACTAATCAGATTTTTGTGTTCAAGTTTTGTTTTTTTTTGTAAATTGCTCACTTGTACTCTCCATTTCTTGCACAGCTCCTTTATATCTCACTGGGATCTAAGCTCTCCCACAAGGCATTGCAGTGCTTCAGGGAAGAAAGCCAACCGTAGGTAGACCAGTCAAACGTTAATTGATATCCTTGGATACACAAGAATAAATGAAATGATCTGGATATTGATTGTAAAGTTGGCCGTTAATCTACTTTAGGATCAAGATGGACAACAATGTTAGTTAAGCTCTTACCTACTAAAGTTACCTGATTATCAAAGCATGATCCGATAAAATAACATTGACTACAGGTCCTAAGATTCAAGCCAGCAAAAAGGAAGAACTAAGAAATCCATTTCTCGCAGGTCCAAACTCCACCTATTGCCTTTGGGAGTAGAACAGCCCGATATTTTAAGTTTTCAGGAAGCTCAAACTAATAAAAAGTGAAGAATGTTATTTTAAGCAAAAAGAAGTTGGATATTGAAGTAGTTTACAGTCTACACCCATAAATTACTGGATAAATCAAAGATTCAAGTATTAACAGATTCTCATGCTGCTTTATTTGAGCTCCTTAATAAGAATTGCCTTCAGCTTTTTTTGTAAAATGACTAGATTAACAGCAGTGGATGGTAAATATTTACTAAAAACATAATCTTATAAAAGACAAAATAGCAAACTTCTGGGGAATTTGGATATGAAGCATCTTTATTAGACTGGTGCAAGGTAGCATGTCATCCAACTATCAAAATCTCAAAATAATTAACATTTCTTTCAATATCCTAGCTCAGAGTAAACAACCCTGAAACACTGGTAATAAATTACTATACAAGCACCATCAACATTTAAGACATGATATAACTAACACTCTCAACTGAAAACTGATAATTTAAGGGTAATTTTATTCCAACAACAAAAACCCAAGAGGGAACTTTTTATTTTAAACAAACCATCGATGCCAAGGAGCTCCACATTTCCAAGTCCAAAATGCTCAATTTATATATATATCAATACACTCATCAGTATTGTGCTAGGAAACAGTTTCAGTCTTAGAATACAAAAATTATGAAATATAAACACAGCTCTGTCACATGATTTGCAATATATCTTTCTATATTTATAAAAGGAAACAAATCCCTTTAATCGAAGCATCTCATCTCATCAGAAGAAAGGGAGGATTAACGCTGCCAGCACTGCTTTACAAAAACTAGTATATGTACTATACTTTGGATCCAAAACACTTTGCCTAACAAGCTTAAGTAAAGGGAACAGTTACTGGAACATAAATAGCTGGCACACAGTGAGCTTAATGGAAATGAGTCTAGACAGTGCCCAGCTCTATAGCACAAGCATTCCAGGTACAAATGCCCAGATTTCAATTCAGCAGTGTATAAATGTGTCAGTTGTTACACCCATCCTGTTTTGCAGCAGGCCCTTTATTTCCTATGCTGGAAGCAGTCATAGTTGTTATTATGACATGACACCAAAAACTGGGTTGTGCCGACAGATACTAGGACCAAATTCTTCATAATCTTTTTTTGTATGACACACTTGGTAAAACTCAGGCTGTTGAGAGGAAAAGAAAGGGAAAAACATGCAAGAATGATATCGTGAATTAAAAATAATACATTTTTTTATTTCTTGTTGGTTATTCCCAATACTCACTTAACCATCCTTTTGCTTTCTGGGTCTTCACACTCACAAATCTCATAATCATAGAATCAAAGAATTCTTATGGCACAGGAGAAAGCCATCAGCCCATTCAGTCTGTACTGGCTCTTAGGTCAGCAATCCTAGTTGACTCCAGCAACCATTTAGTGCTAATGCCCAGAGATAAATTTGTATCCCATAATTTTGTGCTGGCTCAGCCTACCTTCTTAACATTAAGTTATAGCCTTGCAACAGGGTGAAGATATCACAGTGAAATCGCTGCCTGGCACAGTAACTAAAGTCAGTTGTATGTTGACAGTGTGTGTTAAGGGCTGTTTACATGTCTGATGCAATGGTTTCAAGTCAGTTGAGCATCAGGACAGCACTGTGGCATTTAAAACAGTACCCCTTTGCTATATCAAAAACCACATATTTGGGTTAAATCGTGAAGCTTCCTACTCAACAGCATTATGAGGGTACCTTCAAAAGGTGGCTCGCCACCACCTTCTCAAGGGCCATTAGGGATGGGAAATAAATGCTGGCCTTGACAATCACACCCACATCCTGAAAACTGAATTATAAAAACATGCTCTTTCCTATCCAAACTATAGGATTTTCCTAGAAACTTCAGTCAGAACTGCGTTGTCCACTTACCGTTGATGCCAACATGGAGCCACCAAACCAAACTGCATAGCGCTGCATGTGGTGCGTTATCGCCTGAACCTCAATTGGCTTAGGCTTATTGAAGAAAATAAAAAAATCGATAATCAGTCTTTAAAAGTATCCTGAATCAGTTGCAAGGTTTTACTGCCATTACTGTATATAAACATTTGGTTCCATTTTTAGAACTTGCTCCTGTTTAATTTTTGCTTTATGCAATTTAAATTGTAATTAGTATAATAAACATGTTTAAAATTGACTTTTTATTCGGAAAACTGTTTTCCATGTCCCCCCTTTTAAGAAGGCTTGTTTCTGAACAAAACAAGTATTTAAAATTATGATTGATTCAGATTAGAAGACTGTTAATGAATTGACCTGTACGGTTGGTTTGTAAGACAAGCTTTTCACTAAACCAGTACCAATACCATAGTTGAAGCCATGACTGAAGAGTTTAGTACAGAAAGAAGATAAACCTCTACACATTTAGGAGGCTGCATATTTCACTTGCAGATCTAAAGATTGAAGCAGAAGCCATACTAACATCTTAGATTAGACTGTTCCCTTATTCATCAACCATTTATCCAAACAGATATGAAAACAGGGTGGATTAATTTAGTCATATGGTGGGTAAATGCCAAAGTGATCAAATTCAGCTGTAACTTCTCTGCATTTCATATGTAGTGGAGGTAAGTGAAAATACTGCCAGGGTAATACAAATTGGTCACATTTTTATCACAGCCAGGATGCTCAACATACCTGAATGCCTCTTCTTCAAATGAATATACGCGCTCAAAATAATAAAATTAAACTGAGAGAATACTGATCTTTTAAAAATAACCCATGAATTTTAGGCCAACCCAAATTCACCTTTACTAGCTAGCAGTAGGATTTCAAAACAATTGCACAAAAAGTCAAAGTTATTGCTTTAAGTGACATCATTCAACAGTAATTGTTTTGTACAATTTTGCTGTCATTCACCATATACAGTACCCTCTTTAAAACAAAGGGTTGAAGTACATCTGAGAGGAGGATTATTTTTACGGCTGCATTTTCTAAATTAACTAAAAATTAGAGAAAAAGAAGAGAATTAGAAAATATCTCACCTTTATTCGACCAGCACTAAGCTGTTCACTAATTTTTAATCTCGCATCCACTACTCTTTTTAGATCTCTTTGTAGACGACGTCCAAAATCCCTAAACATTGTTGAACCTCCAGAAAGAACTATATTCTGGAAGAAATATTTAATTAGAAATTATATTCTCATGTTGCATGTGACTAAGTTCAGCACAAACTATATGAAATGCCCATGCATACAAAGAAAATGCAAATACTGGTCAACAGGAATGACATCAAATAAACAAGAGAGAAATACTTAGTGCTCCCATAAGCCTCTGTCCATCTCGCACCCTACTATCAGCATAAACTCTTTTTCTTCTTCATCATTATATTCAATTTACCTTAAATACATGCACGCAATTCACTTCAACCACCTTGTGGTAGCAAGCTCCACATTCTCACCAATTTCTGTGTAAAGAATTCCCCATTTGATTTTTTAGTTATATTTAAAGCCTGTAATGCAAACACTCAAAATTTACAATATACAGGAGCTCTATTTTTCCCATCATGTCTGTGTAGATTGAACAAGAGCATCACAACCTAATCCCTCTTCCAGCACTGTGTCTGTGGCCCTGTAGATCATGTTTATGTCCACATTCAAGCATTTCTTTTAATGTGATTAGTGTTTCTGCCTCTCCCACCCTTTCAGGAAGCAAATCTCAGCACTTTTTTGGTGAAAGGATTTTTCTTCATCTCCCCTCTAATCCATCTACCAATTACTTTTGAGTCTATGCCTCCTGGGTTTTGACCCCTTGGCCAAAGGAAATAAGCCCTACCCATAATTTACTAAGTCTTAATGAAGTCTCACAGCCTCCCCTATTCCAAAGAAAATAACCCGATCTTTTCCCGACAGCTCTCAGATCTAAAAGTTTCAAAACTTGGCAACATCCTTATAAATCTCCTCAGAATCCTCTGCAGTGCAATCTTTTCTGTAACGTGGTGACCAGAACAGTACCCGGTAATCAAGCCATGGTCTAACATTACGTAATTTTCACAAAATGGCCTGATCTTATATTCCATGCCAATAAGGAGAGCACCCTGTATGGCTTCTTAGCCAGCTCTTAGACCTGCCCTGCTATCTTTCAAGATTTGTGGATGTAAACTGCTCAAGATCCTTTTGTTTCTCCAGATGACTAATTATTCCCCCATTTATTGCACGTTCCCTTGCTAGATTGTACCTTCCCATATGCATTAACTCACAATTCGCTGGAATGTTTCATTTCTGACCAACTGACTAGGGTGGCACGGTAGCATAGCGGTTAGCGCGACGCTATTACAGTGCCAGCGATCAGGGTTCCATTCCCGTCGCTGTCTGTAAGGAGTTTGTACGTTCTCCCCGTGTCTGCATGGGTTTCCTCCGGGTGCTCCAGTTTCTTCCCACATTCTAAAAGATGTACGGGTAGGTCAATTTGGGTTTAAAATGGGCAGCGCGGATTCGTTGGGCCGGAAGGGCCTGTTAACACACTGTAAATAAAAATGATTTTCTCCTCACTGTCAACCACACAGTCCACCTTTATACCACTTACCTCCTGAAACAAGTTACCCTTGAAACACCCATGATGGACCAAGTGCCATCAGCTGTTGCTCAGACTCCAAAAACCTGTTGGGTGAGATCCTCCAGCTGATGACACTTCGTGTACTTGAAAGGGTGGTGGAAAGAAACCCTTATCACATTCACTTGGATCCCAGCCTTGAAGAGTCATGACTTGCAGGGCAATCGGCCTCGTGTTGAAAGGTCCCATTAAGCTGCAAGACTCTTCCTCCATTGGCGCAGACACGATGACTGTCATTGTCGTTTAGACTGCCATTATGTTATCTCGAACAAGTACACCTACATTTTACATATGGCTTGTGTATAAAATCATGAGAGGGATAGATATGCACACAGTCTTTTTCCCAGGGTTGGGGAATCAAGAACTAGAGTGCATAGGTTTAAGGTGAGAGGGGAGAGGTTTAATAGGAACCTGAGGGGCAACGTTTTCATCCAGACTGTGATTACTATATGGAATGAGCTGCCAGAGGAAGTGGTGGAGGCAGGTACCTTAACAAGATTTAAAAGATACTTGGACAGGTACATGGATAGGAAAGGTTTAGAGGGATATGGGCCAAACGAAGGCAAATGGGACTAGCTTAGATAGGAATCTTGGTCAGCATAGACCAGTTGGGCCAAAGGGCCCGTTTCTGTGCTGTTTGACTCAATGACCTACTCTGCATACCTCCCATATACTTTTTGTTTTCTAAGCATGTTATCCACTGCACTCCTGATTTATCAATAGCAATGTCCCTGTAATTCCCACCATATCTTTTTTTTGCAATGTGTTTACATTTAAACAGCATTACTCAAAAGGAAAAACAAACTATAAATGATAAAAAAACATCTGCAATGTTCAATTAAGGAGATAATCAGAAGTACAACAGTGCCATCTAGCTCTTACACCACAAGCCTGAAAGAGTAAATAGAGAAAAACAACCACACAAGAACTTTTCCTGAAAAGCAAGATATTAAAGAAATCAGGGAAAATGGGATCAGGAAAAAAAAAGACACAGGATCAACCATGATCTCATTTAAAGAATGTAGCAACTGAACAGTGACACAGTAGGGGCCTATTATCAAGGGGTGTTGACAGAGTAAGCAGAAGATATTTTCCCTCGAGGGAAACCCAGAACTGGGTTCATAAATACAAGATGGACACCAATAAATCCAGAACAGAATCGCAAGACATTGGTTTTACCCTGAGAATGATTACTCTCCATAACTTCTCACCGCAAGGAATGGTTGAGCAAATAAGGGATGGTTGGATAGATGCATAAAAGCTGTTCAGATCAGAAACAAATTTGGGGTGGAGGCTTGCATGGAGCATAAATGTGGGTTAAGGCCAGTTGGGCCAAAACAACTGCATTTGGCAGTGCTGATGCCATCAACTGCAGATGGCAGAAGCCCAATATGCCATGGAGTCGTACAGCATTGAAACAGGTCCTTTCTGCCCACTGTGTCTGCATCAAACATCAAGGATCCATCAACACCAATCCCATTTTTCTCCTCACATTCAATCAACTCTCCTCTCCCCACCATGAATCTCCTAAAACCCACCTACATGAGGGCCCATTTACAAATGGGGGCTAGACAACTGTTGACTTCTGTTGCTTGAAGTTATTTCATCTTGCAGTTTGGGCTGTCAAACAAAAAGTATGCAGACCTTTCATTTGATCTGCAACATGCTTTTATTTTAATAATTGTATTACCTTATACAATGGCCGCCTTACATCAATGGGACAATTTTGTATTACTTCATCAACTACATCTGAAATTGGCTGCATAAAATCCGGATTTGCAAACTGTAAAAACAAAATAAAATCTGAATTTTCATTTTGTTCAAATGCACATAGACAAGAAAAATATAACATAGGACAGTAGAGTACGGGACATGATGTTGTGCCGACCAATATAAACCTACTACACGGTCAATCTAACCCTTCCCTCCTACACAACACATAACCCTCCATTTTTCTTACATCCATGCGCCTATCTAGGAGTCTTTTAAATGTCCCTATTGTATCAGCCTCTACCACCACCTGGGGAGTGTGTTCCAGGCACCCACCACTCTCTGTGTAAAAACCTTCCTCTGACATCTCCCCTAAACCTTCCTCCACTCACCTTAAACGGATGTCCTCTGGTATTGGCCACCGCCGCGCTAGGAGAAAGGTGCTGGCTGTTCACTCTATCTATGCCCCTCATAATCTTATACACCTCTATCAAGTCACCTCTCATCCTGTGTCGTTCGAAAGAGAAAAGCCCTAGCTCGCTCAACCCATTGTCATAAGACACGTTCTCCAATCTAGGCAGCATCCTGGTAAATCTCCTCTGCACCCTCTCTAAAGCTTCTACATCCTTCCTATAATGAGGTGACCAGAACTGAACACAATACTCTAAGTGTGGTCTAACCAGAGGTTTACAGAGCTGCAACATTACTTCGTGGCTCTTGAACTCAATCCCCCGACTAAGGAAGGTCAGCACACTATATGCCTTCTTAACCACTCTATCAACCTGCGCAGCAACTTTGAGGGATCTATGGACTTGGACCGCAAGATCCCTCTGTTCCTCCACACTGCTAAGAATCCTGCCATTAACCTTACACTCCGCCTTCAAGTTCTATCTTCCAAAGTGTATCACTTCGCACTTTGCTGGATTGAACTCCATCTGCCGCTTCTCCACCCAGCTCTGCATCTGTCTATATCCTGTTGTAACCTATGACAACTTTCTATAGTATCCACAACACCACCAACTTTTGTGTCGTCTGCAAACTTACTAACCCACCCTTCCTCATCCTCATCCAAGTCATTTATAAAAATCACAAAGAGCAGGGGTCCCAGAACCTGCGGAACACCACTGGTCACTGACCTCCAGGCAGAATACACTCCATCTACAGCTACCCTCTGTCTTCTATGGGCGAGCCAATTCTGAATCCACACAGCCAAGTTTCCCTGGATCCCATGCTTACTGACTTTCTGAATGAGCCTTCCATGAGGAGCCTTATCAAACGCTTTACTAAAATCCATGTACATCACATCCACTGCTCTACCTTCATCAATTTGCTTTGTCACCTCCTCAATTAGGCTTGTGAGGCATGACCTGCCCCTCATAAAGCCATGCTGACTATCCCTAATAAGACTATGCTTCTCCAAATGCTCGTAAATCCTGTCCCTAAGAATCCTCTCCAATAGCTTGCCCACCACTGACGTAAAACTCATTGGTCTATAATTCCAAGGATTATCCCTATTAGCTTTCCTGAACAATGGAACAGCATTTGCCATCCTCCAATCCTCTGGTACCACTCCTGTGGCCAGGGAGGATGCAAAGATCATCATCAATGCCCCAGCAATGTCTTCCCTCACTTCCTGAGATAAATTGGGGTATATCGCGTCCGGCCCCAGGCACTTATCTATCCTAATGTTTTTCAGAAGCTCCAACACTGCCTCTTTCTTAACCTCGACATGCTCCAGCACATTAGCCTGTTCTACACTGACCTCACAGTCCCTCTCCGTGAACACTGAAGCAAAATATTCATCAAGGACCTCCCCTACTTCCTCTGCCTCCAAGCACGTTTCCCCCTTTATCCCTGAGCAGTCCTACCCTCACCCTAGTCATCTTCCTTCACGTACGTGTAGAACGCCTTGGGGTTTTTCTTAATCCTCCTTGCCAAGGCCTTCTCATGTCCCCTTCTAGCTCTCCTAAGTCCCTTCTTAAACTCCTTCCTGGCTACCTACAATGTCACCTACACTCATGCTTCTCAATCAAATAATAGCATCTCGTATTAATATAAATCTTCGTGGGATGCTAAGGTTTAAAGGTGACTTAATAAAAAGTAAATAGACAAAGCTCAACTTTTGAAAATTTTTAAGTAGATGAAGTTCTGGCTCTGCCATGGAGCAATGCCCTCAAGGTACTCTTAGTTTACAGTTGCAGCATATTATGGGGCCAAAAGAGGTTTGAGATGAAGGTTGCAGGAAAGGATACAGCTAACTACAATAGGGTCACCACCCTGCTGCAGCAAACTTCATCCACACAGTTATCTTCTATTGTTCCTGATCGTCCTCTTTCACCTTTCATCCTCATCTCCCAGCTCTCCTCCTTGAAACTAAATTTTTGTTCCCTTGACCTTCCCTCTGTGTTTATTTTGCATCCTAAACATAGTCAACTCTTTAGCCTCCAAAATGGTTCCAACTTTTTTTGGCCAATTTTCAAATGCCATCCTTTCTTCTACTTTCACTAACCCATCCTCTTATCAGGGTTCCCATCAAGCTATGCCCTCGCTTCTCACTTCATAACCCTTGAGCCATTCTCCAAATCATTACAATAGAAATGGTCATTGAAAGTAACTGACAATATTCATTAAGATTGAATTTGATCTGCTATTTTCCCTCTAATTTTTTTGCTGGTTAGACACCACTAAGTATTAAACTCCCTGTCACCATTCTTCCTGCACTATTTCTCTCCAGACTAATCACATGTAGTTGTCCTCCATAACTTTTGGGATGTGAGAGGAATCACTCCATGGGTAGGTATATTTACAGTGCAGAGAAGTCTCACCAGTACCTTCCCTGCAATACTTGCAAAAGCACGTACCACCAGGCTCAGTGACAGCTTCTATCCCACAGTTATACTATTGTACGGTCTCCTAGCACAATAAGATGGACTCCTGACCTCACAATCTACCTCGTTATGGCCTTGAATCTTATTGTCTGCCTGCACTGCACTTTCTCTGTAACTGTAACACTTTATTCTGCATTCTGTTATTGTTTTCCCTTGTATTATCTCAATGCACTGCATGATAAAATGATCTGTATGGACAGTATGCAAGACAAGTTTTTCCACTGTACCTCGGTACATGTGACAATAATAAACCAATTTACCAATATAATTTCAGACTGGAACAAACTTTTCTTGCATCAGTGTCACTCCTCCTCTTGAGCCCACTGCATAAACTTGTCTGCTCCAATCACAAGTGCAAGATAGAGAACAAGTCGGATGGCTTATATCTTGATGGATCTCTGTACTTAGGAGATTACAAGTTATGAAAATAATTGTTCAATAATTTTCATTCACAGATAAAGCACACCATGGTCTTGGATTTGATTTCTAGACAAAGCTAGAGTAGAATAAAAAACAACAACATACAGAACACACACAAAAACAGAATCAGGGCATGGCAGGTACTTTCACCTCAGGATGGAAGAAAATTTCAGGCCCCAAAAACCTCTCATAGCCCACGTCCACAGCAAACTGCCGCTTGCTAATAGCGTTGATGCCGACATATGGCTTAATCCATTTCCCAGGATCTGTGTCATACTTGGTAAACTCCTTAACTATATCTGGGCAGATATAACAGTACCTCTCCTAAAAAAAACAAATTACAAAAGCTGTCACCAGAAAGAGTACAATAGCTCAAAACTACTGATCAAGGTATTTTGAATATATCCTGTGAATTATGCAAAGTGGGTGAGATAGTTTATGAAGAGCAAGATTAATCTTGGTCCTAACTAACTGACTAAATGTTTGAGTGTTCAACAAAAGACTTTGTTTGCACACAGAATGCATTACAGAAACACAAAACTGAAAAAAATAAAATCTGGAATTACGGAAAAATCAAATTACTCCCAAATGAAATTGGAATGGCACGTTGGGAAATTGCATACGCCAAACTAGTGAATCTTCAGTGGTCGATTTTAGTGGACAGAAAATCACCAGTTTGGAATTTGCTCCAGAAAATGCTGAAACCAAAAATCTTCCCTTACATAACTGGTTCATTAAACCACTTCATCTGTGATAATGGAAGTTAACTTGCTGACTTTTTGTGCCTCATCATTACAAATGAACAGATGCAAGATTTTAAACTTGGACATAAAATCAGTTTATTATACCGCCAGTGTTTCTGACTGAATACTGGGGTAGCACAGTGTCACAGCAGGTAATGTTATAGCCTCAGAAGTAACTCATATTTGACTCTCACCTTTGCTGCTATCTGCGTGGACTTTGAATAGTTCTACAGCACAGAAATGGACCCATCAGCCCACCACGTCCATGCCAACACCTTTGCCCAACTACACTAATCCCATTTGCCCTCACAAGTGCCATATCCTTCTAATGGCACTCTTGAGGACCCCAGTGACAAAGCATTTCAATTCCTCTCCCTATACCCACACCGACCTCTCTGTCCTCCACTGCCAGAGTGAGGCCAAACACAAACGAGAGGAACATCACCTCATAACCACTTGGGTAGTCTACAACCCACAAACACTGAATTCTCGAATTTCAGATAACCTGTACCCCCTCTGCTCCTTTCTTCTGATACACCCAGGTCCTCTCGTTCACCTCCTTCTTTCCAAAATCCTCCACCCATCCCACTTTACCCAGTTTCTTACCCCTGCCCCCACTGTTTCCATCCCTCAACTGGCTTCACTCATCAACTCATCACCTTCCTTTCTTATCAGACTCTGTAGTCTGCAGCCCCCTGCTGTCTCCACCAATCATCTCCCAGCTTTTGTCACTATCTCCACCCCTCCCTTCCCCACCTGTCCCCATTTGACTATCAACCCCTCCTCACTTGGATCCACCTATCACTTGCACCCACCCCTCACCTCTTCATATTGGCTGTCTCCCCTTTACACTCTCAGTCCTGATGCAGGGTCTCAACCCGAAACATCAACCATTACTTTGCCTCCACAGATGCTGCCTGACCCACTGAGTTCCTCCAGCAGTTTGTTTTTTTTGTACTCCATATCCTTCTATGCCTTGCCTATTTAAGTGCCAACAAACTGACTCTTAAATGTAGTGACTGCATCTGACTCCCACCACCTCCCTCTGGCAGTTAGTCCCAGACATCAACCACTCTCTGTGTAAAAAACTTTCCCTTTAATATTCCTTCCTCTACCCTCTTATTTTTGATACCATATCAAAGGAAAAAGATTCTGACCATCAACCCTATCCATGCCTCTTATAATTTTATATACCTCTATTAGGTCACCTCAGCCTCCTTTGCTCCATAGAACATTACAGCACAGTACAGGCCCTTCGGCCCACTATGTTGTGCCGACATTTTATCCTGCTCTAAGATCTACCTAACCCTTCCATCCCACATAGACCTCCATTTCTCTATCATTCATGCGTCTAAGAGTCTCTTAAATGTCCCTAATGTATCTGCCCCCACAACCTTTGCTGGCAGGGCGTTCCACGAACCCACCACTCTCTGTGTGAAAAACTTACCCCTGACATCCCCCTTATAACTTCCTCCAATCACCTTAAAATTATGTCCCCTTGTGTTAGCCCTTGTCGCCCTGGGGAAAAGTCTCTGACTGTCCATTCGATCTGACTGTCCAGGGAAGACAAACCCAGTCTACCCAATCTCTTCCCCGAACTGAAGTCCTCCAATCCAGGGAACATCCTGAAGAATCTCCTCTGCAATCTCTGCAGCACAACCACATCCTTCCTATAATGTGGCGACTACAACTGCACACAATACTTCGTGCGGCCTAACCACTGTTTTGTGAAGTTGCAACATAACATCCCAACCTATGTAGGCAATCATGCCATATGCCTTCATCAGCACCCTGTCTACCTGTGCTGCCAGTATATATGGCCAGAGACTAAGGGGTTGCAGAGAATAAGCAAAGAGCAACATGCAAAACCAAAAGGTCTGTGGTAGGGTACAGGAGTAATCAGAATCAGAATCAGATGTATTATCAACTGACTGATATGACATGAAATTTTTTTGTTTTGCGGCAGCAGTATAGTGCAAAGACATAAAATTACTATAAAGTACAAAAATAAATAAATAGTTCAAAATAAAAGGAATAACGAGGTAGTGTTCATGGACCATTCAGAAATCTGATGGTGGAGGGGACGAAGCTGTTCCTGAATTGTTGAGTGTGGGTCTTCAGGCTCCTGTACCTCCTACCTAACAGTAGTAACGAGAGGGCACATCCCGGATGCTGAGGGTCCTTAGCGATGGAGGCCACCTTCTTGAGGTGACGATCAAATGACTCAAGAGACAAGGTATGAGTATGGGAATAGAGAAAATGTGAAGAGTAGTGTCTGACATCATGGGAGCAGTGGTTATAATCCAAAGTTGTTGAATTCAGCGTTACCATAAAACTGGAATGCTCCTTGTCAATGGATGAGGTGCTGCTCCTCCAGCACTGAGCAGCGTAGGTCAAAAAGGTTTAAAATGCCAGAATGGGAGTATACCAGAAATTAACGTCATGACTGCCAGTTCAGGATCATGTTTGAACTGACTGAATTAGCAGGGCAATCAGTCAGTTTATTATCTCATCCCTCTAACTTAGAGAAGACCACATCAACAGCAGCAAATACTACATTCAGCTGAACAAAATACAAATAAATTTCTGTTTCAGATGGAAGAAGTGTTTGGGGCCTGAATGGGATGCAGTGAAAAGGCAGGTTTGCACCTCCATTGCTCACGTGGCAAGGTAGTAGAGGTTTGTGTCAGATGTTGGTTATGAGGTACAGTTGATATTCCCAAGGGCAACAACGAAAAAATAGGATGTTTGTTCTGGATTCCTACCTTGATAGCCTTGGCAGTCTCCAGGGATTGTTCAGGTGGTATTCCTATTTCCCTTTCCCTCAAGAGCTGTTGAATGAAGAAGGTAATATCTCTACCTGCAACAGGGATGTGTTTAATACAACTTCCAATGACATAACCTTCAGCCTACAGTGATTTAGGAGAAAAAGGGGAAGAAAAATATAAAAAACATCAGAGAAATTTGCTTTGAAATGAAAAAGACAATGTTATAGCCAAATTTTGTTAATGCATATCAACGGATCAAGCCAGCAGACAGCTCATTTGACCTAGTCGATGAGTAAGAAGGCCCTTCAGCCCACCATTCCTATGCCAACTATCAAGTACCTTTACATTTCAATCCCCTTTACCAGCACTTGGCAATTCAAGTACTTGTCCAGATGTTTATAGATTTTGAGAGAGCATCTCAGGGAGTGCATTCCAGACTTCAACCACCCTCTGGGTGAAACAAATATCTTCCCAAGATCCCTTCTAAGCCTTTTCTTCCTCACCTCAAACCTAGCCTTATACACTACCATGAGGAGAAGTTTCATACGATCTACCCTATCAATACCAAAATTTTGTGTACCCGTCAGGTACCCCCTCAGTCTCCTCTTTTCCAAGGAGAACAAACCCAGCCTATCCAGTCTCCACTCAGAACCAAAACATCCCACCCCAAACCTAATGCATCCTTCATGAATTTCTTCTACACCCTCTCCAGTGCAATCATGTCCTTCCTGTAGTGTGGTGACAAGAACTGCACTTATATTACAGCTGTGGTTGAATCAATGCTTTATAAAGTTGTACCAAGACCTCCCTGCTCTCATTTTCTATGTCCTGGCTAACAAAGTTAAGTATCTCATATGCCTTCTTCACCACTCTATCTACCTTTGCTATCACCTTCAGGGATCTTTAGACTTGTATACCAAGGTCCCTTTGATTCTCAATACTCCCTAGGATTCTACCTTTTATGGTATATATCCTAGAGTCATAGAGTTATACAGCACAGAAACAGGCCCTTCAACCCAACTGGTTCATGCCAACAAATTACCCCCATCCAAGCTAATCCAATTTGCCAGCATTTGGCCCATAACCTTCTAAGCCTTTCCAATCCATGTACCTGTCCAACTGTCTTTTAAAAGTTGTTATTGTACCTGTCTCAACCACTTCCTCTGCCAGCTCATTCCACATACATACCACCCTTTGTGTAAAAAAGTTGCCCCTCAAGTTCCTATGAAACCTTTCCCTTCTCACCTTATATCTACTGTTACGGACTAGGTAATGTCCCCTTAAGATAGAGCATTGTGTGTGTGTGTGTGTGTGTGTGTGTGTGTGTGTGTGTGTGTGTGTGTGTGTGTGTGTGTGTGTGTGTGTGTGTGTGTGTGTGTGTGGCGTGGTTACGACAACAGAAGATAAAGGACGTAACGACATTTTTGAAGCAGTCAGTCGGAGTCAGTCAGAGGAGGAGAGAGAGAGGAGAGAGAGAGAGGGAGAGAGAGGGAGAGAGGAGAGAGAGAGAGGGAGAGAGAGGGAGAGAGAGAGGGAGAGAGAGGGAGAGAGAGGGAGAGAGAGGGAGAGAGAGGGAGAGAGAGGGAGAGAGAGGGAGAGAGAGGGAGAGAGAGGGAGAGAGAGGGAGAGAGAGGGAGAGAGAGGGAGAGAGAGGGAGAGAGAGGGAGAGAGAGGAAGAGAGAGGAAGAGAGAGGAAGAGAGGGAGAGAGACCAGCCTGCTAGTCTCTATCAATGGATGAAAAACAGTAACTGTGCCTGTCACTACAATCCACATATGGATTTTTGGAGTAATCCGGTGGAGTCCACTTTGTTGTTAACCTGTAGAGGGAAACAGGTATTTGTGTGGACGGCCACATCTCGGATGCTTTTCTGGGTGGCAGATACTTCAGAACAAAGCAGTGGAGTTCACTTTGTTGTTGACCTGTAGAAGGAAACAGGTATTTGTGTGGACGGCCACGATTCGAGAGCCTTTCGGGGTGAGGAAGATGCGGTGGAGTGGTCACTGCTGAATAGACACTGAGACGTCATTTGGGTTCCATCACGCAACATTTGGATTTCGTAATTACTCTCTATTTTCTCTCTACATCTATGTTTTGTCTTCAGTCAACTGTGGTTGTTGAAGAAGCCTTTGCTCACATTTCACCTTATGGCTTGCTGAACTGAACTTTGAGAATTATTCCTAGACTTGGAGTTTGGGAATTTGCCACACACACACACACACACACTTGGAGTTTAGTTTTTGGGGTTAATGTTTAAGATTTAACATTTTTACTTTTAACATCCTAATGTTTTTACTTTTATTTTTCTTATTATCATAAGTAGTTATTAATAAAGTAGTTTTTAACACTTATACATGACTCGGTGTGTTTCTTTTGTTGCTGGTTCGTAACACTACACCCTCTAGTTCTTGATTCCCCAACGCTGCGTAAATGACTGACTACATTCACCCTATTTATGCCCCTCATGATTTTATACACCTCTATAAGATCACCTCTCAGTCTCCTAAACTGCAAGGAATAAAATCCTAGCCTGTCCAACCTCTCCCGATAACTAAGTCCCTGAGGTCCTTGTAAATCTTTTCTGCACTCTTTCCAGTTTAATAACAGCTTTCCTATAGCAGGACAACCAAAAGTGAACACAATACTCCAAGCGCAGCCTCACTGGTGTCCTGTACAATTGCACCATGACCTCCCAACTTCTATCATCAGTGCCCTGACTGATGACGGCCAGCATGCCAAAAGCCTTCTTCAGCACCTGTCTATCTGTGACTCCACTTTCAGGGAACCCCAACATCCCTCTGTTCTACAACAATCCCCAGTGCCCTGTCATTCACTGTGAAAGTCCTACCTGGATTTGATTTTCCAAAATGCAACACCTCGCACATCCGAATTAAACTCCTCAGCCCACTACCTCAGTCGGTCAAGAATAGGAGCAGGAGTAGGCCTCGAGCCTGCCCTGCCATTAAATGTGCCCTGGGTATCATCTCCTCTTCTGTGTCAGTTCCCCATAGCCCTCAATTCCCTGATCTTTCAAGAAGTTACCTGCTTGTTCTTGAAAGACCTCAACGATCCAGTCTCCACAACCCTGGGTAGAGAATTCCAAAGATTTACTACACTCTGCAAGATGATCTCATGCACTTCAGTTTTAAATGCTCTTGTAACTATGACCCCTTGCTTGAGATTCTCCCACCAATGGAATCATTTCAACATCTATTCTAAAAACTTCTTTATAGGGTGAGCCGACTTTGAACGAGTTGGTCAAAACACACTTGCTGCAAAATCTAAATAACCTAAAAAATTTCTTGAGTCACTAAAACCATGGTCATTTTGTTTTAAATACAAGGTATATTAGACATATCTCTGTTGGATAATTTTCATTAGAATTTCAGGTAGCTAATAAACCAGAGGGCAAATAGTTTTACACTATAATCGATAAAAATATAATGTTTTAAACAAACAAATTTTTGTCACAATATTTCCAAGAAATAATAACAATTAAAGAAGAGCAGCGCCCCCTGGTGCAAACCCATGCAATGTGAGGTTTGAGATACTTTTAACAAGTTTGAATATAGATTTCCCAGAACGTTCTGCACATGCACTGTGATTCTGCCGTATTCTTCTGCAAATTATACATTGCAATTTGTTGATTATTTACATCATAATCCCCACGGCATCAACATCCTGAGTGTCAGAACTTGAAGGGAACACAGAAGCAACCCTTCAAGCTTGCTCAAACATTTAATTAGATCATTGCTGATCAGTAGCTTAATTAAAATTACCTGTCTTAGTTTGCTGCCATCAAAACCTTTGAAATGCTTTTAAGCATCTCTGAGGATTAGATATTTAAAAACAGCTCAAAAGGATTTAAAGCTGTGCTGAGCTTGCATGTTCTCTCTGTGAATGCTTGGGATGCTCCAGATGCTCCCACTTCCCAAAGACATACTGGCAGGTTCATTAGAGTCACACAGGCTTAGAGTCATACAGTACGGAAACAGGCCCTTTGGCCCAACCGGTCCATGCCGGCCAAGATGCCCATCTGAGCTAGTCCCATTTGCCCCATAACCTAAACCTTTCCTATCCATGTACCTGTTCAACTGACTTTTAAATGTTGTTATTGTACTTGCCTCAACCACTTCCTCTGGCAGCTCATTCCACACACGCACCACCCTCTGTGTAAAAAAAATTGCTCTTCAGGTTCCTATTAAATCTTTCCCCTCTCACCTTAAAGCTCTGCCCTCTAGTTCTTCCAATTAGCAACTGTAACTTACACCTTAATGTAGGTTAATGGCAAATAGAATCAAAGGGTAGTTGACGGACACGTGTAAAAGAAAGCAAGTTGCAGGGGTACAGGAAAATAAGGAGAAGGGGAAATGGGACCAATGAGGTTGCTCTGCTTGGTGCTGGCATGGAACTGATGGGCCAAAAGATCTCCTTCACTGTCATTGTAAGAGAAGAAATATTATTTTTAAATTGAATTATTAATAATTCATTTATTTAAAACACCTTTCTGTGCAATACCTAGAAACATTAAATAAAATAAACTAAACCACTTACCTTTTTAATCAAGGTCAATGACCCCACTCAGAGGAGTAGGATAATGCTTTTTAATCATCCATCCTTTGACACAGAGCTGAGTGGCCAGATAGAAAGCAATCCTCTCCACAACATAAGTGAGCTCTGCTGCAGACTCAGTCCCATTCCAGCGGCACAGAAGGCAGGTCAGATACACTGGCATCTGACCTCCAGTTTATTCCCAACATCATTGCAATGCGCAGGTACAGCGGTCAGGAACCACACAATCTGTGCCACTATTTTGAAAGTTCTAAAACAAAGTGCTTTGCATTCAATTTTAAATATTCCCTGGAACATATTTTGTTTTACTAACCTGTAATGATACAATTTAAAATCCTCAGTTCTTAAGTCCACTGCCCTTACACAAGAGGCGAGTATTGATGGCATAGGTTGCAGGTTTTGGTGGTGTCATAGTCACAAAACTATACAAGACAGAAACGGGCCCTTCAGCCCACCTCATTCATGCTGACCATGAGGCCTACCTACACTAATCCCATTTGCCTGCATTACGTCCAGATCCCCTACTCCTTTCCTATCCAAGTACCTGTTCAAATGAGTTTTAAACATTGAAGCTGCATCTGCCTCTCCCACCTCCTCTGGCAGCTCAATCCATATAACTGCCATTCTCTGTGTGGAAAAACTTACCCTTCAGATCTCCTTTAAATTTCTGAGACACCCATACCTTGGGAAAAAGAATCTAACAATCCACCCTATCGAAGCCCTTCAATCTTTATAAGGTCACCCCTCAGCCTCCGGTGCTCCAGTAAGAACAAACTCAGCCTATCCAATTTCTCCTTACAACTAAAGCTCTCCATTTCAGGCAATACCCTAATGAATCTCTTCTGCACTCTTTCTAATGCTACCACATCCTTCCTGCAGTGTGTGCAGAATACTCCAAGTGCAGCCAAACCAATGTTTTGTATAGCTGTAATATGATGCCCCAACTCTTATCAGACATTTTTTCTCTCGAGCAGCTGTTGGAATAACCTGGGCAGGTAACTGCAGTGCACTTTGTAAATGAAACACACTGCAGCCACTGTACACCAGTGGTGGAGGGAATGAATGTCTAGGTTGATGGATGGGGTGCCAATCAAACAGGCAGCTTTGTCCTGGAAGGTGTCAAGCTTCTTAAGAGTTATTAGTGCTGCACTTGTGGTAAATGGAGAGTATTCCACCATCTTGTGCCTTGTAGAGGGTGAGAAGTCTTTGGGACAAGTCACACCACAGAATATCCAGCCCCTGACCTACTCTTGTAGCCACAGTATTGATGTGACTGGTCTAGTTAAGTTTCTGATCAATGGTAACCCCCAGGATGTTGGTGGTGGGGATTCAGTACCAGTAATGTCAAGGGTATGTGGTTAGACTCTCCCTTGTTGGAGATGATCACTGCTTGGTACTTGTGGCTTATATGTTACTTACACATATCAGCCCATACATTAATGTTGTCTAGATCAATTCACTCTGATTGGGTGACCAGTTTTGTAAGTGGGGCTAGGTTCTAATACTAGTGCAACTCAATTCTCATACACGTTACTTGTATCTAAAACTTTGCAATACTTGTGCAAGTTATGCTGATTTTAGGCAAATTATGCCAAGGGAAAATAACATAACTGAGAGAAAAGGCTGCCACAGTGTTTCAATTTGTGTGGTTCAAGGTGCAGTCTCTTTTCCCCCATCCTAAAACTTCAAATCACCAGCACAGCCATAGAGCAGTGACACACCTCATTTATCACACCTCACTTACTCAAACTGATAGCAACCCAAGTGTGCATCAGGGTGCTGCTGGAGATTAACCAGTTAAACCAGCACTTTACAGTTAAGGTCCCAATGTCAGATTCAGAAAGAATTGTTAAACTATACATGAGCAATGTGTTAGTTTCCAAATCATTTCACACTATTCTTGTTTGCAATCCCGAATTAGGTTCTCCTTTTAAACACACAGCTAATGAACTTTAAATGGCACCCATTAGAGATGTACAAAGAAACTGTAACTTAATTGATTTTCAGTATTAACTTAATGAAAACAAGGAATTAATGGAATACCTACTTCGGGTTTTTATTTAAAGAGCAAAGCAATTGTGCACTAAAATCTGAAATATCAATTGAAAAGAGGGTTACATTTGGGCTATATGTGGTAACACATACTGTAACCTCAGGAACTATCATCTTGTCTATTCTGAAACTGGCACCAAGTCTTAAAAATATTTTGTAAATGTACTTTTCACTATCAAAAGGTGATAACAGACTTTCTCAGGTGCTGTAAAACTTGTTTTTTCCTACTTTTATTCAGATTGCCAAAGTTTAGTAATTTTATCTAAATATTCTACAAACATATTGAATTAAGCTTAAAAAATGCAAAGCCTATTGCTCATTGTCCTTTTCAGTGCTATCAAACGCCACATAAAACAAGTTTTCTTTTTACAAATATCCAAAGAGTAAGATTATAATGTAAAACAAAACTGCTTTGACAACACAAATTGCCTCGTGCTCCAGTTGCGAGTTTCCTAAACTGCTACATTTACATTAGATTTACCAACATCCCAGGAAGGGAAGTGGTAGGCTGGCCTTTAATGCAAAAGGATTGGAGTACAAAAGTAATGACGGCTTATTCCAATTGTGTAGGACCTGGGTGAGTCCACACCTGGACAATTTTAGTCTCTCCGCTCAACAAAAATATACTTGCTATAGAGGAAGGACAGCGAAATACTGTATATCACTGGACTAGTTCCTGGGATGGCACGTCTGCCTTGAGGAGAGATTAAGCAGGCTAGAGATCTAATCTCTAGAGGTCATTAGGATGAGACATGACATCACTGAAACAATTTCTTAGAGGCCTCAACTGGTCAATATGGTGAGGATCCCCTGGCTATGGAGACTGGAACTTGCGGTTTCAGTATCAAAATAAGGGATAGAACTAAGATGAGGAGAAATTTCTTTATTCAAATAGTCTAGTCATTCTTTTTTCAAATCTTCAGTCCAGAAGGCTGTGGAGGCTTGGTCCCTGATTGCATTCAAAACAGTAAATGATAAGATTTCAGGATATTAAAGGAATCTAAATTTATGACAATAGGGCAGAAAAATGATTCCTAGGGCAGATCAGCCATGATGTTGTTGAATGGCAAAGCAGGCTCAATGGACCAAATGATCTACTCTTGGTTCTATTTATTAAATTCTAATGTCAGGGATAAATGGCTAGACGATGAGAAGCCTTTCTACTAATTCTCAAGAAATGCTTTGTGGCAGGTACAATGCATCAAACCAAGTTTCACAATCTTAACCACTTCAAAAAACAAGTCATAGTTAGTCATACAATTTCATACATTCTAACTTTGGGGATGTTTTGGTGATAAGGCTGTGTCAATCCTACTCAGCAGCTCAAAGATATACTCAGGTCCATGCAGAGTTTGTACACTACTTGCCCTGATTTGCTCTACAGTGGTTTCTTGCTACCAGAAGCAAGTTCTGCAAATGGCCTTAGGTTCTAGAGGCCTCTGAGTAGTTTAGTTATTCCCAAGACCTTTTTCCAGAACATATTCCCTGCAAGTAGTGACACAGGTGGACAGGGTGGTGAAGAAGGTACTTGGCACCTGGGTTCAATTCTGGCCACTGTCTGTAAGGAGTTTGTATGTTCTGCCTGTGCCTGCGTGGGTTTCCTCCGGGTGCTCCGGTTTCCTCCCACATTCCAAAGACATACGGGTTAGGAAGTTGTGGGCAAGCTATGTTGGCGCCGGAAGCATGGCGACACTTGCAGGCTGCCCCCAGAACACTCTACGCAGAAGATGCATTTCACTGTGTGTTTCCATGTACATGTGACTAATAAAGATATCTGATCTTATCTAATCTGATCATCAGTCAGGGCATTGAATACAAGAGCTGGGACATCATATTACAATTGTAATAGACATTGGTGAGACCATACTGTGTGAAGTTCTGGTCGCCCGGCTATAGGAAGGATGTTATTAAGCTGGAAAGGGTGCAGAAAAGATTCACAGGATGTTACTGGGGATGGGGGGGCTTGAGTTACAACGAGAGCCTGGAGTTTATTTCCCTGGAGTGTAGGAGGCTGAGCAGTGACATTTGGACAAGTACACGGATAGGAAAGGTTTGGAGGGATACGGACCAAACACAGTAAAATGGGACTAGCTCAAGAAGGCAACTTGGTCAGCATGGACAAGATATTTATTAGTCACATGTACATCAAAACACACAGAGAAATGTGTCTTTTTGCGTTACCGAGAATGTGCTGGGGGCAGCCTGCAAGTGTCGCCACTCTTCCGGCGTCAACACAACATGCCCACAACTCCTAACCTGTACATCTTCGGAATGTGGGAGGAAGCCAGAGCACCCAGAGGAAACCCACGCAGACACGGTGAGAACGTACAAACTCCTTACAGACAGCGGCGGGAATTGAACCCGGGTTGCTGGTGCTGCAATAGCTCTACACTAACCGCTACACCACCGTGCCATCCCACATTGGGCCAAATTTCCATACTGTACCACTCTATGACTCTGATATGAATGTTTCTAAATCAGTGTTGGTGAAAGACAAGCATTGACAGTGTGAAACTGACCTCTCATTCTGCTGTAACTCAAGGATGTGAAGGTTAATCTCTGCCAGTTGAGCTCATACCTTCCTCCCCGGAGGTATGTCAGGTTTTGACATCACCCTGTGCAGTTTTAATGCCAAACTGCAGGTATATATTGAAATGCAGTGATCATGGAAATGCAAATGGTTTTTGTGCAGTCAACTAAAATTTCCTCTGCTTGAATATGCCGAATTCAAAACTATTTTGGTGCTTTTCAGATTCAGTTATCTAAAGGCAAGTATCCCATGGACCCTAGATAAAATCAGTACATAACGATTCTACATGTTAAGAATTGTGATCTTTGGATTTTTCAGTTTTCTCCAACACACATTGTTTAAGTGCCTTCTCTTTAACTGATGAAATAGGAGCATCTCAGATGTAGAAGTCAAGAGTAACAGCTAGATATTACAACATCAACAGAGAACTACTAGCTGAAGCTGCTTGTCCAAAGGCAAGGGAGGAGAATGAAGAAATGTTCATTGCACTTCCCCCAAAGGTAAAGTGGACTTCATAAATAGTCACTTTCCTGCTCACGATGCATCTCCTGCAATAGTGCAACTTCTCTTTTCACACTTCCTCGTCCCTTTAAACCTCTTATCGGTAGATCAGCTGGGTTTTCATCCTATGTCTCCCCAAGTAGAAGATTAGTTAGGCTTAGTAAGGAACTCTCAGGCCCTAAACTCTCCTTTTGGGCCTCATGGCATCTTCTTTCCACTATGCTGACCATGTTTGCAATAACACAACTGTCTGACATTTTTTTTCCCACTTTGTTCTATTCCAAGCAGAGGTTTTGGAGAGGCTATAAGTTCTCAAATTGATCTGCTCTGCTTCTCATGATGGTAGAATTCCTTGCCCCCTCCCAATTGACCTAGTGATTTGATTTTCAGTGATTTGT
Organism: Pristis pectinata; assembly: GCF_009764475.1. Classification (NCBI taxonomy): domain Eukaryota; kingdom Metazoa; phylum Chordata; class Chondrichthyes; order Rhinopristiformes; family Pristidae; genus Pristis; species Pristis pectinata. The sequence goes on along the minus strand of NC_067409.1, from coordinate 12,906,994 downwards.
TCTCTTTCCTTGCTGCATTTGATTCAATCAAGTCCACTGCTCTACCTACCTAACAACTAAAAGGGACATTGCATTCCTTATGGCATTTTATTTCCTACAAGTAAGCTAAGTGCTTTCTCGAGTGAGGATAAATTTTAAGTATGCAGAGGTCTTCCACTCACTGGTAATACTTTAAAACAGCTTTCCAGCACTCACTATCCTGTGAATGAATGCTTTATCTCCACTGACCTTTTACATTTAGTTTCCATTTATGCATCATTATTTCTCATCTAACACCACTTCCCATTACCCAAAATTACTTACCAGTCACGCAACAGTTCTATAAACTTGGCAGTTTTAACACATTTAATCCTTATTCAACAATATTTTACAGTTCCCTCTTACAGTTCTTTTTGTACCTTTTGCAAAAAGGTATCCACGGAGACAAGATAATTGAGCACGAAGATGCCATTTCTCTCCTCCTAGGTTCGTTCCTCCTGGACACTAACTTCACCTAACACTGCATCCACCTTTTCCTAAAATTTCTCCAGCAGCAGCTTCTACATCCAAATAGCTGTGGATGAGGAGAGCAGACACCAAAAACACTACCACTTGCAAATTTCCCTGTTAGGTGCGGACACTATCCTGACTTGGAAATATACTATTGATCCTTTATCGTCACTGGGACAAAACTCTGGGATCTCTACTGAGCAGCACTGGAGGAGTACTTTCACCACAAGGACTGGAGCAGTTCAAGAACAGAACTTTTGATGGCAATTAGGGCAGTGAATTAATGCTGGCTTTTCTGGTGACACTCATACCCTACAATTTAATAAATAAGAAAGCAATTCCAAGGTTTTTACCTTCAGAACCCTGCTTGAAAAGCTATTCAAAATGTTCATTACTCTCCATCATAAAACTTCCCAATTGGAGTCCTAAAATTCTCTTTTTTTTACAAGCACCAAAGAAATAACCTTAGCCAACAAAACAGGATACAATAGAAGAGTCTCACTTAAAAAACAGGGTCAAAACACATCTACAAGTTGATTTCCCAAGGTACAAACATTCACTAAAGATCTGCAACTCTCATGTTACACTATCACTTTGCAAAGCAAAGGAATAAACTGATAACTTAATTTGCACCCTGGAGGAAAAATTCACTTCCGTTTGCTGCAAGCAGGAAGAATATTAATAATCCTAAAGTACAAGTATGAATACAGATGATGATCCAATTTTATTGATTCATTTATCTGGGTGAGAACTTTGCTAACTAGGCTAGGATTTATTGTCCATCCCCAATTGTCCTTGGAATGTTAGTGATGAACTGCCACCTTGAACAACTGCAGTCCTCGTGAGATTAAGCACTCAATGCTGGGAGTTCCAGGACTTGTACCTAGTGATATTGAAGAAACGGTGACTTTTGCAGCACTATGACACAGCTGGTAAAGCTGCTGCCTCAGAACTCCGCAATCCAGATTCAATCCTGACCTCTGGTGCCATCTCTGTGGCATTTGCACATTCTACCCATAGCCATAGGTTAAATAGCCTCTGTAAATTGTCCCTAGTGTGTAGGTGACTGGTAGAATCTGGGGGGATGATGGCAACGTGGGGAGAATAAAATGGGTTAGTGAGGATGAGTGTAAAAATGTTTGCTTGATGGTAAGCATGGACTGAGTGGGCCGAAGGGTCTGCATCCCTACTGTATCTCTCGATGAGTCTATATTTTCAAGTTAGGATGGTATGTGATCTGGAGAAGAATGTGCAGGTGGTGGTGTCCCTTGGTGCTCAATACTTGGCACCTCATGGGTTTTGCAAGACCCATACTACCATTGAGAAGGACTAGGGTATTGAGCACAAGGGACTACCACCACTGCAGGTTCCCCTCCACGTTGGAGTAGCCTAGGTTGGTGACCACACCTCATTTTGTTGATGGTACACTTGGTGCACTGGTATGGAAGGAATACATGTTTAGAGTGATGGGCTTCTTTGTCCTGGAGATGGTGTCAAACTTTCTGAAGATTGTTCGAAATCAACGTCTAGGCAAGTGGATCCTGACTTGTGCCTTGTGAATGGTGGAAAAGGTGCATCTCTCACTACATGATACTCAGCTTCTGGCCCATTGTTTTTATTTGGTCGGTCCAGATGAATTTCTGGTCAATGGTGATTCCCACAATGTTGAGGGTGGAGGACTCAGTGATGGCAATATCATTGAATATTAAAGGAAAATGGGTATACTCTGTCTTTATGGAGCTGGTTATTGCCTGGCACTTATGACACTGATGTTACTTGTCATTTATCTATCCATGCCTGAACATTTTATAGGTCTTGTCAAATGCAGGCACATGCTTCTTCAGTTGCTCAGGAACAGCAAATGGAATTGAAAAGCATATCTCATATTTTGACTTTATTATGGAAGGAAGGTCACTGACGCAGCTTAAGATAGTTAAGCCAAGGGCATTGCCATGAGAAACTCCTGGAGTGATGTCCTGGAGCAGCGATGATAGACCACTAGCAAATACAAACGCCCTTTGTGCAAGGTAAGACTCCAACCATTGTGGTGGTTTTCCTTTGATGGCCAGTGTTTTCAGCTTTACCACCACTCCTTGACACCACACTCAGTCAACTGCAGTCGTACATCAAAGGTATCTTTTCTCACCTCACCTCTGGAAGTCAATTGTTTGGTCCATGTTCACGACAAGGTGTGTTGGTGTCTGCAGCCACGTAACCCTGACAAAACCCAAACTGGCTATTTGTGATTGAAGAGTAAGTGCCATTCGATTGCACTGTAAACCAGGATATTGAAGAGCAGAAATCGTTGATTATTTCGTACAAGGGATCTCCCAAATGTAGCTCTTAATTTATTGTTTTAAAACATCTTCAAAGTGGAATGATTAGTTGACAGAGAATTAAATCATTCTTATAGGTTGAGCATGATAAAAAGAATTAATCAAACACTCACAAGTAACTGAAGACCTATTAACCAAGCTGCACTGCATGTAAAACGTGCAATAATTAGCAGGAATAAACTTGAGAACCATTTGTCCAAAAGTAGTCAATGCAAGATCCCATCCCGCCAACTTGGTCAACTTCTTGAAAGGGACAACAGCACAGATGTACATTTGTGTTTAGGTCACAACCTTAAAACATTAACAAAACTTCTCTCATTCAAGACCAAAGATGTTCCTTGCTCAATAAACATTTATTAAATCAGAATGTTACAGCACTACATTAACCCCCAAGGCTCATCTGCCATCTAGTGGTGTAATGTGATGCTCAACGTGTATGAAGGGCCATGGACACAATGGGAACTTCCATTTACAATGTGCCTCTAACATAACAAAATGACCCACAGTGTTTCACAGGAATATTAACCAAACTGAGTGCTGAAACAGTTATCAGGTTAGATGGCCAAAAGCTTTGTCATGGGAAGGGAAGTTTACACATTCCAGGACAGGAATGAAAAAAAACTGCAGATGCTGGAAATTTGAAATAAAAACAGAAAACACTGGCTGGGCAGCATCTGTGGAAAGAGAAACAGGGTTAATGAATGCTCTGACAAAGGATCTTCAACCTAAAGCATTCATTGTTTTTCTTGCTTCTCTCTGTTTTTCTTTCCACAGATGCTGTCTAACCTTCTGAGTGTTTCCTGCATTTTCTGTTTTATTTCAGAACGGCTCATCTGTTCGACATCCTCTGTGTATTTATCACCTTTCTCGCCAATGAACTATGGATCCTGGAGTCTGCAGTTACCAGCTATCTGTAGCCATCAAGAAGAGACACTGCGCCTCCTTAACCAACCAGATTGATGAAGTCTTACTAAGTCACACAGATTCTAAACCTGGAAATGCAATGCCAAATCATGCAGAGAAGACAAATAAAAAAGAGTAAGACAGACTGAATTGAAAGAAAAATAAGAGACAGAATGGAAAGAAAATTGTTACGATTTTAATTTAATTCTCCAACAATAAAATTAGAATCTGATGGAAAAAGTACCAGAGAAATTATTGGATCCCAATAAGACTCATCATGGTGTTACTTGCTTTTAAAAGCACAGCAGTTGTACATTTTCAGCAACCTTTCACTGAGATGATCATGCTTCAGAAGGGTCAAGCCAACTTGGACAGCTACTTGCAAATTTCCACTTTTAACACACCATATTGGGTCATTGGAAACTGCTGCCCAATTTACTATTTAATAATATCTGTGTGCCCATAGCCTTGCAGTTACCTCTAATTGCAAGTTTCAAGCTATTAAGAGCAGCAGATTGGCAAGCTTGCCTTGACAAGTGTACCTCGACAATACCTTCCTCTCTTACAACTTCTACATCCAAAGACCGAAACAAGAAATCAACCACCTCAGATGTCCCAGTCATTTTTTCCTCAAAAATTACTGGGACATCTATTTCTCCATCATTGCTGGGCTAGTATCCTGAAATTTTCCACCCAGCACCATTGTGCAAGTATTATCATTACAAGCAGTACAAATAGGAAGCACACCGCTTTCTCCAGGCATCTGGGAAACAGACAAATACTACAGCCTTACCAATGAATTACACACTTCAAAATAATTAAAACAAAAATTGCTTATCTGCAGGCCCACAATCCCCACCAAAATCAAAGGAGTTCTGCATCCTATCCCAAGTGCCGATTCTTCAGCATGACCTGGCCTTGCTGTTGGGACTTCAGCTGGAGTCCCAATACAATGTAAAGTAATAGATTCAGCATCCACCTGACTCCAAATATCTATCAGTTAATCCCAGATTCATAGTCTGTGCCTGGAAGTGTAGAACTAACCAGTTTGAATGGTTAAATGCCAATAGTTCCATTCAGAACCACCAGGTATGCCCAGCATGATTTGGCCCAATAATTATTTAATTACCTTTTGCCAGTATTACCAGAATCATACAACAGTACAGCACAGGAACAGGACCTTTGGTCCACGATGTTGCACCGAACTAATTAAATGCCTAACTAAACTAATCCCTTCTGTCTACACAATGTCCATATTCCTCCATTCTCTGCACATCCATGTGCCTATCTAAGAGCCTTTTAAACATCTCTATTGTATTTGCCTCCATTACCACCCCTAGCAGTGCATTCCAGGCACCCACCACTCTGTAAAAAAACTTGCCCCACACATTTAACTTTCAGTTTAACTTTCTAGCTGATCCAAATCCTTATCCTGTTACAGCAGGTATGATAACTATTTGTGTGCATTCAACTAATATACTCACCACTGGAATACAATGGGTCACTCCGTCACCACTGTCGATCACTATGCCCGTTAATGTGCGTTCTCCCACCTGCCGTGAGGTCCAGGATGCGGCTAAGGCTAGCACAGCCTACAATTTAAAATGAATCCTAAAAGGTTAGAAACTGTTGTGTATCCAATGGAATTTGCACAAGATTTTAATATATACAATATCCCCCATTTTTTCAAATAGTATTTTAGCAGAATTGTATTTTCTAATTCTAACCATGCTGCACTGTAGAAAGCATATCTTGTGCTGAAGTATACAACAATCCTGAATGAAAGAAGTGGTTTGAGATAATTTAACATTCAATAAAAATCCTAACCCCAACCCTCGTAAAAGAAAACTCAGAAAATTAAAGTAGTGAATTGGCAATTAGGAAGACAAATGGGAGGTTGGTCTTTATTTTGGCAAGGAAAAATGAAGTTCCTAAGGAAGGAAATCTTGCCTATAAAGATTTGATGAGATGATACCTAGTCTACTGCACAGTATTGTCTCCTTATCTAAGGAACGCTAACTACCATTGAAGGCAATGCAGCAAAGGTTCACCAGATTGATTTCCAGTACAACAGCCCAACGAGGGAAAGGACTAAATCCTCTGTTTCAACCAGGTCACCTCTCATTCTTCTAAATTCCACAGGTTCCTAAGAGGGTTTGACAGGGTAATGGTGTGAAAATGTTTGCCCCAGCGGAAAATTCTAGAACTAAGCTCATTGCCACATGATCAGGTTTCAGCATTTAAGAGAGAAGACAAGGAAGTTTTTCTTCCTCTCAGAAGTTGTGAACTATGAGGGCAGAATAGGCAGAGTCATTAAATATATTGGGAGCGAAGTAGACGGATTTATGGATCAAAGTGGAAATAAAGAGGACAAAAGGAGGGGAAAAAAAAACAAACCAATAAGAAGGAAGCAAAGTGAAGGCAGAGAAAAGAAGGGCTAGAAACAAATAGGGCCTCAGTGCAAATAAAGAGGAGACACAAGAGACTGCAGATGCTGGAAATCTGTGTGTTGCTCATAGTGCAGATAAAATAGCTAAGAGAGCTAATAATGTTAAAAAGACAAGTCTAAAGGCATTGAGCCTTAATGCATCAAGCATTTGCAATAAATGCAATGAATCAACTACACAGGCAGATATAAACAGTTATGATATTGCTACAATTGCAGAAACCTGGCTGCAGAGTGGCCAAGGATGGGAACTGAACATCCAGGGGTATTCCAAATTTAGGAAGGACAAGCAAAGAAAAAAGGTGATGTTGTTAGTAAAGGAGGAAATCAATGCAATGGCAAAGCCGGACATTGGCTCAGAAAATCATAATATGGAACCTGGGTAAGAGGAGCATACACCATGAAGCAGTCCATTGGCCCCTGGAGAGTGATGTAAGAAATTGAATTACACATGAAATTAGAGACGCCTGAAATAAGGATACAACTGTAATCAATGCTGAATTTTAACTACATATAGATTGGTCAAAGCAAATTAGTTATAATACTGTGGGGATGAAATTCCTGCAATGTGTACATGATAGATTTTTTTAAATTAATATGTTAAGCAACTGATTATAAGATATCTTCATTAGTCACATGTACATCAAAACACACAGTGAAATACATCTTTTTGCGTAGTGTGTTCTGGGGGCAGCCCGCAAGAAAACAAGCTGTCTGAGATGCATTGTGCAATAATTAGCAATCTTGCTGTACATTGTCCTTTAGGGAAGAGCAACCACAACATGATACAATTCTTCATTAAGATAGAGACTGAATTATAGAATCAGAAACTATTTGAACAAAAGAAACTATGAAAGTATATAGCACAAAATGGCGAAGATAGATTGGGGATAGGCAATAGGTAATATTTGTAGAACGCACACATGGATTGCAACAATTTTCCATTCCTCTATGGCAATAAAATAAAGTCAGGAAATAGACTCAACTGTGACTTAACTGAGATAATATTGGATCCAAAGAGGAGGCATATAAAATTACCATAGAAAAACAACAGGCTGAGGTTTGAAAGCAGTTTAGAATTCCAGCAGAGGACAAACTGAATGATTAATAGGGGCAAGATGAATTATATGACAAACCTTGCAGGGAACATAAAAACTGTAAAATCTTCTGTAAATGTGAAGAAAGTGTAGAAAAATGTAGGTAACCTACCATCAGAAATGAGGGGAAATTATAACTGAGAATAAAAAAAATGGCAGAACAGTTAAATGAATATCTTGGTTCTGTCTTCATAAGAGGACCCAAGTAACCTCTCAGATATGTTAGAGTACCAAGGGTTCAGAGAGAGGATTATCAGTAAAGAAATAATGCTGGGGAAATTAATGGGACCAAAGCCTAACAAATTCCAAAGGCCTGATAATCTACATGTGTGATTACTAAAGGAAGTGGCACAGGAAAAGTGGATGGATTGATGGTCAATTTCCAAAATTCTTTCCACTCTGGAGATGTTCAACAGATTGGAGGGTGGCAAATGTTACCTCAAAAAAGGAAGAGGAAAAGGAGGAAACCATAGAAGCAAGCCCAACAGTGGAGAAGTGGGAAAAGATGTAATCACAGATCACTTGGAAAGCATTGATGGAATAATAGAATAATAGAATAATGGAATTCTTTTTTAAGGAAGTAACTAGTAGAATAATAAGGGACAACCTGTGGATGTGGCATATTTCAACCTTCCAAAAATTTTGATAATATTCCACATAGGAGGTTAGTGTGCAAAATTAAAGCACAGTTGTTTGGAGGTAATTTTCTGCCGTTAATTGAGAATTGGTAGAAGGACAGGAAACTGTGTACGAGTTAACAGATCTTTTTCCCCGTGGTAGGCAGTAGCTAGCAGGGTGCAGCAGGGATCAATGCTCTGGCCCCAACTATTCCCAATATGCAACATCTTTGAGTGTGGGTGGGCTGTGGGGGGTGGGGGGGTGGGGGGGCAGGGGGGTAAGTAAGGACTGTAAGTGGAATTTGAGCTGCTAAGACAATGCAAAGAAGCTCCAATGCGAATTAGACAAGTTGGATGAGGGGGAGGATCCAGTTATGAAGTTATGCACTTTGGTTTTAAATACAGTAAAACAGATTACCAACTTAATAGTGGTAGATTGGAAAAAGGGACAGTGTAATGAGACCCGAGTGTCCTGGTACACCAGTCGCTGAAAGCAAGCGTTCAGATGCAACAAACAGTTTGGAAGCAAATGTCATGTTTGCCTTCTTTACAAAAGGATTTGAGCACAAGAGCAAGGATGTCTTGCTGTAGCTGCACAGGGCCTTGGTGAGACCCCATCTGGAGTTGTGTGTGCAGTTTTGGTTGCCCTGTACAAGGAAAGATGCTTTTGCCACGGAGAAAGTCCAACGAAGGTTAACTAGATTGATTCCTGGAATGGCAGGCCTGACATACGAGGGGAGATTGGATCAGTTAGACCTATATTCAGTGGAGTATAGAAGGGTGAGAGGGGATCTCACAGAAACTTACAAAATTTGAATGGAATTAGACAGACTAGATACAAGGAGGACGTCCCTAACAACTGGAGAGTCCAGACCCAGGGATCTCAGCATACAGGGTTTACTATTTAGAACTGAGATCAGGAAAAAATTTCTTCAGAATGTGGTGAACCTGTGGAACTCCCTACCACAGAAAGCAGTGGAAGCCAAGCCATTAATCATATCCAAGGAGGTAGATATATTTACTAATGCTGGAAGGGATCAAGGGATATGGCAGGTGGTAGGAACAAGTTAGCGAAGTGGATTATTAGCTATATCATGTTGAATGGTGGAGCAGGTCTGAAGAGCAAAATGTCCTACTCCTGTTCCTGTTTGCTATGTTTCTATGAGAGTTTTCGGCATCAGAAAGGAAGGTTGAATTCAGGCAAATTATCAGATCAACTAAGGTATTGAATGGGGAAGCAGACTCAAAAGGGCTGTATAGCTTTGTCCCATCCCATTTCTTATTACAGGAGCAAGGCCAAATCATTATCATTAAAAAAAGAGAAAAATTGGTCCTTTCCCTACTCTGTTCAGTACCAAATTCAACTGTATGCTCACCAGATGCAGAAGTACATGAAAACTTCCCCTTCTGTTACTCTGAGCTAAATCTGATTTACAATAAAAAAAACTTGCCTAATTAATAAACAGGGATATTTTGTTGGACCATCTCATTCGATGGATTTCATAGCCTTGTTTCACTGACATCAATGAACGTGCGCCACACCTTAAATTTCAGGACAGGTTGATGTTGTGAAGTTGTGTGCTCCAAAAATCCAATTTAGCCCGCCGAGATTTATTAACCTTAGCTTCTGACCCATAATAATTATCAGAGAAAGAAGCCTGTCACCCCATCTGCACGAGCCAGATTTGACTACAAAGTGCAAGGGCAAATTCTAATGAAAACACACCTCTCCATTTGTGACACTTCTGATTGTGTGTTCCACCCACCTTCCCAATCAATTGACTGCTTAGGTTAAAAATGATGTTCACAGAGAACATTGTGTCAACAAAAAATACAACTACTTTTGTTTCTTTCTAAAACTCATTTTTATTTGTTGGCTCCCCCTCAGTCACCATGCAAATGCAAACACTATACCCAGCCAGGAAAACTGGCAAGCAAGCTGCTCCCAAACTTCTGCCAATGCTCCAGTTTCCAACCATTGAAATGTGAGAAATTAGAATATGGATCACAATCAGTTCCCTGCTCCCCTAGTGATACTGACATCAAGAATTTGGCCCCAGACTGCAAATGCCACTGCCCAAGTAACCTTTGCTAGCTGTAAGCTTTTTACCTGGACTGCAATGTAAAGTCCTGGGATGTTAAAGGATTCAAACATGATTTCAGCAAGGTACTCTCGGTTTTCTGGTGTGTTGAGAGGTGGTTCTGTCTGCAAAAGAAAAGGTAACAACTTTACATGCAAGGCTAATGCCTTCAATTGAAGAACCTGTTGCTTTTACCTTGGAAAAGAATTCAACAGCGCTCCACATAGTCCTTCATCTTTAGTATTTTTACATTTCATTATCCCCCTAACTGCAGGTGGAAGTCCCACATTTCTTCTTTTGTGCTGAATGCTTTTTCCTTTTTTTTACAACCAATTTCTACAAAACCTAAGTTCCTTCTAGATTCAAACATGGTTCCCATGTTTCTAAAAAGTCTTCTTGCATCTTTCTTACACAAGAACAAAACTGCAGCTCCAAAAACATATCCAAATTGCCCTTTTGTTCTTTCCAGGCCTCAAAGTTATTGATACAAACATAACTCAGTTCAATATATATCAGAACATAGAACGGTACAGCACAGTACGGGCCCTTCAGCCCACGATGTGCCGACTTACGTATATAAACACCTACCCCATGATCAATTTAACCCTTCCCTCCTACACAGCCCATAACCCTCCATTTTTCTTACATTCATGTGCCTAACTAAGAGTCTGTTAAAGTTCCCTATTGTGTCAACCTCCACCACCCCCAGGATTGCATTCCACGCACCCACCACTCTCTGTGTAAAAGACCTTCCTTTGACATCTCCCCTGAACTTTCCTCCACTCACCTTAAACTGATGTCCTCTGGTATTGGCCACTGCTGCCCTGGGAAAAAGGTGCTGGCTCTCTACTCTACCTTTACCTCTCATAATCTTATACACCTCTATCAAGTCGCCTCTCATTCTGTGTCACTCCAAAGAGGAAAGCCCTAGCTCGCTCAACCTTTTCTTATAAGACCTTTTCTCTAATCCAGGCAGCATCCTGGTAAATCTCCTCTGCACCCTCTCTAAGGCTTCCACATCCTTCCTATAATGAGGTGACCAGAACTGAACACAATACTCCAAGTGTGGTCTAACCAGAATTTTATAGAGCTGCAACATTACCTCACTGCTCTTGAACTCAATTCCCCGACTAATAAAGGCCAACACACCGTTCGCCTTCTTAACCATCCTATCAACTTGCGCGGCAACTTTGAGGGATCTATGGACTTGGATCCCACGATCCCTCTGTTCCTCCACACTGCGAAGAATCCTGTCACTAACCTTGTACTCCTCCTTCAAGTTCGTTTTTCCAAAGTGTGTCACTTCACACTTTTCAGGATTGAACTCCATCTGCCACTTCTCCACCTGGCTCTGCATCCAGTCTATATCCCATTATAACCTACAACAACCTTCTACACTATCCTCAACACCTCCAACCTTCGAGTCATCTGCAAACTTACTAACCCATCCCTCCACTTCCTCATCCAAGTCATTTATAAAAATCACAAAGAGCAGGGGTCCCAAAACAGATCCCTGTGGGACACCACTGGTCACCGACCTCCAGACAGAATACGCTCCATCTACCACCAACCTCTGCATTCTGTGGGCAAGCCAATTCCAAATCCACGGAGCCAAGTCTCCATGGATCCCATGCCTCATGACTTTCTGGATGATCCTACCATGGGGAACCTTGTCAAACACCTTACTAAAGTCCATATACACCACATCCACCACTCTACCGTCATCAATTTGTTTCGTCACCTCCTCGAAAAACTCAATTAGGCTCATGAGGCACGATCTGCCCCTCACAAAGCTATGCTGACTATCCCTAATGATACTATGCTTCTCCAAATACTCATAAATCCTGTCCCTAAGAATCCTCTCAATAGTTTGCCCACCACTGACATAAGACTCACTGGTCTATAAATCCCAAGATTATCCCTATTACCTTTATTGAACAACATTAGCCATTCTCCAGTCCTCTGGTACCACTCCTGTGGCCAGGGAGGACGATAATATCATTGTCAATGCCCCAGCAACCTCATGCCTCACTTCCCGTAGTAACCTGGGGTATATCACGTCTGGCCCCAGGGACCTATCTATCCTAATGTTTTTCAGAAGCTCCAACACTGCCTTTCTTAACCTCAACATGCACCAGCACATTAGCCTGTTCTACGCAAACAAACTATTCTTTTGAATCATCCTTCACTCAGAATTAAAAGCCAACCAGTTCTCTTTCACAGCTTCAAAACCAGAATTATTTCTGCCTTACTTTCTCCTAACTGTGCCTCAGTTGGGAGCACTCTTCATTCAAAGTCTTAGGGTTGCAGGTTAAAGATCCACTCTGAATCACAAAGTCAAAATTCAAAGCTGACATTACAGAGTACTCGAGGGAGTGTTGCACTATGAGAGATGCCAGCTTTCTGATGTAACCAAAAAAAATCCCTTGGCACTATTTTAAAGAATAGCAGGAGAGTTATCCCCAGTGTCCTGGCCTGAATTTATTCTTCCGTCCACTTCATTAGTACAGAATATTTCTTCATTAATACTTTGTATTCTCATGGGCTCTTGCTGTACACAAATTGGTGCCATGTTTCTTTTATAACTGTTCAAAATGTACTTCATTGACTGTAAATTTCTACGGAATACAAGAGGTCATGAAAAAACACTATAAAAATTCAGGACTTCTCTTTTATAAAAATTGCTTTTAATATCACAATGTGCATTTATCAGAGCAAATCATCCCAAGGCACTTCAGGAGAACATTAATTAGCAAATGTGACACTGAATTACACAAGGAAAAATTAAAATGGGAATCTCTGTCTTTACCTCTCGTTGTCTTGGTGTAGCAGCCAGCATAATCAAAGACCCCACCCACCCGGGTCATTCTCTCTTCTCTCCTCTTCCATCGGGTAGAAGATACAGGAGCCTGAGGGCACGTACCACCACATTTAAGGACAGCTTCTACCCCACTGTGATAAGACTATTGAACGGCTCCCTTATACAATGAGATGGACTCTGACCTCATGATCTATCTTGTTGTGACCTTGCACCTTATTGCACTGCACTTTTTCTGTAGCTGTAACACTTTACTCTGTACTGTTATTGTTTTTATCTGTACTACATCAATGCACTCTGTACTGACTCAGTGTAACTGCACCGTGTAATGAATTGACCTGTACGATCGGTTTATAAGACAAGCTTTTCACTGTACCTCGGTACAAGTGACAATAATAAACCAATACCAATACCAATTTAAGTATCGTCATAAAGGAAGAGATTGAGATGAAGAAGTTGAGGTGTAGGGAGAAAAACAGAGTTTGGAACATAGGCAATTGAAGGCAAGGCCGTCAGAGGTGGGTTGAGTAAAACTGGGGACATGCAAGACAATTTGAAGACTGTAATCTGCATGCTTGGTATACAATAACAATAACACTTGCCTCTCTTGTCTTTAACCTTAATGTTGGCCTTTGTTATTCTCATTCATTGGGACCAAAACAGAAAATGCTAAAATCATGAAATGGATCTGTAAATTCAAACTGACAGTCCTGTATTTATTGACAATCCTGTATCAGGCAATAAGCTGGAGGTAGGGTGGTGGTATAACTCACATCAAACAGATTCTACTACAAATCAAGGTAATTTAATGGGATAACATGTTAAAAGGTGAAGATAACAGAAACCACAGCAACTTTTCCAAATTATTGTAGGGTAATTTTTCCAGAAAAATGTTGAGTTCAGGATAGTTTCATGTAAATGTGTGCGTAAAATCAATCATTCCAACAGTCAGGCATTTACAAATATGTAATCACCAAGCTTGATGGAGGAATTATTCCAATCTTCTCCAATCTGGCCACCTTCTGTGTTGCCATGTAGTATAGGCTCTCTTTTTTGGGGGGCGTATGAAACATATCTATGGCCCTCATGATTTTATATACCTCTAAGGTCACCCCTCAGCCTCCAACGCTCCAAGGAAAAAAGCCCCAGCCTATCCAGCCTCTCCTTATAATTCAGCCCTCCAGTTCCAGTCATATCCTTGTGAATCTTTTCTGCACCTTCTCTAGCTTAATAAAATCATCCCTCTAGCTAGGCAACCAGAACTGCACACAATACTGCAAGTGTGGTCTCACCAAGATCTAGTAAAGTTGTAACATGACATCCCAACTCTTGTTCTCAATGCTTTGACCAATGAAGGCAGGAATGCCAAACACCTTCACCACCCTGTCTACCTTATCTACTTATTGTCATTGAATCTGAAGTAAAAAGGTGGACCAATGTGCAAGCATACTTTAATGTCACTGAGCAACAGGTAAAACCTGCGGCATATTTGCTTTTGAAAAAAAGTTTCTGCAGTACAAATAGAGAAAAGCCAGCCCATGATGACATTTGGAACAAAGATGAGGGCAAATCATATAAGTACAAACATCACTGCAACAGCTATTAAATAAGAACCATCCATCATATGGTTTACTACTACAAAAAACTATATTCATTTATCACTACCCACAATCTTCTGTATTGGTTTAGATTTTTCCTGCAAGTTCTGTTTTATTCTTCACAATCTTTCTTTATTTTCCCTCTCGTTCATGCTCCATAAATCATTTCCCTGACTTCTGATCCAGCCACATTCTTCAATCCACGCATTCAATTCCACCAGAGAGAACAGAAAGAAAATATTGGTTGATTATAATATCAATTTGCCTCATCTTCATCCACCATGAATTTGCACCTCAAGCAATTTCAAAATGGACCAAACAATTTATGACAATCAAGTCACTTAACAGAAGAATTACATGAAATACAAATCTTAGTGACAAATTATCCTGTGCTTTTCAAATACATCTATACATTGAAAACTGAAATCAGGGAAATTTATATTTCCAAAGTCTGAGCAAATTATTTCTTTCAAACCAAAACAGAAAATGCTGGAAACATTCAGGAAGTCAGGCAGCATCTGAGGAAGGAGAAACACTTAGTAGTCCGGGTCTGGGACCCTTCATCAGATATGGGAAAGAAAGAAATACAAGTTAGTTTTAAGTGGGACAACACATAAGAAAGTAGGAGTAGGAGTAGACTAGTTGGCCCCAAAGCCCATCCCACCATGGCTGATCTGACTCGGGTCTCATCTCTTCTTCTGTGCCAATTCTCCATTGCCTGATCTTTCAAAAATGTGTCTACTTCCTCTTTAAATACCCCGAGTGACCTAGCCTTCACAGCACTCCAGGAGAGGAGAATTCCAGAGATTCACCACCCATTGTGAGAAAATTCTACGCACCTTATTAAGGGACTGCTCTCTAATCTTGTAAGAAGTATCCTCTCATTCAAGATTCTCCCTCAAGTGGAAACATCTACTCTACCATGCCCCCTAAAGATCTTGTGTATTTCAATAATATTAGCCTTCATTCTGAGCTCCAAAGAATAAAGGTCTAATTTCTTTAGCAACTTATGCTATCATCCCAGAAATTAGTCCAGTGAAACGCCTCCAATAACAGTATATTCTTTCTTAAGGGGACGAAAATTGTGCACAGTACTCCAGGTATGGCCTACCAAGAACCCTGTTACAATTCCCTATTTCTAAACTCCAACTCTTTTGCAATAAAGACCAATATTCCATTTCCCTTCCTAACCACTTGCCTCACCTGCCTGCTAACTTTTTGTGATTCATGCACAAATACACCGAGATTCCATCTGCAATCTTTTTCCATTTAGGTAATAGTCTACCTTTAGATTCCTCGTACCAAACTGAAGGTCCTCACACTCTCCCCACATTAAATACCCTTTGCCAAATTTTCACCCATTTAACCTATTTATATATTAAACTATTTATACCCAGTTACAGTGTCCAAATACCATCATTGCAACATGCCCTCCCACCTACTTTGTGTCATTGGCAAACTTGGATATGTTATATACTGCCCCCTCCTCCAGGACTTGGTTTGATTATATTAAGCTTCTCTAAATGACTAGCTATTTTTCGCTACAACTGTTGTTAAGCTAGCACACCTATAGTGACTCAACTTTATTTTCTTCTCTTCTTGAAGAATGGGAGGTTGGGCAGGAGGTGTAGACAAAGGGAGTACCTCTAACATCTCCAATCGGGAGAGTCCAAATGGCTCCACGTTGGGTAGATCACTTTTTCATTGTCTGTATCAAAACTGGCCATTTCTGCCTGTCAGTCACCATCTTGGTTCAACGCACACAAAATGCTGGAGGACCTCAGCAGGTCAGGCAGCATCCATGGAGGGAAACGAACAGTCGATATTTTGGGCTGAGACCCTTCATCAGGACTGGAAAGGAAGGGGGCAAAAGTCAGGATAACAGGGTGAGGGGAGGGGTAGGAGCACGAGCTAGCGGGTGATAGGTGAGCCCAGGTGAGGGGGGGGAAGGGGGGATAAAAGGGAATGATGTGAGAAGCTAGAAGGTGATAGGTGGAAGAGGCAAAGGGCTGAAGAAGAAAGAATCTGATAGGAAAGGACAGTAGACCATGGAATAAAGGGAAGGAGGTGCGCAGGTCATGAGGGCGGGGGAGGGGAAAGAGAAGCGATGAAAGAGCCACAGAAATGAGGGAAAACAAAGGAGGGGGTGAAGGAAAACAGAGAGGAGTGGTTACCAGAAGTTAGAGAAATCGATGTTGATGCCATCAGGTTGGAGACTACCAAGACGGAATATGAGGTGTTGCTCCTCCAACCTGCGTCTGACTTCAACGTGGCAGTAGAGGAGGCTGTGGAGAGACATGTCAGTGTGGGAATGGGAAGTGGAATCAAAATGGCTGACCACTGGGAGATCCTGGCTGTTGCGGCGGACGGAGCAAAGGTGCTTAATGATCCCCAATCTGCGTTGGGGCTCACCGATATAGAGGAGGCCACACCAGGAGCACCAGATGCAATAAATGACCCCGATAGTCGGTGAAGTGCTGCCTCACCTGGAAGGACTGATTAGGGCCCTGAATGATGGTGGTGGAGGAGGAGGTGTAGGGGCAGGTGTGACACTTTGCACGGATGCAGGGATAAGTGCCAGGAGGGTGATCACTGCGGAGGGATGAGTGGCACAGATTGGGGGACCGCTTCATCAAGCACCTTCTCTCTGTCCACCACAACAGCCAGGATCTCCCAGTGGCCAGCCACTTTAATTCCATTTCCTGTTCCCACATTGACATGTTGGTCCACGACCTCCTCTACTGCCACATTGAGGCCAGACATGGGTTGGAGGAGCAACACCTCATATTCTGTCTTGGGAGTCTCCAACCTGACGGCATCAACATCGATTTCTCTAACTTCTGGTAACCCCACCCCTCTGTTTTCCTTCAGCCCCTTCTTTGCTTTCACTCATTTCTGTGGCCTTTTCACCCCTTCTCTTTCCCCTCCCTCTCCCTCGTGACCTGCCCACCTCCTTCCCTTTATTCCATGGTCTACTGTCCTTTCCTATCAGATTCTTTTTCCTTCAGCCCTTTGCCTCTTCCACATCACCTCCTAGCTTCTCACATCATTCCCTTTTACCCCCCCACCAACCTACCTTCCCCATCTCACTTATCACCTGCCACCTACCCTTTTATTCTGGCTTTTGCCTTCTTCCTTTCCAGTCTGGATGATGAGTCTCGGCCCGAAACTTCGACTGTTCATTTCCCTCCACAGATGCTGCCTGAACTGCTGAGTTCCTCCAGCATTGTGTGTGCGCTGCTCCAGATTTCCTGCATCTGCAATCTCTCTGTGTCACCATGTTGGTTCAGTTTTTCTCATTCCATTCGTATTGACTGACTTGCAGGGCATGTCCCACTGCCTCACCATTTGCAATACACTACACAGACAAAGAAGCTTAATGTGGTGCTGCTAATTACCCCATTAAGCCATTCGGACTCACCACATTAAAGGTACTTCCTTTATTCTACACATCTCTATCCCCACTGTCTCCCCTAATGAAAACTAAGTTGTATTTCTCTCTTTGCCAGTTCTGACAAAGAGCTCTAAACTTGAAACACTTACTGTTTCTCCCTCCACAAATGCTGCCTGACCTGCTGAGTGCTTCCAGCATTTTCTGTTTTATTTCAGATTTCCAGCATTGGCAATTTTATGATTTTCAAATTATTTACTTTACTGGGTCCTTGAAATTGCAAAGTTAGCTAAATCTTCTAAGAAAATAATTCTAAGCTTAAACATGTAGGTAGGATTCCTGAACACCGTGTCTTTGGCTGTTTCTTCCCTCTAATCCATCTGCTCCTGGAGTACAGTGGTAGGAACACCCTTGTCCTTCTCCCAAGCCAAATCCGGGCAGCAGCAGCCAACAGATGATTCAATCACAAAACAATTCAGCCGATTTCCATCCTTGCCTGAAATCAATACAATTTGTGACTGAAACTGTTGACCAGCAATAAATGGTCACCCTGACTGATTTCCCTCCCCCACTCTCAAATCTAAAGCAGAGCCAACTCTCGGCCCCTGGCAAATTCAACTAATTCAATGTAAACTTGGACTTCATGCTCTCTATGACGTGGCTGAATTAGGGCATTTATCCGAACTAGACCAACAGGAAATCTAGTTTGTTATTCTACAGCAGGCGTACATCTAAAACTACATCAAATTATGACTAGCTAATTAACAGAAAGATGTCTAATCTCAAAGTAACACATTTAGAAGTTATCATCAAGTTTATAAAACATTATTTGACAGAAGCAACTATGCATTAGGCCATACAGACTTTGTAATATATTGCCAACTACAAAATTATTTTCCAGATAACCTAACAATTTTACTCCAAAACCAGACTATTGAATCCTATCCTACATCCAATGTCTTTCTTTTCTTAGGCATCATTTTGTAAACTGAATAAAATAAATCAAGAGATGAAACTATTGCAAATCCTATTTCAGATATTCATAAACAAGATACAGCATGTTGTATAATATTCCAAGCCATCCAAATTTCAAGGGAGTCCAGAAAAAATAACTCGTCTTGTTGAAACAATTACCAATCATACATGGAATCTCACAATTCCTATAGCACAGGAGGGAATTATTTGGGCTATCTATTCCGTACCAGCTCTTGAGAGAGCATTCCATTCAATCTCATTCCCCTACTCTTTCCCTGTAGCTCTGCAAGTTATTTTCTCTCAAATGCATAACCAAATCACTTAAAAGTTCCAAGTGGCTGCAAGGATGGCAGAAACGGCAACTTCCAGATCATAAATCCACTCTGCTTAAAACAATGTTTTCTTACATATCCCACCGCTCCCTGATGTTTAATCATTTATTAATGAGAGGAACTTCTCTATTTGCTCTATCTAAATCCATCATGACCTTGTGTACATTAATTGAATCTCTTTTCAGTCTGCCTTGTTTGAAAGAGAACAACCTCAGATTCTACAATTTAACCTTGCTGCAGAAATCCATCATTCCTGGAACCATTCTAGTAAATCTTTTCTGCGCCAGGATCTTCATATCCTTCTTAAAGTGTAGTGATTTAAACTGTTTGTCACTTGCCTATTTATTCCACGAACCTTCATGTTCCCAACAAGCCTTTTACATGGGAGAAATGAAACCTGTAGTTCTGTACAATTAACCAAACATTCAGAACAAAAGACTAACCGGCACAACATACCTTCCACTAATCAGCCTCAAAAATCAATGAGAAGCAATCTCCATCCTCCTCCATCCCTGATCCAAACTATCGTAAGCCCTCATCTTCCCTCCATCTAAATCCCCAACCCTTCCATTTCTTTTCCCTCTACTCCAGACTTTTTTCCCCAGACTTCATCCGGACCAGATATTTCTAAATACTAAGTATGCTAAACTTGAATACTGAAATTGCACCCTCCCCTGACTTTCTCTGTGCAAAAAGTAAATATTAAACTTTATGGGAGTTTGAAAAGTAGATACCAAGAACTAACAAAAAAGTATATCATGAAATATAGACTTTATCAGTAGAACTCAAATAAAAGAAGCCTGGCTCCACTTGTACAATCGTTAAGCAAGGAACTGCAAATGCTGTTAATCTGAAATAAAAACCAGAGAATCCTAGAAATACTTCTCAATGTTGCTTTTCATTGAAATTATCAGAACTTTCACCAGTTTTGATGAAATGCCAATCACCTGTTATGTTAACGTTTTTGTGTCCACGGATGCTCCGTGACCCAAGTATTTCCAGCACAAGTACTAAGTATTTATTCCAGTTATAGAGTGCTGCATATGGAGCACTAAATTCCAGTTGCCACATATCAAAAAGGATATAACAGATAGGGAGATCTGAGCAAAATAATTAGAATAATCAGATACATTCTTTTTAATAGATAAGATTTAGAGGTAGAGGTAATCTAATTTAGATTTTTAAAGTTATAAAAGATTCAATAAAGCCCAAGATTTCTTATGGAGAATCTAGAACATGAGGGCATAACCTTGAAATTATAGTCAGATCATTTGGGAACACAAAAAGTAGTTCTTTGCACATGCTGACTGGAATAGCCTCTCCATAAAAGTGATGGATGCAGTTAAATTGTAGCTTTCAAGACAGGGATCAATAGTTTTTTTTATTGTTAACCAAGGGTCAGAGATAGCGATCAGAGGTAGATCAAATGGAGTTAAGCTGCAGATCAGCTAGCATCCAAATGAACTGTGGAACTGGCGCAAGGAGCTCAATGACCTACATCAGTTCTTATCTTTCCATAAAGAAGCCTTTGGAGCTCAGTTTATCTTCATTTCGGCATGACAAGCTGGAACATGTAAAACTGAGGAGCTGCATTATCATGTCTAGATGGGGATGCAATTGCCACTTGATAAGTGTATACAGACATTTTGTGACATAAATGTAGACACTGAATATTGGGAAAAATACGGAAAATTATGGCAAAAGGTAACAGGAATGTATAGAAATTTTATGGTTTAATTATTGGACCGGTATTCAATCTGGACCATTGACCTGGAGACTTTCAAATCCAACCACAGCAACTAAGGAATTTAAATTCAAGTCATTAAGTAAATCTGGAATGAAAGAAAAACATAGTATCAGCAACGCTTTCCATAAAATCACTGGATTTTCTAAAAACTCATCTAGGTCAGTAATGCCCCATAGGAAAAGAAATCTGCCATCTTTACACAGTCTAGAATACATTTGTTTCCAGATCCATTGATATGATTGGCTCTGAAATGGACGAGCAAGCCACTCCGACAAATACCAATGAGCATTGAATGCCAGCTTTAACAGTGGTATCCACACCCTATGAACAAGCATACTTAAAATAAATTATTGGCATAAATATTAATAGAGTTGTGACATTTTCTGTAGCTAGCTCGCCTCAATTCCACTATAGCTTAGATTGCTCCAATATTGATTTGTCCATTTAGATACTTCCTTAAACACTTGGTGGCTAAAAATTATGAAGAATATGCACATGACACCGGCAATTTGAAAGGAACAGTGAACTATGATAATTGACTACTAATATTCCAACTATAACACTACCATTAAAAAGTGATGATCTTCAGGTTCTGCCCGCAGATATTTGAATATCACGTGTTCCATAAACCTCTCCATTAGATCCCAGTCTTCAACTATACCATGTCGAATGGGCCACTAGAAATGTAAAAAGAAATCTATCATCAGGTATAGCTTTGTCACCTGTTGTATGTCTGTGATTAATACTAAGCACAGCATTGTTCAGCAATTCTTCAATATCAATTCTAGAAGCCTTCACAACGCACACTGAACAGAAATAAAATTAATTCTCTTTGACACATTATGTACCATGCTGTACAAATCAAATAAGAATCATAATACACCTCACAATGTCTTGTAATTTCTTGCAAATGGATGATCTTACTACATTTAATTACATATTTGAATATGAATTTTGGGTCATGAAATGGTACAAATGCACCACAAAAGAAGGTTGATTATCCAATTGGCTTTCACATCCACGAATGATATTTTTCACATACCAAGGAGAAAACATAAAGAAAAGCAATAGTTCAAATCATAACATCACATAGGAACGCCCAACTTCCTTCTATTTGTGCACGAAATAAGTTTTCAACCCATGTTGCTTCCAAGGAAATGAGGAACGTCTCAAAAAAAACTACAGGAATCCTCTATTTCCATATAAATATACACAGAAGGAATTGAGTCAATACAGCTACAGAGCCAAAGATAATTTACTTACATCACTTGATGGGTTATGCATTTGAAATAGCAGCATGCAGCGAGTTTGGAAGAGTTTCTAAGCTTCCTTCTCTCACGAAGTAGGAAAAGAGATTCATTTTCTGAAGTCAAATAATCTAATCAGGGCTAGACTTGTTTCATCAATGTCCCAATGTGAACTATCGATGTGAATGACAAGTAAAAACACAGGTTTTAGAATTTCCTAAATTCTTTGTGTTTAATCTGCTTGTGGACTTCAGGATTCCAAATGATGTCATGGGTGAAATCAGAGGCAGCAGAAGGAAATTTAGACTGTTTATGCAATGTTCAGAATACTGTTTACTCAAAGCAGTAGATAAGTAGAGAGCTCTGAAATGAGCTGAACTTCAGAACTGAACTTAAGGCTAGAGAATGGGCACCAAGACTGTGGAAAATATCCTTCTTTCTAAGAATGAAGAACAGAGATACAAGAGATTCTGCAGATGCTGGAATCTGGAGCAACACACACAAAATGCTGGAGGAACTCAGCAGGTCAGGCAGCATCTACGCAGGGAAATAAGCAGTCGACATTTCGGGTCGAGACCCTTCATCAGGACCTGATGTGATGTGAATGTGAATTATCGATGTGAATGACCAATAAGCCTCTCCAATGGTAAGTGCAGGGCAGTGTATTTTGTTAGGAATCTACATACTTCTTGGAAAAATAGTTTCAAAGGATAGAGGAGCAAAAAAAAACTGGAGGCCTAAAAATGAAAAGCCATGGATTTCTCTGTTGCAAGTTTAAAAGGCAGTCTAAGGTAGGGAGGCCAGACATCCCAATAATAATGGGATAGCTTGGATTGGAAGGCCTTTGCCCCAGCACTCAATCTGGACACTGTCAGGATAATTTTTCATAGTTGCTATATCATACTTGGTGATCTGTAAATGTTTGTACAGAAATTGCAGACTAATGAACTTGCAGTTTACTGAATAAAATCAGTTAATTGGAGAGAAGTATCTAGATGAGCAATTGAATCACCAGGCTATGAACCAAGCACTAGTAAATTGAATTTGTAAATGATGAGCAGTGTCCTTGGTCAATTCTCTTAACAAAGAGGAGCCTTTGACACCCCCTCTCATTCCAGGAGACAACCAGCATTAGAAACTGCAGCCAGAGAGCATAAGGAAGAATAGAAACCAATCAGTCAAGTCAAGTTGAGTTTATTGTCATATGCAAAAGTACAGTGAGGTACAGGTACAGTGAAAAAGTTGATTACAGCAGCATCAGAGGCACATAGATTCAGACAACACACGGAACAGAAATTGTACATAAATTATACAAGACAGTAAACAAAAAAAGACATTAGTGCAAAAAAACACAATCAGCAATAAGTCCACAGATGTGCAAGAGGTCCATAGTGTTCCGTTGCTAAGGAAGGATTAGGGTTGTGAGGTCGGTTCAAGAACTTGATGGTTGTACCAAAGTAGATGCTTCTGAAACTGGTGGTGTGGGATTTCAGGCTTCTGTAACCCCTGCCCAACGGTAGCAGCAAGAAAAGGGCATGATCTGAATAGTAGAGATCCTTAATGACAGATGCCGTCTTCTTGAGGCAGCACCTCATGCAGATGCTTTCAGTGATGGGGAGGGCTGTGCATGTGATGGACCGGGCTGCATCCACTACTCTGCGCAGCCTCCTGCATTCCTCTGAGGTGAAATTCCCATACCAGGCCATGATGCAACCAGTCAAGATACTTTCAACAGTGCATCTGTAGATGTTTGTTGGAGTATTTGGTGACATGCAAGATATCCTTAAGCTCTAAGAAAGTAGAGGTGCTGGTTTGCCTCCTTCATGATTGTATCGATGTGATCTATGTGCTGGGCCCAGGACAGGTCATCCAAGATATTAACACCCAGGAATCTGAAGGTGCTAACTCTCTCCACCTCTGAGCCACCAATGAAAACAGGCATGTACTCTCCGAACTTCCCCTTCCTGAAGTCTACCATCAGTTCCTTGGTGTTGTTGGCGTTGAGCACGAGGCTGTTATTGCGGCACCACTCAACCAGGAGTTTTATCTCACACCTGTATACTGACTCTTCACCAACCACGATTCGGCCAATAACAGTGGTGTTGTCACCGAATTTGCAGATGGTACTCAGACACACAGTTGTGGGTGTAAAGAGAGTAGAGCAGGGAGCTAGGCACGCAACCTTGAGATGCACCTGTGTTGATGGTCAGTGAGGAGGAGATGATGTTACCGATCCATACTGATTGAGATCTGCCAATGAGAAAATCCAGTTGCAAAGGGAGGTACCGAGGCCCAGGTCATGGTGCTTGACAATAAGCTAGGAGGGGATAATTGTGTTGAACGCTGAGGTACTGAATGAAGTCATGGCCAACTCAGCTCAGCCCAACTTCTGCCACCTTCTATACCCCCATACTTTCCTTTAGTACTACCTTCTATGTGTGATCCCTGCTGAGGGGTTACAAATTCCCTGTAGCTACAGAGACCACTGGATCATTGCAGGCTGCTGATAGAGAAAAGCTATTCCTCAGTATTCCTTCTGGATGCTATGAATAACGTGCTGAAAAGAGCAATTAAATATTGAGATGAGCTCATCATTATCATGTTTAGTTCACTGATAGCAAAGTACTGAAAACAGTTCTGGAACAATGCCCAGACCCTGCACAACAGCAATTGGTGCTATGGATAAGGATGGCTTTCCACATTTAAACGGTTAGGCAATCAGGTTCCAGCAAATTCCATTTCCTCCCCCCACGCCCCAATCGCTATTGAAAGTTGATCTTGCAGTGATCCCTGCATGGCCCTTTGCAGAACAGTCTCTTATGCACTAGCATCCATATCAAGCAAACACCAAAATACTCTATCTCCACCCACCTGAAATCAAAATGAGTATTTTTTAGCCACTTCCTCAAAACCCTTCCCTAATTTTTCAAATGACCTGCTCCACACATCAGTTAAACCTATTGTAACCACCTACATGTACATTTGTTAAGTTTTATTCGGCTAGATTACATGTGCCTTTAGCCACCAGTTCTATAGAGTCCTGCAGTGGAGCATGAACATACTGACAAGAGGGGCCAGATGTACTTTGCATTCAACCCCTCAGGTTTACATCAAGGTCTAGTGGCATAGGAAGTAGGACCCCATTCATTTCAATAGGATTCCTGACCGTGAATGAAAAGGTAATTGCAAGCAAGGTTTTATTTCTATTTAATTAACACATTCAGCAAAATATATAACATCCTAATAAATTTAATTTATTAATAATTTTGTTTTAATTGTACCAGTCTATTTGAACAATTTTTAAATGGCTCTATCAGAAGCATTTATTAACAATTCAAAGGCCCTTGACAAAGGTGAGGTGTCAAAAGGCCACAGGGGCTTTCCAGGAGCAGAGCCTCAGAATACACAAGCCACGGCACAGCCTCTGCTTGTGGTGTACTCTGGTTTGCCGCAAGACTCTTGGGCTCCAGGGTCAACTTAGCCAGCTATCCATATCACGAGCAGGCAACCCACAGTGCCAATTTAGGCAGTGGACCAGCCCAAGGATCTGGCTCAATATATATATACATACACACACATACATAGTCCACCCTGAAAGCTTTGTGCAGATACTTCCTACTTACTCCCTGGTCACCCCATCCCCAGGATCCCCAGGCATTGTGGTCCTTTGAGGCATATTTCTGTGGGAATGATGAGGTGGAAAAAGGAAGACATTAGGATTTTCAGTGGGCTGAAACACTTGTACAGAAGTACATACTGAGGTAGAAGTGCATTTTTGTTTAATAAGAGCATTTGCACCCAATTTCCTGTATTAGTATTTGTTTGTAACCTTCTTCCCTCAATTGTATTGTCCATATTGCAGCAACACTAACACACTCTGATCTCCAAAAATGTTTTCTTGTAATCTGCGTTGAGATACAATGTAACAGAGGCATAGGTAACCTCTTACTTTTTCTATTGGAAGAAAACAGGCCACGATTTGTCAAACTTCCCTCACAAATTTCTTTTGGGGAAAAAAAAATCAGCCATGATTGAATGGTGGAGTAGACCCAATGGGCCAAATGGCCTAATTCTGCTCCTAATCCTTATGGTCTTATTTTATGGTCTAACCCTGATGGATTATAATAATAATGCATGGAAAAAAAGAAAATTTGCACACAAAGGATTTTCTGACGCTGTGATTTGTATCAGAAAACATTTTGGCTTACAACTTTAAAAATTTGCAGGATTTTTAATTTGTCTCCTGAAATGTAATGGCAGCAAGGAAAACAAAATGTTTTAATTACCTTTGTGGCATACGTAGGTTTATCTACAGCTTCATCTCCTATATAAAAGTCTAGGTCATCCACTCCCCGCACCAATCTTCGCTGTGCGTGGTCACCTACTTTGGCTGACTCTTTGATAGCAATACCTGGTGAGATACAATATGCAGGAGGTCAGTAAGAACCTACATGCAATCAATTACATCAACTTAAATAGTGTTACTATATCACCGATATTGCAATTTGACAGGCTCTTAAAAATCTAATGGTTTGAGGTAACTATGGCAACTAATGTATGCGAGTGCTGGAAGCCAACAATCACATATTATCTTGTTTGTTCAGTTCAGGGGAATAAAATGCAAATCCATTGAAGGAAGGGTTTTCACCAAAAGGAACTGGGGGCGTTAAAAGCCGCCTGACTGTGCCTCATCAGTAACAATACATCCCATGTCAAAATTGGAGCTTTGTGTGTTAAAGTGAAATTCGCTAAACAATGGACTTCAAGATAAATGAGAATTCTTGGTGCAAAATATGTATAATAAATTTAAATTGTAACTAAACCCACATAAACTTAAAAGCACTATCAAATGGAAATCATAGAAATCATAATGTCATCAAACAATGATATTAGCCGATAGATGCTGTTCAGCCCATTGTGCCTGAACCTATCCAATTTGCCTCAAACCCTGATCCTGTCCCCACAACTTTCCAATTCCCTTTTGATAATACTGAATTCACTTCCAGTATCCTTTTAGGCAGAGCATTCCAGATCACAATTGCTTACTATATAAAATAAAATCTTAAGTTACCTCTTATCCTTTTGCTGTTACCTCAAATCTACACCTTCTGGTTACCAACCTTTCTGTCACTGCAAATGGTTTCTCAATACTTGCTCTGTCAAAGTTAATCCTGATTTTGAATACTCTCATCAAGGTGAGCAACCACAACTTCTCAAGACTGCACATAATCCCAATGCCAGTCCAGCACATGCCTGCATCCTTTCCAATACCCCTGAAAACATCTCGATATTGTGGAGACCAGAACTGAACGCATTACTCTAACTGGAGTCCAATCCGTGCTTTATAAAGGTTCAGCACAACTTCCTTGTTTTTACACTCTTCGCCTCTTTATAAAGCCATGGAGCCCTTGCGCTTTATTAGTAAACAACAGCCTTCTCAACTTGTCCTGCCATCTTCAAAGATTTTTGTGCACATACCTCCATGGATTTGGCAGGCTGCAAGGTTCAAGGATTTTGAATAGAAAAGGGAGTCGGAGATGGGGAGCTTTTTTTTTGCAAGGACAGTGCACTCAAAGTGTTGGGTTTTTATTCCCACAAAGCTGGTGATGGCAGATTTTAAATCAGGGGCAATCAGAAGCTGAAGAAAGATAACTATACGCACCATCCGTTGACATTGTGCTCATGAAGGGAAACTAGGTAGTCAACTATTCGGCCAGAATAGGATCAAAGGATTAATAATGTGTTAAAGAGGTAATGAGGCAGAAGCTGGAAAAGTTGCAGAAATATCTGATCTCAGTGCCAGGTCACTAGGAAACATTATAGAAACTTTGTCCAATGGGAAAGACGTAGATAGCCACGATATTTATGACATAAGAAATCCCACTAGTTTCACACATTTGTTGATCAAGATGAAAGTGGAGGAGGTGGGGAGGGCAGTACATGAAGATCATTTGTTCAGAGAAGCTGGTTATTATCTTACATTCATCATTTCTGGATGACCTTAACCAGTTTAGGTGACAGACAGCATAACCACAAGATGCTGAATATGATCCAGACAAATCTATTGATGGTTCTCCAAGTTGTTTTTCTACTGAAGGCAACAGCAGGTATATATAAAAACAGCTTTAATGCAGCAAGATCTCTCAAAACATTTCACAGGTTTTAGACAAAAATTTGACACCATGCCAAACAAAGAGACATTAGGGCAGATGATGAAAAGCTTGCTCAAGAGAAAAAGATTTTAAAGATGCATCTTAAAAGGGGTACAGAGAGAGAGAGATGGGGTTCTAGATATTTGGGCCTTTCTTGAGCTGAAAGAAAGACGACAAGGTGGACGAATTAAATCTGGGGATGACCAAGAGGCTAGAATTGAAGGACTGCAAATATATCAGAGGGCTTTGTTTTGTAAATAATCCCCCTACGCTCATGACTGTGTGGGTAGACACAGCTCAGACACCATCTATAAATTCGCCGATGACACCACTGTTGTGGTAGAATCTCAGATGGCGGTAAGGAGGCGTACAGGTAGATCGGCTGGTTGAGTGGTGTCACAACAACAACCTCACACTCAATGTCAGCAAGACCAAGGAAATGATTGTGGACTTCAGGAAGGGGAAGTTGGGAGAACATACACCAGTCCTCATTGAAGGGTCAGCGGTGGAAAGGTTGAGCAGCTTCAAGTTCCTGGGCATCAACATCTCATGTCTTGGGCCCAACACATCGATGCAATCACAAAGAAGGCACGCCAGCGGCTCTAATTCATTAGGAGTTTGAGGAGATTTGGTACGTCACCAAAGACTCTTGCAAATTTCTACAGATTTATGGTGGAGAGCATTCTGACTGGCTGCATCACCACCTGGTATGGAGGCTCCAATGTGCAGGATCGAAAGAGGCTGTAGAGGGTTGTAGACTCAGTCAGCTCCATCACGAGCACAACCCTCCCCTCCATCGAGGCCATGTTCAAGAGACCGTGCCTCAAGGCGGCGGCATTTGTCACTAAGGACCTTCACCATCTGGGACATGCCCTCTTCACGTTACTACCATCAGGGAGGAGGTACAGGAGCCTGAAGACCCACACTCAATGATTCAGGAACAGCGTCTTCCCCTCTGCCATCAGGTTTCTGAATGGCCCATGAACCCTACCTCATTATTCCTCTTTTGCACTATTTATTTATTTTTGTAACTTACAGTAATTTTTATGTCTTCCTGTCTTGCACTGTACTGCTGCGGCAAAACAACAAATTTCATGACATATGTCAGTGATAATAAACCTGATTCTGATAATTAACAAAGAATCATAACAAGAACTGCTAATGGAACTAAACACATGAAAATTCTGGGTGATTTCTTTACAGAGGGTAAAAGAAGGATAATATTCAAATCTACAGTGCTTGAACTTAGGAAGCAAAGATGAAAGGTGTACCTTGTGGAAATGTTTATAGTGGGGACAAGGGCACCAAAGGTATTTGAATAGGTGTGACTTAACCAATCAGTAACTGCAGTAAAGTCATGTGGATTGTGAGAACACTTGGGATTTGGAAATGCAGTACAAGGCATTTAAAGTTTTTATCCAGTCACTAAATATTGAAAAAAAATGAGCATGATGGAGCATGACACGAAGAGAAGACAAGAAAAAATATCAAGTTCAAGACCATTCACCTCGGACCTGAAACAGGAACTGTTTGTCTTTCCGCAGATGCTGCCTGACCTGCTGAGTGTTTCCAGCATTTTCTGCTTTTAGTTCACACTTCCAGCATCTACAGTTGATTTTTTGATTTTCAGGAAAATAATCAGTTGGAATAGAATTGCCACATGAAATGAAACTGAGAGATTGGCTGTGAAAATTTAAACCTGAGGAAAGACAGGGGAAAAGGAAAGGTAATAAACTCAGTGGAGTAAGCAACAAGGGTTGAGATGAAGTTTGAAATCACAGAGGAGACGTTCAGTGAAAAGAAATATTTTCCAAGAAACAAGCCATGATTCTCCAATGGATGGTAAAATGAGAGCCAAGAGGCCAGGAGTATAATTCACCTGCACTCAACCACATTTAGATGATTAGATAGCTTCAAACTATACAAAGGCTAGAGACCATCAGGCTACCACTCAATTTAAGGCCATAGCAGATCAATGAAACAATCACCCTTCTACAACGCCAGCTCTGTGATCTCTTCCTTACTCCAAACTCTCCAAATTTCTGTCCTCCAGCAATTCCAACCTTCTAAAAACTCCACACTAAACTATCTGGGAATTGTCCTCAGCTATCCCTGCTCTCAACAGCTCATTTTCAATCCTCATTTGGAACTTTCCCTACATAACTTCCCCATACTAGGCAAGCATAGTGTAGTCAACTCCACCAAGAATGCTTTACTGTAGTTGCCAATATTTGGCTTCTAGAAGACAACTTCCAAATTACTCCTTTCTGTTACTAAAAGCTAAAATTATTCCATTAGATCACACATTTTGTTTATCCTCATATGTCCTTTCATCTTTATGCAAACTGACAAACTTGAAAGGGACGAAATTTATTCTTATTCACTACCTTGGCAGCCTTCAGTCAAATAGCCTTTTCCAACCCATAATAATGTGACATCATGTGTATTTTCTCTGGCGAGAGGAACATTGTGCATGCTAATAGCATATGTTCCAAACTCTCTGACAGAAGTTTATGTGCTTGACTTCAGGTATTGATGCCACACACTGTGCCACCCAGCTGCCAAAAAAACTGTTTCTCTATGGCATCATCACAAGCAAAGTAATCAATACCATGGCTTTAGAAATCAGATCTAAACTATTTCATTTATTGTTTGTTTGTACCTTTTATTTTGATATTGCAGCAAGTAA
This sequence comes from Pristis pectinata, assembly GCF_009764475.1. Lineage (NCBI taxonomy): Eukaryota > Metazoa > Chordata > Chondrichthyes > Rhinopristiformes > Pristidae > Pristis > Pristis pectinata. The sequence goes on along the minus strand of NC_067409.1, from coordinate 12,876,076 downwards.
ACTGAGATTCAAAGAGTAGGCTTATTTTGTTTTCTCAGTAAATGATTGAAATTTAAGAACAGCAATAACTCTCCAATGGTCCAGACAATGGTCCAGACATGGTCTTTAAAAAAGGAGATACAGAAGGCATTAATTTAAGAACAGATTCACAGCAAGACCAAATAAAATAAATCCTGTTGAGAACCCCACAAAGGAAACAAAAAACTTCCTGCTCAAATTTACAACCCTGATTATGGTTCTTTGAAGCTATATAATTAAATTATTGACAAATCACTAATTTGCTCTACACCATGTAGCATTTGTTATGGTTATTCTAGGGTGAGTCATTATCAACCAAATGTTGCATCTTTCCCAGCATTTAATGAAAGAAAAGCATCAGAGAAGATATGCCACTCTACTTAAACAGAAGCCCCTAGGTAGTGGGGAGAAAGGACGAATGAGAAATTTGATTTGGTCAAATTTCATTGCTCACTGAGAAGATGAGATAGTTATACATCATAGTGCAGTGGGGAGGGTGGAGGATGGAGGTGAGGGGCAGGGGATTATACCACAAAATATGGAGGAACACATGGAAAATAAAGCCAAAATTAGAACCTTTGTTAAGTACAAATGTTTGGGAGAGAATGTGTTTTGAATAGTATGTTAAACGGTTTTTATCAAAAGTGCAGCCTGTATCACACTTCTCCACTATTTCCATTGCCACAGGAAGTAGCACTATAATAACACAGAACATCGAAGATGACCTAGTAGGTTAAATGGCTAACGTACATTACCTGTAGTGTAAATACATGGCAGGAAAAATTGGGTTAAGTTAATGTGCACACGACAGAGAATAGGATACGGAAAACTAAGTGTGAGAATGCTCGAAGAGCCAGGAAAGACTTGATGGGGGAAAATGGCCTCCTTCCATGTCATAAAAGATGAGAGATACAGTTTAATTTTTTTCCCCCGCATGAAGTCATCAATGGTACATTCATTTCCAAGAAAAGGCAAGAAGCAAATTTCTTCTCCTGCCTCAACTAATGCTGTTCAGAAGCAGTGGAATGCACCAGCATATAATAATGTACTGGCCATCATATAATAATGTACTGCCCATCATATTCTTCAGTCCTTCTGAAGGTCAGCCAGTTTGTTTTTAATTTAATCGACAACATTGGCATCCCTAACAATCTGCCCTATTAAGGCAGTGGGTTTGAAGTCACATGTAGGTCAAACTTCCTCCTCTAAAAGCACATTAGTGAACCTGGGTTTTTTTTTAATGACATTCCAGTGGCTTCACAGTCAGCTTTACTGGCACAAGCTTTTTATTCCAGATTTCCTTAATTACTAGGATTCAAATTTCCCACTGACAGAGGGATCAAAGGTCCAGGCCTCTGACTGACCATTATAAAGACCAAAGAGTATGGTGAGTAGCACATTACTATGATCAAGGTAGGAGAACAAATGTGCTTCTTGCCTCGCACAGTAACTTGATCAACATTCCCATTTCAGTGGAGCAGTGACTGAGTCAAAAGTTGGAACAAGCAAATTTTAACCCACTTGGAAGAATACGTTCTAATTTATGGCAATTTTCTGGGAACCACAGTACAGTCCAGTACCACATCATCTTGAGTTCTCTGAAACATTTTACTGATGCAAAGTCATACTTAGAGTTAAAGGAGATAGGTCCTAGGGCAAGGGACTTATGTCAAATGAAATGAAACTACAAAAGATTCTGTCAAATGAAATAAGAATACAAAGGTTATGTTTGTATTTCCCCTCGAAGTTAAAAAATACATTATTATGTCATTAAACTAGATTAAACTGCAAAATAGAACTGGAAATATTTTTAAAAAGACATTCATTTTACTTACATGAAGGAATGATGAACTGTGGTTCTGTGTTACCTGCATAACCAAGCTTTGTGTATCTGAGGGGAAGACAGGGAGATCGGAAAAGAGAGAGAGAGAGAGAGAGAGAGAGAAAAAGAAACATCCTTAGCCTTTATCTTTCATGTCTCTTTTTACTGTGCTTTCTATGAAAACCATGTGCCAGCAGAAGCAGCTTTGACACTGTTCAAAAAGCAGATTAAAATAAGTTTAAACAAGAGAAAACTGACCTCAGCAAAATATATTGAAAATCTTTCTTTGATCCTTAATTCTTTGGTATTTTGTACAATGTTATAATGCTTTCATGTAATAAATTTCATTAAAAATTGAATTGCAAAAGATGCGTGACCAAAGCACAGAACAATTACTAATTATTTCAAAATATTAACTTTCTGTAGGTCCTTCAGCTACTTTTGTACTTGGACATGAAAATTCTGCCTTTCTTTTGTTGTTACAGCAGAAAACAATCACTTTAAAGCAAAAGACAGGAAAACAATGAATCTAGAACCTTGCAAAGAATGCAAACCATCCTAAATTACTTTCCATATTGTTTCAAGTACATTGTGCTGAGCAAAGAAAGGGCAAGTACAAAGCTGAAAGAGGGAAGTCGGAGAGTCAGAATCATTGAAGTTAATGAAGCCTGAAGGAAAGGTGTTAAGGGGGCTTCTTCTTCTTACGAGGGATCAAGGATGACTTATTTCCTCTCCAGTTCTGTGAATTCTTAGGGGACCAATGAGGCCAATATGGGACTAACAATGCACTAGTTTGGGAGGTAGTCCACTCCTTACACAATTTATACTCAGCTGCTGTGTGCTCCTAATGCAAGGGCTTGAGGCTCTCAATGCCTCCCGAATGTTCCTTCTGCACTTTAAGTGGTTGGGGGCCAGGAATTCCAAGGAGCCAGTGGGAATGTTGTATCTTTTACAAGGAGATTTTGAGGGCATCCTTAAAGCTTTTTCTCTGTCAGCCTTATATCTCTTCCTATTACAGAGCTTGTATTAGAGTATCCGTTTCAGGTCAGGTATCAGGCTCCTGAATGACAATTTGTCTAACAGAGGTGACTGAGTGTATTAAGACTGCAGTGCTGAGGACATTGACTCACTGATCCTGTCAGTGAATTTGAAGGATCTTGTGGTGACAGCATTGATGCCTCTTTCCAGTGCCATGAGATGTCTACTGTAGGTAGTCCAAGTCTCAGAAGCATAATGGAGGGCAGGGATAGACCACGCTTTTTATGCCATGCTTGCAATCTTTAATGTTAAATGCTATTTTCCTTAAACCGCTGGGGGCTGTGCTGGTGCACTGAAGCCAATAGTGAATTGTATATCACTGAGAGGTAACTTCTGAGATATGGTAAATGGTGCACATTATCTGGGGTCTTACATGGATGTATATTGTTGGAAGGCAGTGTTGTGCAGCAGGGTCAGGCTGGCAGAGGACATTTGTTTTGCAGATTTTGAGTGCAAGCCTCAACCTCTTCTAAGCTTCTGTGAACAAATTGACAACGACTTGGAATTTGGCTTCCAGGTGCACAATAGTCTTCTGCGTGCTGCAGCCTGACTACCAAGGAGGGGATAGGTTACTAGTAGGAAGCTTATGGGGAAGCAAGTTCAAGATGTAGCCATTGAGTGGCCCATAGACCATGGAAGTGGCTGCCAATATTAGAGCCAGTTAAGGATGAAGGAGTATGCTGGCATAAGGAAACCAGGTGGTGCTTAGAAAGTGTTGCATGGTCAAATGAGGTTTCCACTGTGCTTGGAGAAGTTCATAAAGGGATGCAAGGGCAAAAGGTCCTCTAAGTTCCTGGGATATGGAAATCTCAGGAAAAAAAAGACTAATGAGTTGCAAACATTTGTGAGAAGCTAATGTGAAGGGTTTTGGAAGGAGTGAAATTCAAAATGAAAAAGTTTTATATTTGTTTGTAGATGAGGACAAGTGAGGGAAGAAATGGGTAGCATTTCATAGAAAGAAGCTGCTGGATTTGGGAAAGAATGGGGTCCCAGGAAGGAGTCAGATCACTATGGAAGTGGAGCACCAAAATTTTGGTATTGGTATTGGTTTATTATTGTCACTTGTACCAAGGTACAGTGAAAAACTTGTCTTACAAACCAATCTTACAGGTCAATTCGTTACATAGTGCAGTTACATCAAGTTAGTACAGAGTGCATTGATGTAGTACAGGTAAAAAAAATAACAGTAAAAAGTAAAGTGTCACAGCTACAGAGAAAGTGCAGTGCAATATGCTGCAAGGCCACAACAAGGTAGATCGTGAGGTCATGAGATCATAGGTCATAGGTCATAGTCCATCTCATTGTATAAGGGAACTGTTCAATAGTCTTATCACAGTGGGGTAGAAGCTGTCCTTAAGTCTGGTGGTACGTGCCCTCAGGCTCCTGTATCTTCTACCCGATGGAAGAGTAGAGAAGAGAGAATGTCCCGGGTGGGTGGGGTCTTTGATTATGCTGGCTGTACAAGTGCAGGTGCTGGGAAGGCAACATAGTCAAGGCAGAAGAATATAGATTTTTGTGAAAGCCCACATGATTCTGTGCTTCCTATGACGTTATCAAGGGGAGGAAGAGTGCAAAATGGAGCCCACAATATTCTAGAAATGAAGAGGTTGGAAAAGCCAACAGAATTAAAGGCAGCAGAGAAATAATAGAAGATGGAAAGAGACATTGGGCAGAAGCATTCTAAAAAGAGAGGTTTAGCAAGAAAATTCCCTTTGTGACAAGTATATCCCTTTTTAGGCCTTAATCAAAATTGTACACAACACCGCAGGTGCAGTCTCACCACTGCCCTATACAATTGCATTGTGACATCTTTACTGAAATTCTCTCATAACAAAGGCTAATATACCATTTTCCTTCCTAATTACTTGCTGCACATGCAGAAAGATACCTTAGTACCTCTGAACATGAATATTATCTAATCTCTTAATAAATACTTTGATTTTCTACTTTGTGCACCAAATTGGGTAATCCCTCATTATTTCTATGCTAGCCACTGACTGGCCACGGTCATTCTTTTCAATATATTTTCCACAATTAGCCATAGCTAGCTCTTCCCTTCTACCCAATTTCATATTAAACTACATCACTTTCAATTTCAATACAAAATACATCAGGGATACACTTCTTCAAAGGTGCCTTTATGACAGACTCATCAATTACCCCTTTCTTACTGCATAAAACAAGATCTAAAATAGCCTTTTCCCTTGTTGGTTCCTCAATGTATTGACCTCAAAAACTATCTTGTATACAGTCCATGAATTCATCCTCCATCTTATTACATATAATTTGGCTTGTCCATTTTATATGTAGATTAAAGACCTCCATACCAAAAACAATATATTATCCCCTCAGATTGGAGCCAGGTTATTCCCTGCCTTGGTAATCTTTATTTGAGATACACTGGACTATGGAACTCCTGGATGCTCTTTGGGTAAATCACAGAAACCACTTGCAAAGCGCAAAGAGGAAGGGGGAGGGGGGATGGCTAGTGGCTAGATCCAAAGATCTTTGGGTTTATTACCCAAATCATCTGCAATTGGACAAGTAAGACTAGAGAGATGAATGTGTGGCTTTAAAACTGGTGTGGGAGATGTGGGTTCTACTTCATGGGGCAATGGCAACAGGACTGGGAAAGTGGGAACTGTACCATTAGGAGAATCTAGACAAGGATACCTAGGTGCCAATGATACCCATGTATTGGACAGGCACATGAACAGACAGGAAATAGAGGGATACAGACCACATGCAGGCAGATGCAATTAGTTAGATTGGCATCGTGGTTGGTGCAGACATGGTGGGCCAAAGGGCCAGTTCCATGTCTTACACCCGAACCATACTGACACCAGTGTTCTAATGAGCCACATAATGAGGGAGGTAGGGAGGATTTTAAACAAAGTCATAGGGACAAGGGATGAAAATTTTAAACAAAGTCATAGGGACAAGGGATGAAAATCTCCAAGACCAGAGATAAAAGGTATTAATATGGGAAATAAAGAACAGAATTAATTAATAACTATGTAGTGAAGGCACCCCTAGGTGGCAGCAATTATGATACGATTGAATTCTATATTCAGTTTAAGGGAGAGAAGAATGGATCTAAGGCTAGTTAACTAAACTTAAATAAAGGCAATGATGAGGGCATAAAAGCAGAGCTAGTTAAAGTGAAGTACCAATTAGAAGATACAGTAGAAGACATTTAAGAGCATCTTTCAGAATACACAGAATATATACATCTCAATGAGAAAAATTTCAAGCGTAGGACCCACCATCGATGGCTAATTAAAAATGTTAAAGAAAGCATCAAACAAAGAAAAACAGCATTCAACTGTGCGAAGATATGGGTCAGAACAATGGACAACATATTAAAAACATCAAATACTAAAAGATTAATAAAGATTAGAATATGATATAATGATAGCCTTTGGTGTAAACATACAATAAGAGTTTCTACAGATACTTAAAGTGAACATTGGTCCTTTAGAAAATGAATCTGGGGAATTAGTATTGGAAAATAGGGCAGCTAAATTAAACAGGTATTTTGCACCAGTTTAGCACTGCAGAAAGAGTTGTAAATCAGGAATTGAAGGGAGGAAGGAACTCATGAAAACTAATAATCACCAGGGAAGTAAGTTCTGAGCAGATTGTCAGGATGAAAAGTTCCCAGGTTCTGATGCCTTTCATTTTAGAGGTGGCTGCTGAGATACCTGATATGGATGGAACATTGGCAGATGGAATTTAATCCCAACAAGTACGAGGTGATGCATTTTGGAAAGTCAAATGTGGGTATTGGTATTGGCATACAGTAAATGGCACCACATTAAGGAACGTCAATGAATAGAGGGCCCTTAGGATTCAAATCCACAGTTCCCTGAAAGGGACGACACAGGTAGGTAGGGTGCGAAGAAGGCATATGCTTGCTTTCCTAGGTCGGGGCATGGAATATAAAAGTTGGGATATTATGTTGCAACTTTACAGAAAACTGATTAGGGCACATTTGGAGTATTGTGTGCCTTTCTGTTAGCCACATTATAGGAAGGATGTGATTGTGCTGGAGGGGGTGCAGAGGATATTCACTTGGATATTGCCTGGATTAGAGAACTTTATTGCGAAAAATAAAAGTTAATGTTGCAGGAGGTAACATATTGATATGTTTAGAAGATTGGCTGGTTAACAGGAGACAGAGTAGGCAGAAGTCCGGCTTTTCCTGACTGACAAGGTGTAATATGTGGTGTTCCACTGGGGATGGTGGTTCTGAGTCTCAATTTTTTTTCAACATATATAAATATTTTGGATGAAGAGACCAAAGTTACATCTGCTAAATTTGTTCTAATGGCACAAAGGGACAAGAAAGTCAATTTCAAAGAGAACACAAGGAAGCTACAAGGAGATATTGATAGATTGAGTGAGTGAACAAAGATTTGGCAAATGGAGGATAATGTTAAATCATCCATTACAACAGGAAAATAATAAAAGCATATTATCCAAGTGGTGAGATATTGCTGTACTCTGAGATTCACACAATTAGTACAAAGGTACAGCAAATAATTTGGAAAGCTGTCAGAATATAATTAAGGAACTGAATACAATAGGAAGGTTATGCTACAGTTACATAGAGCATTGGCAACACTACATATTGAATACTGTGTTCAGTACTGGTCTCCTTATTTCAGAAGCAATGCATTGGAAGCAATTCAGAGAAGATTTACTCAACTAATAACTGGGAATGGGACGGTGGTCTTATGAGCAAAGACTGGTTTTATTATTGTCACATGTACCAAGATACAGTGTAAAGCTTTTGTTTGCATGCTGGGCTTGTATTCACTGAGATTTACTGAAGTGAGAGGTGACCTGTTTTATATACTTAACGGACCTTGACATGGTGGACATGAAAAGGATGCTTCCTCTTGCAGGAGAATCTAGAACCAGAGGTCACTGTTTAAAATTAAGGTGCAACCATTTAATACCAATGAGATGTTTTTTTTTTCCTCTCTGATATTCATGTCTTTGGAACTCTCTTTCCCAAAGTATAGTGGATGCAGAATTTGAGAGATTCTTTATAAGCAAGAGGTGAAAGATTATCAGGGTTAGGCAGGACTGCTGAGTTGGGGTTTCAACCAGATCAGCCACAATTGTATTGAATAGGGGAGCAGGCTCAAAATGCTAATTGGTTAACCCTGCTCCTATTTTGTATGATCGTACATACATCCAGACATTAACATCAGTGGCACACACAAAATGCAGGAGGAATTCAGCAGGTCAGGCAGGATCTCCCAGTGGCTAGCCATTTTATTAACATCAGTGATGTTGGTTGGAGCTGTCATACTGCGGCAGTTCAATTACAGCAATATCCTTAGGCTCAACTGAATATTCAGGTTTAGATGGGGAAATCAATAACACATAAAGACTTGAGTATGGCAATGGGTTTCATTCTCATTAAATATGCACACGAGTGATTAGCTAACCAAAATAAAGGCCTCCTCACAGTCAGCAGCAATACAGAATTTATATCTTTGCTAATATTCTTCATTAAACAGAGGAACAAGATTAATTTAACAATCATAGACCACTGGACTATTCAGGGGCAAAACCACTCTTTGGTGGTTATTTACACAAGGATTTAAAGCAGATTAATTTAGTATTATGGTATGAAGTACTATTGGTACCAAGGATAACTGTCTCCACAAGACTGAGTAGTTGCCATCTTAAATTTACAAGAGCCAACCTTGCTCCAAATGAATTTTATGCAGCCATGAATCACAGAACTAGATCAAGGAATCAGCTCTCCATCTGAATTTAATTATTTTTCAGCACAAAAAATGAGTTGGGCTTTTCATATTGTGTTGGTCTCCTTTCAGCACACTGTACCCCATCACAGGACATATTCCAAGATTTCAGCAAAAGCATCTCCATCATGTGGGAGCAGGGGAAAGGAGGCTTTGTTTGGAGTATCCTTTGTTTCAAAGAGCTCAACAGTTTTTCTCTCTCAGTGTAGCAGCTAGTGTAACGCTTTACAGCACCAGCGACCCAAGTTCAAATCCGGCCACTGTCTGTAAGGAGCTTGTATGTTCTCCCTGTGACTGCGTGGGTTTCCTCCAGGTGTTCCGGTTTCCTCCCACATTCCAAAGACATACAGGTTTGGAAGCTGTGGGCATGCTATGTTGGCGCCGGGAGCGTGGCAACACTTGTGGGCAGCCCCCAGAACACTACGCAAAAAGATGTATTTCACTGTGTGTTTCAATGTACATGTGACTAATAAAGGTATCTGATCTTATACAGGTCAAGAATTCACTGTTTGATGGAATTATACAATTGCATAGAAAGCATAGCACTGAAAGGTGATTTGGGTCAACAGGACCAGATCCAAATGCTCCACATGAACTTGCCAACAACTTGTCCATCAACCTGCCACCATATCTATCCATTCTTTACATCATCATGTACAGAATTTCCCATGAAATGCTTTTAAAAATAGTGCAATAAGAATAACACTAGTGGCCTATTGCTCTTATGTTTAATAAGAGAGATAGAACAAATCTAGAAAACTATATTTGTATTAGCTCAGGTCAATAGAGAGAAAATATTGAAACTTTTAGTCAAAGATATAAAAGACGTGGATAACTTGTTCCAACACATCAATATTTGCAAACGCCAAATTAGTTATTTGATAGGGAGAAAAGCCGCACTTCTTTAGAATGTGGCAAGATTTTTTTATAATGAGTATGCAAATGTCTGAATCATAGCAAAACTTTGTCAATCTTTGTGGCAGGCATAGAGACCATTCATCCTTGGGAAGATAAGAATGCACATGGGAAAGCACTGCGAAAGGATCCGAGAATACAAATTCTTAGGATAGATTGATTAAAAACAATGCAACCAAACCTCTTAGCTTCATAGAAACATAGAAATTAGGAGCAGGCCATTCGGCCCTTCTGGCCTGCTCCAGCACTTAACATGACCAAGGCTGATCACCCACTTCAGTATTCTATTCCTGATTTCTCCCCAGACCCCTTGGTTCCTCTGGCATTAATAAATATATCTACCTCCTTCTTGAATATATTTTATGATTTGGCCTCTGCAGTCTTCTGTACTAGAGAAACGCATGGGTTTACAACCCTTTAAGTGAAGAAATTTCTCCTGATCTCAATTCTATATTGTATAACCCATATCCTGAGGCTGTAAACTGGCTCTAGGCCCTCCAGCCATCAGAAACATCCTCCATGTCAATCAGAAGCTGTTACAGTTTTGTAGGTTTCTATAATATTCTCTCTCATTCTTTTATACTTCAGTGGATATTCGCCTAACCTACCCAATCTCTCCTTATATGTCAGGAATCATTCTAGGTAACCTTCACTGCATTCCCTCCAGGGCAAGAACAACAAAACTGCACACAAACTCTAGGTATGTTTCGAAAAAGCCTGTAGATAAAAATTCTATATTGGTCTCACCAAATCTCTATACAGCTGTAGCAAGACATCTTTGCTGCTGTACTCAAACTCTCTTTCAGTGAATGCCAATGTATCATTTGCCTTCCAAACTGCTTGCTGCACCTGAACATTTGCTTTCAGCAACAGACATACAAGGACATCCACGTCTCATTACGTCATCCCTTTTCCCAATCCTTCACCATTCAGATAACCATCTATCTTTCTGCTTTCAGAACCAAAGTGGATAACCTCACATTTACCCACATTAAACTGCATCTGCCGTGCCTTTGCCGCACACCCAGCTTGTCTAAGTCACATTAGTGCACCCTTAGATACTTCTCACAGCTCACATTCCCCCACAACTTTGCGCTGTCTACAAACTTGGAGTTGTTACATTTAGTTTCCTCATCCAAGTCATTCATATATTGCTAATAGCTGGGATCCAAGCACCCTTCCCTGCAGCACTCCACTTGTCACTACTTGCTACCCAGAAAGGAAATGTTTATTTCTGTTCTTTGTTTCCTGGAACAACATTGAGCATTTCTGGAGAAGGGCTCAAGAGCAAAGTAATTCTGTTAAGTAAGAACCATGTGCAGAATTCTCAATGCTCTATTTTACAAAAAAAGGACATAGAAACAAGTGTGAAAATGATTTTATATCAGAAAGGAGATAGAACAGATGTGGAGTAATATGACAAAGGTATTAGATAGGTTGAACAAGTTTCTGCTTGCGAGGTCATGAACACAAAAGAGTTAATGAGTCTAAGAATGGATTTGGGAAAAAGTACATTACCCTGCAAGTAGAACTTCCCATACATTTAATATCATGGATGCACTTACGGTAAAGCTAGATATCAAATGAGCAAAATTGGAACAGAAAGGTTAAATGGAGCATTATCACCAGGTAGACCCATTATGTAGTATGGACAATATGCATGCAGTAAATTCTATGTAATGAAATTCTCGAATGATTACGAGATTACAATGGGAAACAGGCAAAAGGACAAATGTGAAAAGTAACTCCCACAAAATTCTGGATCAAAATTATTTTAATACAATACTGTAGATTTTGCTTCTCCTTATTTAAAATATTATTCAATCTACATCAATGTAATTTTACCACCACTAATTATTACTGCACCGACCCTGAAGGGCATCATAAGTAATTTGATTTCCTAACAAATCATTATTGAAATCATAATTACACCAATACATAGTTTAAAAAAACAGAGTATTAAATTATTCGGTGATTGAAGAGGCTATTATTATTCATTTCATGCAAGGTAAGGAGAAATTATATTAATTGCCACATTACACAATGTAGCTAACTTTAAAGTTCACTTTTGATTTATCCAATTTTTGGATCTGGCATCACTGGCAAGGCCAATATTATTTCCCACCCCTAATCGACCATGAGAAGGAGAAGGTGGGCCGCCAACTTGAACCATAGCTGTTCTTCTGATGAAGGTATCCCCACACTGTAGTTGAGAGGGGGTTCCAGGATTTAGACTCAACAATGTATTCCCAATCAGTGCGACGTGCAACTGGGAGGGGAAACAACAGGTGGTGATGTTCACATGTTCTTACTTCCTACGTCCTTTTTGGTGAAACAGGACATGGGTTTTAAAGGAACTGTCGGAGCAATCCAGTTGGGTAACTGCAAAGCACTTTGTAAATGGTAACACTGTTGCTGGTGGTTGCGGTGGGAATGAATATTTAAGGTGGTAGATGGGAGCTGCTTTGCCCTGAATGATATCAAGCTGAGAGTGGCTGGAACTATCCAGGCAAGTCCAGCCGCTGTCTGTAAGGAGTTTGTATGTGTCTGCGTGGGTTTCCTCCGGGTGCTCTGGTTTCCTTCCACATTCCAAAGACGTACGGGTTAGGAAGTTGTGGGCGTGCTATGTTGGCACCGGAAGCGTGGCGACACTTGCGGGCTGCCCCCCCCCCCCAGAACACCCTACACAAAAGATGCATTTCACTGTGTGTTTCGATGTACATGTGACTAATAAAGATATCTTATTCCATCATGCTCCTGATTGGGCCTTGTAAATGGTGGCAGGGCATTATGCTGTCAGGAAACAAGTCTCTCACCATAAAGTATCCAACCTCTGACCTGCTCTTTTAGCTATAGATTTATGTGCCTGGTACAGTTGAGTTTCTGGTCAATGGTGACACCCAAGATGTTGATGATGGGAGATATGCCCGTGGTAATACCATTGAATGTCAGGGTAGATAGATGAACTCACTGTCACTGGAAATAGTCATTGCTTGTCACTTTTGTGGCTGAATGTTACTTGCCACTTATCAGCTCATGCCTGAAAGCTAAAAGGCAAAAACTGCTTCATTTATTGAAGATTTGTGAGAGGAAGAGCACAATCATCAGCCAACATCCCCACTTCTGACCTTATGATGGAAAGAAGGTCATTGATGAAGCAGTGGACGGTGGTTAGGTTTAGGACACTTCAGGAGTAAGGTCATGGGGATGGGACGATTGACCTCCAACAGCTATAACCACTTTCCTTTGTCTCAGGTACAAGTTCAACCACAGGGGTGTTTTCTACATTTTTACTCTCCATTTAGGACAAGAATACCACCCATTAAAATCTGTTTGCTGTAAGTTGTTACAATAGCAACAAAACTACTTATTCCTTTGAATACTTTTCTTTTTAAACAGCTGTTCTCATGTTATGGCCATCAGTGACAAACCTGACATTTACCCTCATCATTGGTTTCAAGAAAATGTTTACGGATAGCCTTCTTGAACCACTGCCATCTCTGTGGTGAAGGTACACCAAAAATGTCATTAGGAAATTCTAGGAATTTCATCTGGCAATAATAAAGGAATAACAATATATGTCCAGGTCTGAATAGTAAGCGACTTGAAGTAATAATATTCTTAAACCCCTGCTATATTTGTCCATCTCAGTGGAGATCTTATGCTTCTTAGGAGCTACTGAAGAAGCATCTGGAGTTTCCTTCATTGTATTCAGAAGAAAGCACACAGCATGCAGTGAAGAAGGAATGAAATGACAAACCTGTGACCACTTTGCCCTGTGCAATATCAAGCTTTGCATAATGTTGCAGCTACATCCACCTAGATTACGAGATTACAATGGGAAACAGGCAAAAGGACAAATGTGAAAAGTAACTCCCACAAAATTCTGGATCAAAATTATTTTAATACAATACTGTAGATTTTGCTTCTCCTTATTTAAAATATTATTCAATCTACATCAATGTAATTTTACCACCACTAATTATTACTGCACTGACCCTGAAGGGCATCATAAGTAATTTGATTTCCTAACAAATCATTATTGAAATCATAATTACACCAATACAAAGTCTCCTGGCTCATGCCTTGTTGACAGTATACACACATGGAGGAGTTAGGAAAAGAGAAGCAAACCAAAGAATACCATGACTTTGAACTGCTATAAAAGCTGCCACACTTGCAATAGTTCATCCAGCCGAGTTTCTACAGATTAGCATGTATCCTAAAAAGTAAGGAACCATGTACTTAACCGTGTGGAAACCAACTGCACATTGCCTCACTAAAACTCATTAACTATTACCATTAGCTTTCTCCCACTAAGAAAACTTCTAATCCAACTTGGCTTGGATTCTGTGGGCTTTTACTTTCCTAATCAATTTGCCATGCGGACTTCGTCAAACACTGTTAAAATCCATATAGACTACATGAAATTCACTACCCTCATTTGTTAACTTTTGTTACTGTATACATTTATGACTGCATCAAACAAAAATCATCCACAATTTATCAACACATCCAAATTGATTCCCCTTGATTAACCTGCACTTTCCCAAATGTTGATTTATTTTGCCACCAAGAATTTTTCTAATAATTTGTCCACCACCTATGCTGAATGACTGGTCCACGATTACTCAATCTAGCCCTTTTTTTTTAGAAAAGCATTGATACCATATTAGCCACCTTCCATGCAAACATACAAATTAGGAACAGAAGTGGGACACTAGGCCTCTCAAGCCTGCTCTGCCATTCGATAAGATCACGGCATATCTGATTGTAGCCACAACTTTGCAATCTGGTAAACTTCCATCCCTTTATCAAGAATCTATCTAACTCTGCTTTAAAAATTTGCGAAGACTCTGCTTCCTCCTCCCTTTGTGGAAGAGAATTCCAAAAAGTCAGGACCTGCTGAGAGAAAAATTTTGCACATCATCTCTATCTTAGATGGGTAAACACTTATTTTTAAGCAATATCCCAAATTGTGACCTCCAGGGCCAGAGTTCAGCCAAAGAGAATTGGAAAATGATAAAGCCCATGTTATTTCCTCTTTTTATTTTAGAAGTCCGAACTGCAATTAATTCAGGCTTGGTGATTTATCCACTTTTTAATGTTTTAATCCCATTAATACCCCTTCCTTTCTCTCCACGTTTCTAATATTTGGCATTTTTCCTTGCCTTGACCTTCCAGGCTCATTTGCTAAACCACTAGTGCCTGCATCCGTTTTTGCCACTCTCCCTACTGAAACTGCTGTCAACTTCCCATTCCCTTACAAAGCTGAATTAAACCCTCCCCAACAACACAAGCAATCTTCCCTGCAAGGATATGTGCCCTGGCGCTCCTGAGATACTACCTATCCAGCTTATATAGGTTTCACCTTGCCTTAGAATTGGTACCATTGCGCCAGGGATTTAAAACCTCCTTCCTGACCCTGTCCTGATCCACATGTTCATCTGCACTTTTTTAATCCCTATTTCTGTGACACTGGTAACCATCTGGAATCAGAATCAGCCTTACTATCACTGACTTATATGTCGTGAAAGTTGTTGTTTTGCAGCAGCAGTACAGTGCAAGACATAAAATTACTATAAATTACAAAATAAGTAAACAGTGCAAAGAAATGAATAATGATGTAGTGTTCATGGACCATTCAGAAATCTGATGGCGGAGGGGAAGGAGCTGTTCCTAAATCGTTGAGTGTGGGTCTTCAGGCTCCTGTACCTCCTCCCCGATCGTAGTAATGAAAAGAGGGCATGTCCCGGATGGTGAGAGTCCTTAGTGATGGATGCTGACTTCTTGAGATTACTACCTTCAGGGTCCGGCTTTTTTAAAATCTCATTCCTTAGATCCCTGTCATCTACATGTAGTACCTCATCCTTCTTTCTGCATCACTAGCACCACAGCCTCTGACTTTGATCCTTGCCCCCTCAAACTCAGTGACGTCCCTGACCCGGCACAATATCATTCTGGAATCATGCCCCTTAAATACTCAATCCACTAATACTGTAGCTCTCCTGTCCTTTCTCTCTCAATTTCATGCAGTTGCCTCAGACTTAGCTCTGGCTGTACTGTCCTGACAAACCATTACTTTCTCCAGTATTCAGAACTGAGTATCAGTTAAGACAACATCCAGGAGACTCATCCAAAATACTAAGATGCATGGGATCCACAGCGACTTGGCCGTTTGGATTCAGAATTGGCTTGCCCATAGAAGAGGGTAATGGTCGATAGGACTTATTCTGGCTGAAGGTCCATGACTGGTGGTGTTCCTCAGGGATCCGTACGGGGACCTCCGCTGTTTGTGATATAATGAAAATGTGGATGGGTGGGTTAGTAAATTCGCAGATGATACAAGTATTGGTGGTGTTGTGGATAGAGTAGAAGATTGCCAAAGGATACAGCGGGATATCGATCAGTTGCAGATGAGGGCAGAGGAATGCAGTACACTGTTAATGGCAATTCCCCTAACAGTGTTGATGTACAGAGGGATCTTGGGGTCCATGTCCACAGCTCCCTGAAAGTAGCTGCACAGGTTTATAGGGTGGTAAAGAAGGCATATGGCATGCTGGTCTTTATTAGTCGAGGCACTGAATTCGAGAGTGAGGAAGTTATGATCTACCTTGTTGTGACCTTGCACCTTATTGCACTGCACTTTCTCTGTAGCTGTGACACTTTACTCTGTACTGTTATTGTTTTTACCTGTACTACATCAATGCACTGTGCACTAGCTCAATGTAACTGCGCTGTGTAATGAATTGACCTGTACGATCAGTATGCAAGACAAGTTTCTCACTGTACCTCGGTATAAGTGACAATAATAAACCAATACCAATAAAACTCTGGTTAGGCTGTATCTGGAGTATTGCATTCAGTTCTGGTTGCCCCATTATAGGAAGGATGTGGAGGCATTTGAGAGGATGCAGAAGAGGTTTACCAGGATGCTGCCTGGATTAGAGGGCATGTGGTATTAGGAGAGGTTGAACAAACTTGGGTTATTTTTTCTGGAGCTTTCAAGAGGCTCTCAGATAGGCACATGAATGTACCGAGAATGGAGGGATATGTACATTGTGTAGATAGAAGGGATTCATTTAGTTAGGTGCTTAATTACTAGCTTAAATAGTTCGGCACTACATCATGGGCTGGAGGGCCTGTTCCTGTGCTGTACTGTTCTATGTTCTATGTAACATGATGCACTCAGGGGACTGCTGCACTCTCCTTGTCTTCCTTGCTTACCTAATGGTCACCCATTTCTTCTCCAACCACACGAGTGAGCTGTAGGGACGTGAGAAGCATCCTGGATTCCCAAATAGCACAGGACGTACATTCAAGGAATTGAGCAGTTCTGCCATGCCTCCATTTCATGTAATAAGAACTAAAAATACGATTCTCTCAGGTCAACATTTAATACCTGGATGTCTTGCTGATTTACTTAATTAAATAAATGCCACTTTCGTCTAAATTTAACCATTATTTATATTTTTAATACTAGCAGCACCTCAGCAAAATCCTTCATAATTCCAATGACTTCCTTATTCTTCTATACCAACCTTTTCGCAATGAAGGCTAATGTGACATTTGTCTTCCGGGCTGTACCCCAGGGCATATTATTGAAAAAGCACTGCTTGGCATCTCTGTCAACAATCCATTCTAATACTTTGTGGCTAATAAGCCAGGGTTGGACGTCCTCATTTTTACGGACAGGACATTTTTGGGCAATGTTCCACTTCAATTTAGAAGATGCCAAAGTAGCTGCACTTGAATAGCTTGGCTGGAGATGCAACTTGTTCTGGATCACTGATATTCAACACTATAGCCTTTACCGTTGCCAGCTCAGCTGTTTCTTGATGTAATAGCTTCTACCTTTCTTTAATGTGGTAAAACATCTCAAAATGCTTCACACAAGCCACACAAAAGATCTTAGGCAGATAATAAAAAGCATTGTCAAAAGGTGGAAGATTCAACAGTGAATAAAGGGGAAAACTGGATAGTGAGGTGCAAAGTTTAGGGATGTTATTCTAATTCTTGTTCAATTGCAACTGAAAAATTAGCTCCCAACAATGCTGATTGTGAGACCAGAATCAGGAATAACAGATACGTCAGGGGTTTGCAAGGCTTGAGGAGAATATATAAGGTACACAGCAACAAGTACCAGCTGAAGTGTAATATCTGCAATGGTGTGGACATCTGAAGGCCAGGAACAGCCATTTTCTCAGTACTTCCGCTCGTAGATTGTTTCAAACATATTACCCTCGTTTTTTACATTCACAGACTGGGTCCATCACCATTTATGGGAATATTTGTGGGGGCCTTCAGGAAAGTAACTCAAAATATGATCAAGAGCCTTGACAGTGAAAAGGCAATCTTGGGTAACAAACCTAACTGCCCCAATAGGCCCATTGTTTCTGCCTGCTCCTGCCCCACTGAACTCGTGTCCTCGTATCTCAACTCCACTTTGTCCCCCTCGGTTCAGCCCCTTTGCACCCACGTCCAGGACACTTCGCATGCTCCCCATCACTTCAACAACTTTCAGTTCCCTGGCCCTGACTGCCTCATTTTCACCATGGACGTCCAGTTCCTGTACATTTCCATCCTCCATCAGGAAGGCCTCAAGGCTCTCCCCTTCTTTCTTGACAACAGACCCAACCAGTTCCCCTCCACTGCCACCTTCCTCTGTCCGGCAGAACTAGTAGTCACCCTCAACAACTTCTCTTTTGGCTCCTCCTACTTTCTCCAGATCAAAAATGTAGCCATGGATACACGCATGGGCCCCAGCTATGCCTGCCTTTTTGTCAGCTACGTGGAACAGTCCATGTTTGAAGCCCACACCGGTAATGCTCCCCAACTTTTTCTTTGTTGCATTGATGACTGCATTATTGCTGCTTCCTGCACCCACACAGAGCTGGTCAACTTTATCAACTTCGGCTCCAACTTCCACCCCGCCCTCAAATTCACTAGGTCCATCTCTGACACCTCTCTCCCCTTTCCTGATCTCTCTGTCTCCATCTCCGGAGACAGATTATTTTCTGATATCCTTTACAAACCCACTGACTCCCACAGTTACCTTGACCACACCTCTTCCCACCCTCTATCTCAGTTCCTCCGCCGTATCTGTCCTCATGATGAGGCTTTCCATTCCAGGACATCTCCGATGTCCTCTTTTCTCAGTGAACAGAGTTTCCCCTCCACTATTAACAATGCAGCCCTCACCCGCATCTCCTCTATTTCCCGCACGTCTGCCCTCACCCCCTCCCCTGACGTAACAGGATTCCCCTTGTCCTCACCTACCACCCTACGAGCCTCCACATCCAACACATCATTCGCCACAACTTCCGCCATCTCCGACAGGATCCCTCCGCTAGGCACATCTTCCCCTCCCCCCCCCACCGCTTACCACAGGGATTGTTCTCTCTGCAACTCCCTTGTCCACTCATCCCTCCCCACCGATCACCCTCCAGGTACTTATCCCTGCAACTGTTACACCTGTTCCTACACCTCCTCCCTCACCACCATTCAGGGCCCTAATCAGTCCTTCGAGGTGAGGCAGCACTTCACCTGTGAATCTATTTATTGCATCCGGTGCTCTCAGCGTGGCCTCCTCTACATCAGTGAGACCCGACGCAGATTGGGGGACCACTTCGTTAAGCACCTTCGTTCTGTCCAGCACAACAGCCAGGATCTCCCGGTGGCCAGCCATTTTAATTCCACTTCCCATTCCCACACTGACATGTCTGTCCACAACCTCCTCTACTGCCACGTTGAAGCCAGGCGTAGGTTGGAAGAGCAACACCTCATATTCCGTCTTGGAAGTCTCCAGCCTGACGGCATCAACATCGATTTCTCTAACTTCCGATAACCTCTCCCCTCTGATTTCCTCCCCCTCCTCTGTTTTCCTTCATTCCTGTGGTCTCTTCACCCCTTCTCTTTCCCCTCCCTCACACCCTGCCCATCTCATTTCCTTTATTCCATGGCCTACTCTCCTCTCTTATCAGATTCCTTCTTCTTCAGCCCTTTGCCTGTTCCACCCATCATCTCCCAGCTTCTTACATCATTCCCTTTCATCCCCCCAGCCACCTACCTTCCCCCCCCCCACACCTCACCTGGACTCACCTTTCACCTGCCAGCTTGTGCTCCTGCCCCTGCCCTTTTATTCTGGCTTGTGCCCGCTTCCTTCCCAGTCCTAATGAAGGGCATCGGCCCGAAACGTCGACTATTCATTTCCCTCTGTAGATGCTGCCCGACCTGCTGAGGTCCTCCAGCATTTTGTGTTCGTTGCTCCAACTCAGGACTCACTCAGTCCTGCCGTTGTATAAACCAAGCTTTTCAGAGCAAGTCACTCAAGCCCAAAAAGACTGCTGCTAACTGAGCCACAATTGACAAATGCACTTAGTACACGAGGCAATACCTTTACCAAGTCACTAACAGATACAAAGTCATCCAGGTGAGGTGCTAAATTTGACTCTGTCTCCCCGTGTCTGCGTGGGTTTCCTCCGGGTGCTCCGGTTTCCTCCCACATTCCGAAGACGTACGGGTTAGGAAGTTGCGGGCATGCTATGTTGGCGCCGGAGGCGTGGCGATACTTGCGGGCTGCCCCCATAACACTCTACGCAAAAGATGCATTTCACTGTGTGTTTCAATGTACATGTGACTAATAAAGAAACCTCATCTTATTTGCTGCCAGAAATTCTAGGTATTACCAGATTTGTTCGAAGAATACATTATAGCATTATCCTCCATCCACTGTTTATTTTCCCTGCAAGAAGCACACTCTGACCTATGCACACACTTATCCACACCTGTACGTGTGCATATTAGCGATAAACTACACAGCAAGGGGCCCGCAGGCACCCGGCCGTTGCCCAGGCAACCGCTGTGATTGACAGCCGGACAGCCGGTCAGGCGGGGCCTCCGTGCAAGCGCACTCCGGCATCAGCAACTCACCCAGTCCCGCAGTCAATGACGCACGGAGGTAAATAGCCGGCCATGCTGATCACGTCCGTTCGGCCCGACGCGAAACTTTTCTCCTATCCGGAGCGACGAGCAGCCGGAGAAACCGGCCGACAGACCATGGAACCGCCAGCCGCCCGCCGCCGCGTCTCCGCAGTAACCAGGCGCCGAGCACTTCCGGGGTCACTGCCGCTGGAGGGCGCTGCCTCCCCGGATCTTGCAGCAGCTGATAGGCAATGGGACCCATGGTGGTGTCTGCCTGTCACCTTCAGCTCCCCCACTGCCCCAGACCACCCTGCCCCAGGCCACTCACTGCCCCAGGCCACCCTGCCCCAGGCCACTCACTGCCCCAGGCCACCCTGCCCCAGGCCACTCACTGCCCAGACCACCCTGCCCCAGGCCACTCACTGCCCCAGGCCACCCTGCCCCAGGCCACTCACTGCCCCAGGCCACTCACTGCCCCAGACCACACTGCCCCAGGCCACTCACTGCCCCAGGCCACCCTGCCCCAGGCCACTCACTGCCCCAGGCCACCCTGCCCCAGGCCACTCACTGCCCCAGGCCACCCTGCCCCAGGCCACTCACTGCCCAGACCACCCTGCCCCAGGCCACTCACTGCCCCAGGCCACTCACTGCCCCAGGCCACCCTGCCCCAGGCCACTCACTGCCCAGGCCACCCTGCCCCAGGCCACCCTGCCCCAGGCCACTCACTGCCCCAGGCCACACACTGCCCCAGGCCACCCTGCCCCAGGCCACTCACTGCCCCAGGCCACCCTGCCCCAGGCCACTCACTGCCCCAGGCCACCCTGCCCCAGGTCACTCTCTGCCCAGACCACCCTGCCCCAGGCCACTCACTGCCCCAGGCCACTCACTGCCCCAGGCCACCCTGCCCCAGGCCACTCACTGCCCAGGCCACCCTGCCCCAGGCCACCCTGCCCCAGGCCACTCACTGCCCAGGCCACCCTGCCCCAGACCACTCACTGCCCCAGGCCACTCACTGCCCCAGGCCACTCACTGCCCAGACCACCCTGCCCCAGACCACTCACTGCCCCAGGCCACTCACTGCCCCAGACCACTCACTGCCCCAGGCCACCCTGCCCCAGACCACTCACTGCCCCAGGCCACCCTGCCCCAGACCACTCACTGCCCCAGGCCACCCTGCCCCAGACCACCCTGCCCCAGGCCACTCACTGCCCCAGGCCACTCACTACCCCAGACCACCCTGCCCCAGGCCACCCTGCCCCAGACCACCCTGCCCCAGGCCACTCACTGCCCCAGACCACCCTGCCCCAGGCCACTCACTGCCCCAGACCACCCTGCCCCAGGCCACTCACTGCCCAGGCCACCCTGCCCCAGACCACCCTGCCCCAGGCCACCCTGCCCCAGGCCACTCACTGCCCAGACCACCCTGCCCCAGGCCACCCTGCCCCAGGCCACTCACTGCCCCAGGCCACCCTGCCCCAGGCCACTCACTGCCCAGACCACCCTGCCCCAGGCCACTCACTGCCCCAGGCCACCCTGCCCCAGGCCACTCACTGCCCCAGACCACCCTGCCCCAAGCCACCCTGCCCCAGGCCACCCTGCCCCAGACCACTCACTACCCCAGACCACCCTGCCCCAGGCCACCCTGCCCCAGACCACCCTGCCCCAGGCCACTCACTGCCCCAGACCACCCTGCCCCAGGCCACTCACTGCCCCAGGCCACTCACTGCCCCAGACCACCCTGCCCCAGGCCACTCACTGCCCAGGCCACCCTGCCCCAGACCACCCTGCCCCAGGCCACCCTGCCCCAGGCCACTCACTGCCCAGACCACCCTGCCCCAGGCCACCCTGCCCCAGGCCACTCACTGCCCCAGGCCACCCTGCCCCAGGCCACTCACTGCCCAGACCACCCTGCCCCAGGCCACTCACTGCCCCAGGCCACCCTGCCCCAGGCCACTCACTGCCCAGACCACCCTGCCCCAAGCCACCCACTCCCCAGGCCACCCTGCCCCAGACCACTCACTGCCCAGACCACTCACTGCCCAGACCACCCTGCCCCAGGCCACTCACTGCCCAGACCACTCTGCCCCAGACCACCCTGCCCCAGGCCACTCACTGCCCAGACCACCCTGCCCCAGACCACCCTGCCCCAGGCCACCCTGCCCCAGGCCACTCACTGCCCAGACCACCCTGCCCCAGGCCACCCTGCCCCAGACCACCCTGCCCCAGGCCACCCTGCCCCAGACCACCCTGCCCCAGGCCACCCTGCCCCAGGCCACTCACTGCCCAGACCACCCTGCCCCAGGCCACCCTGCCCCAGGCCACTCACTGCCCAGACCACCCTGCCCCAGACCACCCTGCCCCAGACCACCCTGCCCCAGGCCACCCTGCCCCAGACCACCCTGCCCCAGGCCACCCTGCCCCAGACCACCCTGCCCCAAGCCACTCACTGCCCAGACCACCCTGCCCCAGACCACTCTGCCCCAGGCCACTCACTGCCCAGACCACCCTGCCCCAGGCCACTCACTCCCCAGACCACTCACTCCCCAGACCATACACTGCCCCAGACCATACACTGCCCCAGACCACTCACTGCCCAGACCACCCACTGCCCAGACCACCCTGCCCCAGACCACTCACTGCCCAGACCATTCACTCCCCAGACCATACACTGCCCCAGACCATACACTGCCCCAGACCACTCACAGCCCCTGACCACACACTGCCCCAGACCACTCACCGCCCCAAACCACTCACTGCTTCAAACCACTCACCAGCCACCACCCCTGCCCCCACCCCAGAACTGGAGCAGGCACAGGAGCAGTGCAGGACTGAGCAGAGTCACTGCATAGATTTATCAAAGGAAAATCATGTTTGACCAATACTGGAATTGGAATTGGTTTATTATTGATAAGATATCTTTATTAGTCACATGTACATCAAAACATACAGTGAAATGCATCTTTTGCGTAGAGTGTTCTGGGGGCAACCCGCAAGTGTCGCCACGCTTCCGGCGCCAACATAGCATGCCCACAACTTCCTAACCCGTACGTCTTTGGAAAGTGGGAGGAAACCGGAGCACCCAGAGGAAACCCACACAGACATGGGGAAAACGTACAAACTCCTTAAGGATAGTGGCCAGAATTGAACCCGGGTCGCTGGCGCTGTAAAGCGTTACTCTACCCGCTACACTACCGTGCCTGCCATCGCACTACTGTGCCTGCCATTGTCACTTGTACAGTGAAAAACTTGTCTTGCATACAGATCGTTACACAGTGCATGGAGGTAGTACAAGCTAAAAGCCATAACGGAATGCAGAATAAAGTGTTACGGTTGCAGAGAAAGTGCAGTGCAGGCAGACAATAAGGTGAAAGGTCATAACGAGGTAGATTGTGAGGTCAAGAGTCCATCTTTGAGGAGGTAGACACAAGAAACTGCAGGTGCCGGAAACTGGAGCAACACACATGGTGCTGGAGGAACTCAGCGGGTCGAGCAGCATCTGGGAGGAAAGGAACTGTCGATGTCTCAGGTCAAAACCCTGCATCAGGACAGAGAGTGCAGAGGCAGGTGGAAAGTGGTGATCGCCTCACCTCTCCACTCTCAGTTCCTCCAGCACATGGTTTGTTGTTAAGGATGTAATTGTGGTTCGTAAGTTTGCAGATGACACTAAAATTAAATTCATTTATTATTGTCACATGTACCGAGGTACAGTGAAAAACCTCGTTTTGCATGCCGTCCATACAAGGAAAAACAATGACAGAATGCAGAATAAAGTGTTACAGTTACAGAGAAAGTGCAATGATGGCAGACAATAAGGTGCAAGGCCATAATGAGGTAGATTGCGAGGTCAAGAGTCCATCTCATCATACTAGGGAACTGTTTGGTGTCATTGACAGTGAAGGTGGATATCAGGATTTACAGAGGGATCTTGATCAGTTGGGTAAGTGGGCCAAGGAATGGCATGTGGAGTTTAACATAGAACATATAACACAATGCAGGCCCTTCGGCCCACAATGTTGTGCCGACTGAAATAAACCTTATCACTTTTCAATCTATCCCTCTCTCTACTTCATCTTCATTAACCCTCTGTTTTTCTTTCATCCATGTGTCTATCTAATAGTCTCTTAAATGACCCTAATGTATTGGCCCTTACCACCAACCTGATGGCATCAACATTGATTTCTCTAACTTACAGTAATCTCTCCCCTCTGATTTCCCTTCCAACCCCCTCCATTTTCCCCTCCCCCCTTTGTTTTCCCTCCCTTCTGTTTTCCCTGCCCCCTTGTTTTCCTGTGGCCCCTTCTCTTTCCCCTCCCCCACGCTCACAACCTGCCCACCTCCTTCCCTTTATTCTGGATGTTTAATTGGGATAAGTGGGAGGTGTTGCATTTTGGGAAGAAAAATGAGGGTAGGGTGTTCACAATGAACAGTAGGGCCTTGGGAAGTGCTGTAGAACAGAGGGACCTAGGAGTACAAGTACGTGGTTCCCTGAAAGTGGCATCACAGGTAGACAAGGTGGTGAAGGAGGCTTTTGGCGTGCTGGCCTTCAGCAGTCAGGGCATTGAGTATAGTAGTTGGAATGTTATGTCACAGATGTACAAGACATTGGTGAGGCTGCATTTGGAATATTGCGTTCAGTTTTGGTCACCCTGCTGTAGGAAAGAGCCCACTAAGCTGGAAAGAGGTGGAGAGGAGATTTATGAAGATGTTGCTGGGACTCCAGGGACTGAGTTATGGAGAGAGGTTGAGCAGCTGGGACTTTTTTCAATGGAGTGTAGGAGAATGAGGGGTGATCTTCCAGAGGTGTATAAAATCATGAAGGGCATAGATAGGGTGAATGCACCCAGGGTTTGGGGAAGTCAAGAACTAGAGGGCATAGATTTAAGATGAGAGGGGAGAGATTTAATAGGAACTTGAGGGGCAACTTTTTCACCCAGTGGTTGGTTGGTATATGGAATGAGCTGCCAGAGGAAGTGGTTGAAGCAGGTACATTAACAACATTTAAAAGGTACTTGGACAGGTACATGGATAGGAAAGGTTTAGAGGGATATGGGCCAAACACAGGCAAATGGGACTAGCTTAGATGGAAACCTTAGTTGACCTAGACCAGTTGGGCCAAAGGGTCTGTTTCTGTGCTGTATGACTCTATGGCTCTATGTGATTTGTAGAAAAGGTAAAGGGAACCAACAGATAGGGTATACTTTTGATAAGGTCTGGCACAGTGACTTGCTCAACAAGGTGAGAGCAGATGGAATTAGGGATAATATTCCTACTGTGGACTGAGGATTGGTTATAGAATTCCTTATTAAGATAGAAAGTGCGGTTGTTCAATCTAAAACCAGTGCCCTGAACCTAAACAAAGGAAACTGCAGAGCTACAAGGAGTGAGTTGGTTGTGATAGAGTCATAGATTCATTGAGTTATGCGGCACAGAAACAGGCCCTTCAGCCCAACTTGTCCATGCTGACCAAGGTGTCTTCCTGAGCAAGTGCCTGCATTGTGCCTATATTCCTCTCAACCTTCCCTGTCCATATGCCTGTCTAAATGTCTTTTAAACATTGTACCTGCCTCTACAACTTCCTCTGTCAGCTTGTTCCATGTACCCACCACCATCTGTGTGGAAAAACTCACCCCTCAGATCCCCTTTAAATCTTTCCCTCTCACCTGAAACTTATGCCTTCTAGTTTTAGACTCTCCTACCCCTACCTATCACTAAGACTGGTTCCAGGGATGGTGGTTGTTGGACAGAAAGCAAAATGTGGGAATGTATGGATACTTAGCAGGCTGGCAGCCTGTGACTAGTGGGATACTACGGAGATCAATGTTTGGGATCCAGCTACTCGATCTACAGCCACCATTTGGCTGAGAAGAGAAAATGTCATATTTTCAACTTTGCTGGTAATACAAAACCAGGTGGGATTATGGGTATGGAGGAATATATAAAGAAGCTTTAAAGGAGAATGGATAAAATGAGGGAGTGGTCAAGAATGTGGCAGATGTGGAAAAATGCAAGGTCATCCACTTTGGTGCACCTAAGAGAAAAACAGAGCATTTGTTAAATGCTGAGATATTGGGTAGTGTTAATGTTTAAACAGACCTAGGTGTGCATGTTTTTAAGTCATTGTAGGCCATATGCAGGTGAAAGGCAAATGGCATATTTTGCCTGTATTACGAGAGGGTTTTATTACAGGAATAAAGAAATCTTATCGCGATGGTATAAGACCTAGGGGAGACCGCACATGGAATACTGTGTACAGGTTTTGTCTCCTTACCAAAGAAGGGATGTACGTCAATGAGGGAGTACAGAGAAGATTCACGTAGAGTGGTTCCAGGGATGGTGGGTTTGCTGCACGAGGAAAGACTCAGAAGATTTGGACTATAGTCTCAAGGGCGGTAAGAATTTTCTAAGTTTTGATGAGATCATCTATCACTCTCCTCAAGGACTTGACGAGCAAGACTCAGGGAGACTGTTGCCTCTCACTGAGAATACTAAGACCACGGGACGCAGTTGGTGACTAAGGAATTGGATATTTAGGACTGGGGTAAGGAGAAAGTTCTCCACCAAGAGTGGTGAATCCTTGGAAATTCTCCTTCCCAGAGGCTGTGGAGGCTCAGTTCTTTTCATTCAAATTGATAGATTTCTGGACATGAAAGGGTCTGGGGATGGTGTGGGATAATGGTGCCGAAGTAGAAGATCAGCCATGACCATGATGAATGGAGGAGCAGCTCAGAGGCTGGCTGATTTCCTCCTGCTAATATTCTTTATGTTCTGATATACTGCCTGACACTAATGCGAGAGTGAACATTTTTTTTAATGATTGGTATTTCAGGATATGAATGTCATTGGCATGGTCAGTATTTATCTCTATTTGGCCTTGAGGGGGTGTTGAAGAGCTGCTTTCTTGAATCACAACAGTCCTTGTGAATATATTTCCATAACTTTGCTAAGGAGGGACCTACAGGGTTTAGACTCAGTCACAGAGAAGGAACTCTAGGGAGGGAAACAGAAAGCACATAACTATAGGCCAGTTAGCTTAACGTCTATCACAAAAAAAGCGTGACAAACCGTTATTAAAGTTGGAGACACAAGAGACTGCAGATGCTGGAAATCTGGAGCAACACACAAAAAGCTGGAGGAACTCAGTGGGTCAGACAGCATCAATGGAGGGAAATGGACAGTCGGCATTTTGGATCAAGACCCTTCATCTGGACTGGAAAGAAAGGGGGGAGATCGCCAGTATTTACCTATCACCCAGTTCCTTACATCATTCCCACTCTCCTCCTCCCTCACCTGCCTACACCCTCTCACCTGGATCCACCTATCACCCACCTGCTCTTGGTCCATCCCTTCACCCCACCTTTTTATAACGGCTACCTCCCCTCTTTCTTTCCAGTCCTAATGAAGGGTCTTGATCCTTCCCTGTCCACTTCCCTCCATAGATGCTGCCTGACCTGCTAAGTTCCTCCAGCTTTTTGTGTGTTATTATGATAGATGTTCTGTCATAACAAGGTAATCGGGCAAATTCAGCATGGTTTTGTGGGAGTGTAACATTTGCTAAGGACAAAAGGGCTACACCTAGATTTCTGGAAAGCATTTGATAAGGTGTCACTCCAAAGGTTATTGCAGAAAATAATAGCTTGTGTAGGAGGTAACATTTTGGCATGGATAGAAGATTGGCTGATTGACAGGATTCAGAACAGGCATAAATAGTCTTTTTGTGGTAGACCAAATGTAACAAGTGGTGTGTCCCAAACATTGATGTTGGGATCTCGGCTTTTCACAATTTATGTAAATGACTTGGATGATGGTCCACCTGCTAAAGTTGCAGCTGGCATAGATAATGGGCTAAAAGGAGATATTGGTAGATATTGGTGGACAGGAATAGTGTAGCAGTTAGCGTAACGCTATTACAGCACCAGCCGGTTCAATTCCGGCTGCTGTCTGTAAGGAGTTGGTACGTTCTCCCTGTGTCTGCGTGGGTTTCCTCCAGGTGCTCCAGTTTCCTCCCACATTCCAACAACGTACAGGTTAGGAAGTTGTGGGCATGCTATGTTGGCGCCGGAAGCGTGGCGACACTTGCGGGCTGCCCCCAGAACACTCTATGCAAAAAGATGCATTTCACTGTGTGTTTCGATGTACATGTGACTAATAAAGATATCTCTCTTATCTAATGAGGGAAAATATGAAATTGTCAATGTTGGTAGGAGATATGAAAAGAAACATGTCATCTAAATGATGAGGGATTGCAGAACATTGATGAAGAGAGATCTAGGTATCGTAGTGCATGATTCATAGAAGAACAGGTACAGCAAATCATTAAAAAAGCTAACAGAATGTTCCTGTTTATTGTAAGGGGAATTGAATACAAAAGTATTGAGGTTATGATTCAGTTACATAAGGCATTGGTGAGAGTTCATCTCAAGTGCAGTTTAGAGTAATGGTCCCTTAATTAAAGAAGGATTTAAATGCACTGGAAGTAGTTCAGAGAACTACTGAAAGGAACTGCTGGAATGCGCTGCCAGCAGTGGTGGTGGAGGCAAGTACGATAGAGGTGTTTAGGAGGCTCTTAGATAGGCACATGAACGTGCAGGGAATGAAGGGATATGGACATTGTGTAGGCAGAAAAGATTAATTTAGTTAAGCACTTAATTACTAGTTTAATTAGTTCGGCACAACATTTTGGGCCAAAGAGCCTATTCCTGTGGTGTCCTCTTCTATGTTCTATGTCCTAAAGATTATTTACTAGACTAATACCAGGAATGTGTAGATTATGAGGAAAGGCTGGACAGGCCAGGCTTATATTGGCTGGAGATTAGAAGAGTGAGAAGGGGCTTGATTGAAGGGTTTTGACAAGGAGGCTGTGGAGAGGGACAATCTGGAAGTAGGGTTCCTGTTTCAAAATAAGGGGTTGGCTGTTTAAGACAAAGGTACAAAACATTTTGCCAGATGGTTGTGAATCTGTGGAACTCTCTTCCTTAAATCATGGTGGAAGCAGAGTGCATGAATATTTTTCGGGCACAGGTAGATAGATCCCTGATAAGTAAGGAGGTGAAAGGTTACCGGGGTAGCCAGGAATGTGGAACTGAGGTAACAATCAGCTCCACCATGATCTTATTAAATGGTGGAGCAGGTCTGAGGGGCTAAGTAGCCTACTTCTTTTCCTGATTCTTATGTTCAGACGTGTGAGGTTCGAAGTGCCTGCTGCTGTTGTCCTTCCTGGTGTGGTGGACGTTACATTTTTGGGAGATGTTGATTCAGACACTGCTCCAAGCTGCTAACATCAGTAATATCAAATTGGAAAGCAGGTACTTGACATCAATTGAGAGGTATAATGTAAATACAAAATGCAAGAAATGTTAGAAATTTTTTATAAAATTTGAACATAAGAAATAGGAGAAAAAGAAGACATGTGGCCCTTCAAACTTGTTCTAGGATTTGATAATGTCTTGGCTGACATAATGTCCCAATTCTTGTATTCTCTGCCTCGACCTATGCCATCTTCACCAACTTATCTACCTGTGTGGCCACTTGCAGGGAACTATAGAATTGTACCACAAGGTCTCTCTGTTCATCAACATTCCTCAGGCTCCTACCATTTAGTGTATATGTCCTCCCCTTATTTGACTTCCCAAAATGTGCCACCTCAAACAACTAAGTAAAACATAAACAGCTCTTTCACAGAGAGAGTTCCAGATTTCCATTATCCATCACTCAAAGAAATTGTTCCTAATTTCATCCTTGACTGGCCCAACTCTAATTATGCTTTGTTCCCTTATTCTCGACCCAGCCACCAGAAGAAATAGTTTCTCACCCTACCAATCATTTAAACATCTCAACCACCTCAATTAGATCAGCACTTAATCTTTCCTGTTCAAGATTTATGAATACAGACCAATCTTTCCAAAATAATTGGTATGATCAGAATAAAACCTGAGGGAACTGAACCTAGAAAAATAAAAGCTCCGTCATCTCTCTTGTAAATAAGTTAATGTTTAATATATTGTTACATAGCGTTGATTGTTAGATGCTGTGTAATTTCAGCAGCAATTTCCATCAATTAAAGCTCTGTTCTCCTAAAATCAATGAGATTGACACAGCTGAAAACCTGTGTTTTGCTTGTTAAGTACTTGCTAAGATGATTAATAATGAACTTGTGGACGGTTCTGTGGCTGGTTGGAAAGTATGTCCTGCCAAATCAGGTCCTGAAATTTTGATCGGGAGCCATAACTTAAAGCAGATCTGGGATTGATATTTACCACTTTCCACCAACATACAACATAGTAGCTTTGCTGCTATCTCAATATTTGCCCTTTTCTGGTATTTTGCTTAACCTTTCACGTCTTGTGGTCAGCGCCAACAAGACCCACATTTATTCCTCCTTCCAAATTGACCTGAAACTTGGCAGCTCTTTTAGGAGTCTGGACCTGGAGTTACATAAGGAAATGAGATTGCTTTCCCCAGTGAAGCAGGATTTATTTTAAACTTAACCCAATGGTTTCATGACTGAGCCCACCTTTTGAATTTCACATTTATTTAATGAACTAAATTGAAAATCCCCAACTGTTGTAGTGATTTTCAGAACTTGTATCCACATTATTAGTCCAGCCCTGTGAATTCCTCACCATTAACATAGCTACTGTGCTACCTTTAGGATGACTTTATGCAGAATACACAGTATGCAGGCACGGTAGCATAGTGGTTAGCATAATGCTTTACAGCGCCAGCGACCCGGGTTCAAATCCAGCCACTGTCTGTAAGGAGTTTGTACGTTCTCCCCGTGTCTGTGTGGGTTTCCTCCGGGTGCTCTGGTTTCCTCCCACATTCCAAAGACGTACAGGTTAGGAAGTTGTGGGCATGCTATGTTGGCGCCAGAAGCGTGGCGACACTTGTGGGCTGCCCCCAGAACACTTTACGCAAAAGGTGTATTTCACTTTGTGTTTCGACGTACATGTGATTAATAAAAATCTTATCTTAAAGGAATCAGGAACAAGAAGTGGGGGAGTAAATCTGGCAAAGAAATGAGTACTCTTGCATAGGATTAACTGAGGCTTTCATACAACCCCTCCCCTACTCCTCTTTGGCTACCTTCCTGTCGGGTCACTAATTTTCTTTTGCAGACTAAATTGGTAAATTGGTTTATTATTGTCACATGTACCGAGGTACAGTGAAAAACTTTGTTTTGCATGCCATCCATACAGATCAATTCATTACAATAGTGCATTGAGGTAGTACAAGGGAAAACAATAACAGAACTCAGAATAAAGTGTTACAGTTATAGAGAAAATGCATGCAGGCAGACAATAAGGTGCAAGGCCAGAAGATTCCATCTTATTGTACTAGGGGACCATTCAATAGTCTTATAATAGTGGGAGAGAAGCTGTCCTTGAGCCCGGCGGTACGTGCTTTCAGGCTTTTGTATCTTCTGACCGATGGGAGGGGGGGGAGAAGAGAGAATGACCGGCTGTTGGATTGCATTCCCTCTAAAGATTTCCCAGTCTCTCCCCTGCATTTGTATGAATTTGCCTTGCTTGGGAAAGTAATGGTTGAGGTCAGCTACTCTGTGTCTGGCTTCCTCATGCCAGGGGGAAAGCAAGCCCCAACAGATTGGACAGCAGAGAGATTTCTGTCAGTAGACCGAGAGTGGGCATCAGCAAAGCAGACTAAGGGTTAAGAAGCCTGGGCTGAAGCAGGGCGAGGCCTCCTGCTGCTGCCATAGCTGTCCTTTACCTACCACTTCTGCGGCTTATTCCCTTGGATACCACTTGCTGGTATGGTCTCAGCGGACAACGGTATTTCTGAGCAAAGAAAAATAAGAAATAGAAGCAGGAGCAGGCACTTCATCCCCTCACACCTTTACTATTCAATAGGTTGATCTGTTGCAGGTCATTGGTTTAGGGTCAGCACAGACTCGGTGGGCTAACAGGCCCGTTTCTATGCTGTATCTCTCGATAACTCAATGTTATCCCAGCACCACTTATTGCTTTTCCCTTTTACTACATCGATGTATTTGTTTTGAAATGATCCGTATGGATGGTATGCAAAACAAAATTTTTCACTGTACCTCAATGCATGCGACAATTTACCAATTAAACCTAGGGGATCAATTCATTTCCACAAAGCACAAGAGTGGGAACAGAAAGACTTTCATTCAGTTCTGCCAGCATTTGCTGCCTGACCTGCTGAGTTCCTCCAGCACTTTTTGTGTATTTCCTGTCCATTGTCTGAGCATCATGGCACCAAACCCACCTTCTGGCTGGCAGTTTGGTTGGGTTCTGACCCACTGTCCTTACCAGCATGTTGTCTCCTGCTCTGCCTAATCAAACCACATCAGCATGATCACTTGGTACAGTTCACATTTTGTTTGATAATGGCTCTGAATCATCTTGATACATTTTACTATATCCTAAGTGCTATATAGATTCAAGTTGTTGTTGTCAATGATGATAACATTATCCATAAATAAAACTGGTTACTTCAGGGACCATGGAAACTACCCAAGGAAGAAAAGCACTATTCAAGATCTGGCACTGGTTTACTATGAATCAATGAAAAGTGATTTGGCGCAATGAATGAGTGATGAAGACACTAATTATTTCAGTGACTTTCCTCCTGACATTATTTCACCAGCATCTGCTGTGCAGAAATGGATTATTCTTCAAATTGCTCTGCTCGTCCACAAAGGAAAGGACATTAGCGATCATCGGAAGAGTGCACAGTGATTTATCGTTATTCACTCATGATTACTTTTAGGATAATGCTTTGGCTTTTTTTTTCTTTCATTCAAAGGATGTGAACGTTGCTACCAATATGAGCACTTACAGTCCATCCCTGATTACCTTTGAACTGGATCAGGAGTCATATATAGTCTCATTCAGTTTAAGACAGCGGATTCCCAACCCTGAAAGGCAATAATGTGTCAGATTTTTAGGACAATGTAGTAATTTCATGATCACTATTACTGATGTGTTTTATTTAATTCAAGATTTATTTAATTACTCAAGTGTAAATTCTTTGGGTTTAATGGTCTTGTCCATAAATATTAACTCTTTTTCTCTTTCCATAGATGCTGTTTGAACTACTGAGTGTTTTAAGTTTTATTTCAGACTTCCAACATCTGCATTTTCTATGTTTTTCAAATATTTATCAGTCTTGACCTACAAAATTTCGGTCGCTCCAGTATCCACAGTCTCTTAAGAGAGCCAATTTCAGATTTCCATTACTGTTTATAAAACCTTAAGATATTGGAGCCAAATGCAGCCATTCAACCCATGCTTTTTTTTTCAATACAATTCTCCTGCCTTCTCCCCATAACCCTTAACCCCCTTACAAATCAAGAACCTGTCAATCTCTGTCTTAAATACATCCAATGGCTTGGCCACCACAGCCCTCTGTGGCAATGAATTCCACAAATCTACCACCCTCTGGCTGAAGAAATTTCTCCTCATCTCAGTTTTAGAGGAATGTCCCTTTATTCTGAGGCTGTGCCCTCAGATCCTGGACTTTCCTTCTAATGGAAACCTCCCCGGCACCTCCAGTCTATCGAGGCCTTTCAGTATTCAGTAAGTTTCAATGAGATCTCCCCTCATCATTGAGTACAGGGCCTGAACCAACAAATGCTCCTCCAACATTAAGCCTTTCATTCCTAGGATCATTCCTGTGAACTGCCTCTGGACCCTCTCGAAGGCCAGCACATCTTTCCTAGGATACGGGGTCCAAAATTGCTCACAATATTCCAAATGCGGTCTGACCAACGCCTTATATTTGCTTTTATATTCTAGTCCTCCAAAATGAATGCTAACATTGCATTTGCCTTCCTTACTATAGACCCAATCTGCAAGTTAACCTTAAGGGAATCCTGAACGAGGACTCCCAAGTCCCTTTGCACCTTCAATTTCTGAATTCTCTCCCCATTTAGAAAATAGTCTACACCTTTATTTTTCCAACAAAAGTGCATAACCGTACATTTCCCTATGCTGTATTCCATCTGCTACTACTTTGCCCACTCTCCTGACATGTCCAAGTCCTTTTACAGACTGTCTGCCTCCATAACACTACCTGTCCCCCCACCTATCTCTGTATCATCTGCAAACTTGGCCAGACTGTCATCAGTTCCTTTATCCAGATCATTAATGTATAAAGTGAAAAGTTGTGATCCCAACACTGACCCCTGCAGAACTCCACTAGTCACCGGCAGCCATCCTGAAAAGGAACCCCTTTGTCCCTAATCTCTGCCTTCTGCTAGTCAGTCAATCATCTCTCCATGCTAGTAGCTTGCCTTTAGCAACATGGGCTCTTATCTTGTTTAGCAGCCTGAAAATCAAGCAAGTAATGTCCACTGACTCTCTTTATGTAAGAAGTTTCCTGATATTACTTTAAATTGGTTTTAAGATTTTAAGATTACACATTGTCGCCTCAATATCACACTAGAAATATTTTTTCTGCATGCATTATATTGAATTCCTTAACTTTAAATACCTACAATTGATTCACTCTGCAAATTTTCAAAGCTTAAACAATCTTTTTGTGTAAATCGATTCCTAAGACCTTTCAAGGGCAAATTACTGCAGATGCTGAAAATCTGAAATAAATACAGAAAATGCTGGAAATACTCAGCAGGTCAGACAGCATCTGTGGAGAGAGAAATAGAGTTAACGTTTCATGTTTGACGATCATTCATCAGAACTTTTCTTCAGTTCTAATGAAAGATCCTCAGCCTGAAAATTAATTCTATTTTGTTTTACTTATTCATTTTCAGGATCTGGGCATTGCTGGCAAAGGAAGTATTAGTTTCCCATCTTTAATTACTCTTGCGAAGGTGATGGTGAGCCAACTTCTTCAAACCTTCTTGCAGTCCTTCTGATGAAGGTACTCCCATTGTGCTGTTGGGTGGGATTTAAACACTGGAGTTAGACCTATCTATCCACGGATCCTGCCTGATCTGCTGAGTATATCCAATATTTTCTCATTCCTTTTGCTCATAGTCTCTTATCATCAGTACACCAACACCAACCTCCATTTATATAGTATCTTAAAGTAGCAATAACATTCAAAGGTGTTTTACAGAAGCAAATAAAAATCCAATGGTAGCGCAGGTGGCCCAGTATTCTTTTACCAACAGTATTTAGCTAGGACATTCTCCCAGTTGGTCCAGAACTTTTGATACCTCCAATCTCCATTGCTTTGACTTGATATCCTAGGGTTTCATCTGCATTCCCAACCTGCAATTTCATCCACTATTCTCTTCTGCTGTCGGCACTATCCCCAGTCTCATATTCTCTCTTTCCCAACAGCTATAAACAATGGTTTTTCTGCATTACAAAGGGAACATTTTTATTGTCAGTGACAGGCTGTTGAATTAACAGCTACATAGAGTCATACAACACAGAAAGAGGCCCTTTGGCCCAGCATATCCATGGTGACCTATCTATACTAATCCCATTTACCAACATTTGGTCTGTAACCTACTGTACCTTGGTGATTCAAGTGCTCATCCAGAGGCATCCCTATCGAGTTCCCACCAAAAGGCCTCAGTAGATGGATATACTTTGTTTTCCTTGGAGCAGAGAAGGTTAAATGTGGCCCTTATAATGGTATACAAAATTACGAGGGATGTAGATAGGGCAGATAGTAGGAAACTCTCCCCCATAACAAGACCAAAGGGCGTAGGTCTAAGGTGTGGAGTAAGAGCTTTGAAGGGAACCCAATGAAATTTTTGTTTTCGCCCAGAGAGTGGTATTGATATTGGTTTATTATTGTCATTTGTACCGAGGTACAGTGAAAAACTTGTCTTGCATACCAATCGTACAGGTCATTCATTACACAGTGCAGTTACATTGAGTTAGTACAGAGTGCATTGAGGTAGTGCAGGTAAAAACAACAGCAGTACAGAGTAAAGTGTCACAGCCTCAGAAAAATTGCAGAGCAATAAGGTGCAAGGTCGCAATAAGGTGCAAGGTCACAACAAGGTAGATCGTGAGGTCAGAGTCCATCTCATCATATAAGGGAACCGCTCAATAGTCTTATCACAGTGGGGTAGGAGCTGTCCTTAAGCCTGGTGGTACGTGCCCTCAGGCTCCTTTATCTTCTACCTGATGGAAGAGGAAAAGAGAGAATGACTCGGGTGGGTGGGGTCTTTGATTATGCTGGCTGCTTCGCCAAGGCAGCGAGAGGTAAAGACAGAGTCCATGGAGGGGATCTGGTTTCCGTGACGCGCTGGGCTGTGTCCACAACTCTCTGCAGTTTCTTGCGGTCCTGGGCAGAGCAGTTGCCGTACCAAGCCGTGATGCATGCAGATAGGATGCTTCCTATGGTGCATCGATAAAAGTTGGTGAGTGCAATCTGGAACACACTGCCTGAGAAGGTGATGGTGGCAGGTACTCTCATAGCATGTAAAAAGTAACAAACAATCTGCTGGAGGAACTCATCAGGTCAAGCAGCATATGTGGGTGGAAAGGAATTGTTGTTGTTTTGGGTCAAAACCCTGCATCAAGATATTTAAAAAGATCTAGATGAGCACTTGAATCACCAAGACATAGAAGGCTGTGGACTGACTCCTGGTAAATGGGATTGGTATAGATGGGTACTTGATGGTCAACATGGACATGGTAAGCCAAAGAGCTTGTTTCTGTGTTTTTTGACTCAATAACTATGACAAAGGTAGCTGTAATTATTCAATTGAAGACTTCCATCACAGGTTCCACTTAAATGCACCTAAACCACAGGGTAATATAATCATAACTGTGAATGCAGTTTGAGGGTAAATACAGCTTTACAGCCAGAAGCAGTCAACTTTTAGCCAAAGGTATCTACTTTCCAGCTTTGCTGAGTTATAAACTTTACCCTGCTATTGTTGATGAGATTTGAGGGGTTCCCACTGTGCTACCTTCTTCCTTTGGGTGTCAGCATTGAGTTAGAAAATTGTGTTTTCAACACAAGAATTGCTGGAAATACTCAACAGGTCAGACAGTATCTGCCAATCACCCCTCCTCACCTGAATCCACCTTTTGCTTGCCAGCTCTGGCCCCACACCTCTCGATACTGGCCTCTCCCCTCTTCCCTTTCAGTCCAGATGAAGGGTCTCGACCCTAAATGTGGACTGTCCATTTCCCTCCACAGATGCTGCCTGACTTACTTGCAGAGTTCCTCTAGTAGTTTGTTTGTTGCTCCAGATCCCAGCATTGCAGTCTCATGAGTGTCTTATATTCTATGCCCTGGCCTATGAAAGCAAGCATGCCATATGCCTTCTTCACCACCCTATCAAGTCAAGTGTGCATCTCCTGAAAAACTTAAATCTGTCCACCATCTCATTGCATGGAGGGGTCCAATTATTCTCAAAAGCTTTGACCTTCTCCATCATTTCTTTGATCATACTACACTTCACTAACTATTTACAACAGTATCTTCACTTTGGGTTTCTCTTTTTTTTTCAGTCATTACGGATTTGAAATCAATAGAGGTTGTTCCTGCTCGATTCTGCTCAACCCGCTGAGTTCCTCCAGCAGATTGTTTGTTGCTCCTCTTGTT
This sequence comes from Pristis pectinata, assembly GCF_009764475.1. NCBI lineage: Eukaryota > Metazoa > Chordata > Chondrichthyes > Rhinopristiformes > Pristidae > Pristis > Pristis pectinata. The sequence continues at coordinate 12,838,057 of NC_067409.1, read as the reverse complement.
TCAACCCATCTGGTGTGAGGCAGTTTCAAATGCCCTATCCTCCACCATGCAGGTCAGTGGTTCACTACGTCTAGAAAGGAAAACAAGTCTGCTGTTTCCGACTAGTCAGCCATATGTTTACCCCATGCTATCTCACCAGGGTTATATCTATCCAGTTTCTGGCTGTAAGGCTATCAGTGCCTCATTCTAATAAATGAATTCAAATTCTGTCGCTTTCAAGCCTCACCGTACACTCTCTCCTATAGTCCTACAGTATTTCTCATAAACAAGCATGTGCTCCAAATATATCCACACTTAAAAATTGAAGTAGAATACTCAAACCACAGTCTGACACTAGCTTGTGTTCTACTGTCACCACCAGCTTGTTCTTTCTTTTTACAGAGTAATTATTGTCACACTCTGTGAGTCATGTTATAAGATGTCTTTGATCTGCCTGCAAGCCTGCAATGTGGTTGTCCTCCATTTTGGCAACTCCTTCTGATCTTGCAATGTTTGATGTTCATGCTTGTTGTATTACCATGAGACGGTGCTAGATGATGCTGGATCTCTCAGAGATACAGAATGTAATAAGTGCATTTTTTTTAAATTAAGTGATATGGTAATGAATATACCTATTGAAGCCATCTCATGAAGAGTCACCATGCTCCGGCGCCATCTTGGAAGGTTGAGTTCAACTGACAAGGCAAGTATATATCAGCTATTTCTGATTGCCCTTGAGAAGTTGGTGGAGAGCTGCCTTCTTGAACAGCTGCAGCCCATGTAGTGAAGCTACTCTTAACGTTCTTGTTAAGTAGTGAGTTGCACTCATTGGACCTAGCAACAACGAAGGAACAGCAATATATGTCTGAGTCAGGATGCTGTGCAACTTGGAGAGGATCTGAAGAGGGTGACATTCCCATACACCTGCTTATGGATTTGGGAGGTGCTATCAAAGAAGCCTCTGCAAGTTTTTGCAGTGTCTGGTACACACTGCAGCCATAATGCATTAGCGCTGCTAGTCAAGAGATTGTGATAAATACTACTTGGCAAGCTGCAGAAGTGATTTACAGGGATGTTGCCAGGACTAGAGTGTTTGAGTTATAGAGAGAGGTTGGCCAGGCTAGGTCTTTATTCCTTGGCACGTAGAGAAAGAGGGGCGACCTTATAGAAGTGTTTACAATTATGAGGGGCATAGATAAGGTGGATGATAACAGTCTTTTCCCCAGAGTAGGGGAGTCCAAAACTAGGGGGCATACCACCCGCACTTATTTTGAACCAATGACCTCTGGTTTTAAACACCTCTGCTCTGGGGAACTGTTTCTTACTAACTACACTTTTAATTTTGTCTCTCCTTGGCCTTCTCCACTCCAGAGAAAAAAAATGCAGCCTATCCAATCTCTCCTCATATCTGAAAATCTTCATCCCAGACAACAACCATTTTATCAATGCACCATAGAAAGCATCCTATCTGGATGCATCATGGCTTAATACGGCTACTGCTCTGCCCAGGACTGTAAGAAACTGCAGCGAGTTATGGACACAACCCAGCGTGTCACGGAAACCAGCCTCCCCTCCTTGGACCTCTCACTGCCTTGGCGAAGCAGCCAGCATAATCAAAGACCCCACCCACCCGAGTCATTCTCTCTTCTCTCCTCTTCCATCAGCTAGAAGATACAGGAGCCTGAGGGCACGTACCACCAGGCTTAAGGACAGCTTCTACCCCACTGCGATAAGACTATTTGACGGTCCCCTTATACGATAAGATGGACTCTGACCTCAGGATCTACCTTGTTGTGACCTTGCACCTTATTGCACTGCATTTTCTCTGTATCTGTGACACTTTACTCTGTACTGTTATTGTTTTTACCTGTACTACCTCAATGCACTCTGTACTAACTCAATGTAACTGCACTGTGTAATGAATTGACCTGTACGATTGGTACACAAGACAAGTTTTTCACTGTACCTCGGTACAAGTGACAATAATAAACCAATACCAATACCAATGCCAATACAACCTGGTGATTCACCTCTGCACTCTCTCGGGTGTAACCACATCCTTCCTATAGGGTGGCAGTCAGAACTACACGCAGTTCTCCACCCACGGCCTTTTTCCTTAATATAAAATCCCTTTGGATTCTCCTTGATCTTCTCTGCCAAAGCTATCTCATACCCCCTTTTTGCCCTTATGATTTCCTTTTTTGAGTACACTACTGTATCCCCCATACTCCTCCAGGGATTCACTTGATCTCAGCTGTCTGTACTTTAGCCATGCCTCCTTTTTCCAGACCAGAGCCTTAATATCCCTCATTATTCGTGGTTCCGTCCTCCTGCCAGCCTTGCCCTTCACTCTAACAGGAACATGCAGAACTTGGTCTCTTGATATCTCACTTCTAAAAGCTTCTGAAGCCTTTAAAACCTTTGTCCTCTGATCCAGTACATATTGGTGCTTTCAATTGCTGTATTACCCTTGGATGGTGCACATCTCTTATATCCTTCCTTTTATATTCATTTATAGTGCTTTGATTAATGTCCAGGCAACTTAAACTACTATTTAACATAAATTTATGTGTTGTCAGTACTAAATTTCAACACATTTCCAACCCAACAAGTGATACACCTCCCTCCACCAAAGCAAAGTCTGCACGTTTTTTCATCTGGTGAATGGTACTCCTCGTTCCGCACACATCACACTTGGGTGATTTATTTGCTTTGCTTTTATCCTTCAGTACAGTGATGCATAAACTTGCCTCAAACAACCATTCTCCACCTGTACTATCATCAGTTCCACTTGCTGAACTACCAAGGATTGGCGCACAGTTCTCTTCAAGTCCAACAGACACTGTTTTGTACTTCTTTCTGTTCTTTAGACTTTTCAATATCACCTTGTATCTGCTCAATGGTTCTTCACTGGTATTCCTGTATTTCATTAGCACTTTGTCTCCCCTTCAAACATCCTTGAAAAGTTCTCAGAAATGATTTTGACATTGCACCACTGTCTGCCATGAACTGTACATTTCTCCCTTCAACTTCAATAATAGCTAAGAAATGTATTGGACATATGGCCTCCTCTACTTTATTCCCTTCTTCCATTTAATCGCTGTCTGGATTCCATGCCATGACTTTGATCTAGTTATATTCTCCCTCAGACAACCCACAGTAACTGTAAGTTTGTGCAACATTGCGAACTGGCCTTGTCCTGTTACTACTACTGTTTTGCTATGACTACTCTTCCTTCCTTTGAAATGTGATTTATTTTACTGCTTTTGTAGTATTCCTTCCCATTAGCTGGACAATTCTCCTTCTGCCTTTCAAGCTTTCTGCCATAATATTTGCATACTTTGAACTGTTGTTGTTCTTTCTTTCTGTGCTTCTGTTTGACTGCATGATGGAATTGTGTTGTCTGCTGTCCAACCCATCAAGTCTGGCTTCGGACAGCCCAGAGGCCCTGCAGGCTTTGACATCGCTTTGCCAGGTCTCAGTCTGTTTCTCTGAGCAGACACTCCCTCAGTTCTGCATCTCGAATTCCACATACAATCCAGCCACGGATCAACGAGTTCCTCAGATCTCCAAAGTTAAAATCTGCAGCCAGTAACTTCAGTCAGTCAAGTATGTGTCAATTTTCTCTCTGTTCACCTGATACCTCCTGGAAAAACTTCATTCTGATCATTTTGTTGCATGGAGGGTTGCAGTGATTCTCAAAGGCTTTGAAAATCTCCTCCAGTATCTCACTGCTAGGCTTGACTGCTCTCTACTTCAGTAACAACCAGATAGAACAGTATCTTCGCTTTAATTTTCTCCCCTTTATTAACCATTGTTAACTTGATAAAGAAAGAAATTTCTCCTTCCATTGCTTCCTTTCATATGGCAAGTCAGTAGCCTTGATATCCAGCTGCTGAGGTAGCTTTAATTGCTCCAGCCTCCAACATGCAAGTCTTTGGTGCAGTATTTCATGGTAAAGAAGTCTCTGACATTTTTGGTCACTGCATCTACCATCATCATCTCAGTGGGATTACACTTATTTAACATTGGGCGATGTGTATGTCTGAAACTTGTTCTAGCAGCCGAGTCCAAAACCTGTCCCCCTCAAGCCTCACCGTATACCCTTATTCCCTTAGAACAATCCATGTATTATTTCCCAGGAGCATATTCAAGCAAAACCACATTTAATTCTAAACCACATTATAATCACAAGGAATGGAGAGATATGGATCATGTGCAGGCAAATATGTTTAGTTTAATTTGGCATCATAAGATATAGGAGCAGAATTAGGCCATTTGGCCCATTGAGTTTGCTCCGCCATTCAATCATGGCTGATTTTTCCATTTTCTCAACCCCATTCTCCCGCCTTCTCTCCGTAACCCTTAACCTACTACCAATCAGGAACCTGTCAATCTCTGCCTCAAGTACACCCAATGACTTGGCCTCCTCAGCCCTCCATGGCAATGAATTCCACAGATTCACCACCCTCTAGCTGAAGAAATTCCTGCTCATTTCATTTGTACAGGGACGTCCCTCTATTCTGAGACTGTTCCCCTTGGATCCTAGATATGGTCATGGCATTATGGTAGGACCAGACATCGTGGGCCAAAGGGCCTGTTCCTGTTCTTTGTTCTATGTTCAATGGTCAGTGGCACAGCTAGTAGAGCTGCTGTCTTCCAGCGCCAGGTTCATTCCTTATCTTGGGTGTTTTCTGTGTGGAATTTGCACATTCTCTCTGTGGGTTTCCTCTGAGTGCTCTAGTTTCCTTCCAGCTCCAAAAGACATGCGGGTAGGTAGGTTAATTGACCACTGTATGTTGCTCCTAGTGTGTAAGTGAATGGTAGAATCTGAGGGGAGTTGAGGAGAAGGTGTGGAGAATAAAAAATAGAATTAAGATTAAGATTTTTTAAGATTTCTTTCTTAGTCACATGTACATCGAAACACGCAGTGAAATGCATCTTTTTGTGTAGTGTTCTGGGGGCAGCCTGCAAGTGTCGCCACGCTTCCGGCGCCAACATAGCATGCCCACAACTTCCTAACCCATATGTCATTGGAATGTTGGAGGAAACCGGAGCACCCGGAGGAAACCCACGCAGACACGGGGAGAACGTACAAACTCTTTACAGACAGTGGCCGGAATTGAACCTGGGTGACTGGTGCTGTAATATCGTTACGCTATCCACTACATTAATGTCAGATTGGTGTAAATAGGTGGTTGTAGATCGGTGCGGATTCTGCAGGCTGAATAGCATGTTTCTGTGCTATGTCTCTCTATGACTGTATAACTATCTTACTCAAACCACTTTCTGACGCAATGTTGCTTAAGGTACCTCCAGTGGCTGTTCTTTAAGTAATGTATTCCTTGTTGCATTTTTGGGTTCTTTCTTAATCACGATGTATATTTATTTTTGTGCCATCTTATGTGACTTCATCTTGGTGACAACCTTCGTGCTTTCAATTGTTGTATTACCATGAAGTGGCATCTCTAACAGTAGGAAATTGTGTAGACACAAGAGATTGCAGATGCTGGAATCTGGAGCAACACACAAAGTGCTGGAGGAACTCAGCAGGTCAGGCAACGTCCACGGAGGGAAATGGACAGTCAACATCTCGAGTCGAGACCCTTCATCTGGACTGAAAGAAAGGGGTGAGATGGTCAGTATAAAAAGGTGAAGGGAAGGGATGGAGCAAGAGCTGGCAGGTGATGGGTGGAAGAGGAGGAAAGTGTGTAGGCATCCAGATAGGACCTGAGAAAAATAGATCAGGGTATTTTGTAAATGGTAAGAGCTTGGGAATGAGGAAAAGCAGTGAGATTTAGGCAGTATGGGCATCACCAAAAACTAGTAATAAGTAGAAAGAAAAAGCCTGATAGAAAGTTGGATTTATGTCAAGAGATTTGGAATTCAAGAGGACAGAATTTACAATTGTATGAAGTGAGATTCAATTTGGAAATTTGCTGTCAAGGCTGGCCATCATATCTCAGAAAGAAGGTATTGGTTTTGGACAGAATGAACTCAGAATTACAGTGTCTTCAATTATGAGTGCCAGATTCATAAATTTTTCATGTGTTTTTTATTTCAATACAAGAATAATCTCAGGTATGGTAGTTTAATGGTTAAATTACTGGAATAGGATCCAAATGTCTGATCCAGACACATGAGTTTGAGTCCCACTGCAGACATTAGGAATATAAATGAAGCAGCACAGTGTCATGGCCAGTAAGCTGCTGCCTCACTGCTCCAACAACCTGGGTTCAATCCTGACCTCCAGTGTAGAGTTTGCACGTCCTCCTTGTGACCACATGAGTTTCCTCTGGGTGCTCTGGTTTCTTCCCACATCCCAAAGACGTGCAGTTTGGTATGTTAAGTTACCCCTAGTCATTGGTAGAATCTGAGGGAGGAAATTGAGGGAATGTTGGAAGGATGTTTTCCCTGACAAGGGAACATGGAACTGCAGATCTGGAGTCAGCAGTTTTAGGACTGAGATTAAGAGGAATTTCTGTTAAAGGGTAGCGAATTTTTGGAATACTGCACCAAAAGAACTGTGGATGTCCTGTTAGTGAGTGAAGACCACCAGCAGTTGCCAGTGTTTTGATTCTAGGAGAATTGCAGGAAATTGTAACATGAGATAGATTAACCACTGCTTTATTGAATAGATGAATAGTGACAAAGCAGTAAATGGTCTTTGCACGTAGCACCAGGCTCAAGGGCAGCTTCTGTCCCACTGTTATAAATCTATTGAGCGGTTCCCTAGTACGATGAGATGGACTCGTAACCTCACAATCTATTTCGTTGTGACCTTGCACCTTATTGTCTACCTGCACTGCACTTTCTCTGTAGCTGTGACACCTTATTCTGCATTCTGTATTGTTTTACCCTGTACTATCTCAATGCACTGTGTAATGAATTGATCTGTATGAAATGGTTTACATAGAACATAGAACAGTACAGCACAATTCAGGCCCTTCAGCCCACAATGTTGTGCCGACCTTTAAACAAGACAAGTTTTTCACTGTACCTCGCTACAAGTAACAATAATAAACCAATTCCAATTCCAACTCCCTTCTCTTGTTAAACTTATTAAATAGTGTTTGAGCTACAGTCTTGAGCTACAGTTTGACCAACAGCCAAATCAATCTAGGAGCCGGACTGACATATCAGTGATAGTGTGGGAGGGGGAGTTGAAGTGACTGGCAACAGGGAGATGTAGATCGCGGTTACGGGCAAAGCGCAGGTGTTCTACAAAATGGTCACCTAGTCTGCATTTGGTCTCACCGATGTCAAATCAAACTATTTTTGCCAATAATATTGCCTCTATTACTGTGCAACCATATAACTAAATGCTTTAAAAGTTATCTCACTTTGCCAGTTAATTGCACAAGTTCTACGGCTCTGCTTGTCAGAATAGTTTCTGAGAACATCTGGATGTTCTATTTTTGCAAGATGGCATTAAAAATATTTCCCCTCCCTGAGAGCATGATAACCAACTAGAAGCAAAAACAATAACTACCGGGATAAGGAAATCATGTCAAGCACCTTGATGACAGCTATGAGCTAGAATCCTAACAGATGTCAACATGATGCACTAAATCATCCCTACTTCAAACAATCGGCCACAGCTCTGCTCAAAAAAGTAAGCATTGAGAACAGAGCAGGTATTCACAAGCAGTGGAAAAAAAGAGCCCACATAAATCATCACTGACTTTATTTGAGGATGAACTTTTTTTTCCCCGACAAGTGTGGAAATGGTTGTTGGTGAGCCATTCAAATGGCATCACAGACTAAAAGTGATATGGATTCCCTTGGTTGGAAATTCAAACTTCCATAGGTAGGACCAGACCTGCACGCAAAAAATAAAGACTTGGATTTGTTTAGCACCTATCGTAGCTTCAGGTTGTTTCAATTAAATACTTTTGAAGTATAGTCACTGTCTTAATGTGGGAAGGACAGCAGACTATTTAAATGTTTCCACCAACAGCAATGTGGTGATTACTAAACAATCATTTGTCTGCAATAATGACTGAAGGATAGGTATTGAGCAGGGCACCAGGGAGAGTGCCATAGTTCATGTTTGTGGGCAAGGTTCTAAATAAGTACTGTGCATTGACATTCACCAAGGAGAAGGAAATGGAGGATAGTGAGATCAGTGTGGAAGACGATAATATGCTGGCGCATTTTGAGATAAAGTAAGAGATGTGTATAAAATTATGAGGGGCATAGATAGGGTGGACAAGCGATATCTTTTTCCCATTATTGAGCGATCCAATACCAGAGGGCATGCATTTAAGGTGAGAGGGGGTAGGTTCAGAACAGACGTGAGGGGTACGTTTTTTACTGAGAGAGTGGTGGATGCCTGGAATGTGTTGCCTGATGGGGTGGTGGAGGCAAATTCATTGGGGGCTTTTAAGGGGGATTTGGATGGGAACATGAATGAGAGGAAAATAGAGGGATATGGGCATTCTGTGGGTAGGAGGGAATAGCATGACATTGTGGGCCGAAAGGCCTGTTCTGTGCTGTACTGTTCTATGTTCTATGTTCTATGTTCTATTAGGTGGTGTTGAGCCTCTTGAAGAATGTTAAGGTGGATAAGTCCCCAGGACCTGATGGGATATACCCCAGGTTATTGAGAGAGGCAAGGGATGAGATTGCTGGGGCCTTGACCAAGACTTTGTGTCCTCTCTAGCCACAGGAGAGGTTCTGGAGGGCTGGCGGGTAGCTATTATTGTTCCTTTGTTCAAGATGGGAAATAGGGATAATCCTGGAAATTATAGACCAGTGAGTCTCACGTCAGTGGTAGGGAAGCTATTGGAGAGGATTCTTCAGGATAGGATTCATGAGCATATAGAAGAGCGTGACCTAATTAGGGACAGTCAGCATGGTTTTGTGTGAGGCAGGTCGCATCTTACTAACTTGACTGAGTTTTTCGAAGAGGTGACAAAGGTGATCAATGAAGGTAAAGCAGTGGATGCTGTCTACATGGATTTTAGTGAGGCATTTGACAAGGTCCCACATGAGAGGCTCATCCAGAAGACTGAGATGCATGGGATCCATGATGACTTGACGTTTGGATTCAGATCTGGCTTGCCCATAGAAGACAGAGGGTAGTGGTCCATGGGACTTATTCTAGCTGGAGGTCTGTGACTAGTGGTGTTCTGCAGGGATCCGTACTGGGACCTCTGCTGTTTGTGATGTATATAAATGACCTGGATGAAAACATGGGTGAGTAAGTTCGCAGATGACACAGAGGTTGGTGGCATTGTGGATAGTGGAGAAGATCGCCAAAGGATACAACAGAGTGTAGATCCACTGCAGAGCAACAAACAACCTGCTGGAGGAACAAAGGTCGAGCAGCATCTGTGGGAGAAAAGGAATTGTCAAAGTTTTGGGTCGAAACCCTGCATCGGGAATGAGAGTGGAGAGGCAACCTGGCCAGTATGGAAGAGTGGCGAGAAAGGAGTCTGAGGTGATTGGTGGATTGCAGATATGGGTGGAGAAATGGCAACTGAAGGGCAAGTACGAGGTGTTGCACTTTGGGAGGTCAAATGTAAAGAGAAGGTACACTGGACCCTTAACAGTGTTGATGTACGGGGAGCAAAGAGAAACAAAGGACTACAGATGCTGGAATCTCGATGAAAAACCCGATGATGCTGGAGGAACTCACCAGGATGCTGCCTGGCCTGCTGAGTTCCTCCAGCATCATAGTGATGTATGGAGGGATCTTGGGGTCCAATTCCATAGGTCCCTGAAAGAGGACGCACAAGTCAATAGGGTGGTAAAGGAGGCATATGGCTTGCTTGCCTTTATTAGTTGAGGCACTGAGCTCAAGAGTCAGGAAGTTATGTTGCAGCTTAATAAAACTCTGGTTAGGCCACACCTGGAGTATTGCATTCAATTCTGGTCACCCCATTATAGGAAGGATGTGGAGGTGCTGGAGAGGACGCAGAAGAGGTTTACCGGGATGCTGCCTGAATTAGAGGGCATGTGCCATAAGGAGAGGTTGAACAAACTAAGGTTGTTTTCTCTGGAGCAGCAAAGGCTGAGAGGAGACCTGAGAGAACGTTATAAAATTATGAGAGGCATAGATAAGAGAGCCGGTATCTTTTCCCCAGGGTCAAAATGTCTAATACTGGAGGGCATGCATTTAAGGTGAGAGGGGGAAAGTTGAAAGGAGATGTGTGGGGTGGGTTCCTTACACACAGAATGGTGGGTGCCTGGAATACACTGCCAGGGGTGGCGGTGGAGGCAGATACAATAGAGGCACTTAAGAGGCTCTTAGGTGGGCACATGAATCTGCAGAGAATGGAGGGAAATGGACCATGTGCAGGTAGAAGGGATGTTTTATTAGATGTCACTAGCTTAATTAGTTAGGCACAACATTGTGGGCCGAAGGGCCTGTTCCTGTGCTGTACTGATCTATGTTCTATGGATCTAGTTTCATGGATTCTGTCCAGTTTATAAGGCACATGAAGTGAATATCTTGCTCAAACATTGGCACCTCTTACAATCCATTTTTCTCTTAGTGCTGCACTAAGACGTAAAGCGAGATTGCTCCTCCTGGCTATCTTAGACTTGAGTCTAGGCGAGCACTTGAATCAAATAGACACAGAAGACTCTGGGCCAGGTGCAGGAAGATGGGTGCCCAGAGGTGGGTGCGGGGGTGGTGAACTGAATGACCCGATGACTCATTGAGCCATTAGTGCAAAACAATTTTGGCTTCATTGCAAATGTTAATCTGAGTATAGGAATACAGACTCAAAGTCCAACTTTGCTCCATAGTGGAACGATATGAGACTCTCTCAAAGGGTTAGTCTCATAAAGTTTCAGTTTGGTTTACAAAGTGAGTACTCACTTTTAAATAACATTTATCAGTTCCATCCAGGCAGGAGACAAGAGTGCGTGGAGTTTCTATACAGTATTTAGTAGGCAAACAGAGCTGTGGGTGAGGTGACTAAATTCCCTGACTCATGTAGCCTGCAGAGATGTTCGATCAGTTTTGAAAGGGACAAATTATAATAATGCCAAAGGGCAGCTCAGTGACGGGAGGGAGCAGAAGATCAGGTAATTCCCGTTCTGGAGCTCGATGGACAGGAGTGGGCCAGGAGTGGGAACAGGCGGAAGTAGTGAATAGGACATGGGGCCAGGAGAAGCATCAAGATCTTTCCAACCAACCAAAGAACATTCTTCAAAAGATTTTCATTCATACTTTTGGAAGCAGTCTCCACCTCATCTGTTTAAGCTCAGTTACATAGGCAGAAATCCTGAAGCAGGGTTTTGATCCAAGACGCTGACAATTCCTTTCCCCACAGATGCTGCTCGACCTGCTGGGTTCCTCCAGGTGATTGTTTGTTGTTCCAGATTCCAACATCTGCAGTCTCTTGTGTCTCCATATATTGTATGGAGCTCAGGTGAGACCAGACCTGGAATATTGTGTGCAGATCTGGTCCTACCCTAGGAAGTTTGAACTTACAATGGAGAGAATGCAGCAGATTGAACATAGAACACTACAGCACAGTACAGGCCTTTCGGCCCACAATGTTATGCCGACATTTTATCCTGCTCTAAGATCTATCTAACCCTTCCCTCCCACATAGCCCTCCATTTCTCTATCATTCATGTGTCTATCTAAGAGTCTCTTAAGTGTCCCTAATGTATCTGCCCCCACAACCTCTGCCAGCAGTGCATTCCATGCACCCAACACTCTCTGTGTAAAAAACTTACACCTGACATCCCCCTTATACCTTCCTCCAATCACCTTAAAATTATGTCCCCTCGTGTTAGCGATTGTCACCCTGGGAAAAAGTCTCTGACTGTCCACTCGATCTATGCCTCTTATTGGTTCCTGGGATGGTGGATTTGTCATATGAGGAGAGATTACATCGATTGGACTGTGCACACTTGAGTTTAGAAGAATGAGAGATAATCCTATTAAAACATACAAAATTTGTAAGGATAGGATAGCCTTGCAGTTGATATTTCCCCTAACTAATGTTCCTTTAGCTAACTGATTCTGATAGCCAAGGTATCTAGAACCAGAATCACATTCTCAAAATAAGGAGCCAGCCATTCAGGACAGAGATGAGAAGAAATTCCTTCACATAGACAGTGATGAATATTTGGAATTATCAGAATCAGAAGCAGGTTTATTATCACTGACATATGTCTTGAAATTTGTTGCTTTGTGGCAGCAGTGCAAGACATAAAACTTACAATAAGTTACAAAAATAAATCAATAGTGCAAAAGAGGAATAACGAGGTAGTGTTCGTGGGTTCGTGGACTGTTCAGAAATCTGATGGTGGAGGGGAAGAAGCTGTTCCTGAAACATTGAGTGTGGGTCTTCAGGCTCCTGTAACTCCTCCCCAACGATAGTAACGCGAAGAGGGCATGTCTCGGATGGTGAGGGTCCTTAGTGATGGATGCCCAAGAGGGCTATAGAGGCTCAAATATTAACAGAAAATGTTGGAAACCCTTGGGAGGTCAGGCAGCATCTGTGGAAGGAGAAACAGATGCTGCCTGACCAGCAGAGCATTTCCAGCATTTTCGAATTTTATTTTAGATATCCAACATCTGTGGGGTTCTTTTTGATTTCCATTTGAAGTGGAAACTCAGTTTCTGAATATATTCAAGGCGGAAATTGATTGATTTCTTTAGATTAAGGGAATCAAGGTACATGTGGTTAGTGCAGAAAGATGGCATTGAGATAAAAGATCAGCTATGATCTTACTGACGAAATGGGGGAGCAGGCTTGAGGGGGTCAAATTGCTTACCCTTGCTCTTATTGTTTATTGAATGGTGGAACAGACACAAGGGGCTTAATAGAGCTATTCCTGGCTCTATTTCTTATGTCCTTCTGACCAAATCAAGTGTTAAGTATTGATGCTTGGGATAAGTGTCAGCCAAAATGTCGGGGAGTGCTTCCTGCTCCCCTTCACCAATATTTTTTGTCTACCTGAATAGTAGACAGGGCCTGAATTTCAGCTGTTCGGTCAAGAGAACAGGCAGAGGTGAGTGTTGAGGGCACTCCCTCAGGAACGTTTTGGTATGCCAGCCTGGATTTTGTGCTCAATTCTCAGCAGTGGGATTTAAAAGCTGAGTGAAGTACCTTTAAAGGGCAGCACAGCGGCACAGCTGGTCGGACCACCGCCTCACAGCTTCAGTAATCTGGGTTCAATCCTGACTCTGGTGCTGTCTGTGTGGAGTTTGCATGTTCTCTCTTCGACTGCATGGGTTTTCCCTGGGCACTCCTGTTATCCCCCACATCACAAAGACATGCAGGTTGAGATAAGATAAAATATCTTTATTGGTCACATGTACATTCAGTGAAATGCATCATTTTGCATAGAGTGTTCTGGGGGCAGCCCGCAAGTGTCGCCACGCTTCCGGCATGCCCACAACTTCCTAACCTGTACCCAGAGGAATCCCACACAGACATGGGGTTTCTAGAGTGTTTCCTTCAGCTGGACTTTTAAATTCCACAAATAATCCAATTCCTGATGTGAGTCCTCCAAATCTGCAAAACTGCAATCATCTACGAACAATATTATCTCTAAAGAGAAAGTTTCAAAGGATTTTACATGAGAACTGGTAACAGTCAACTGTTTCATATTTAGTCATTGTCTCATGAGGATAGGTTGAAGATAGATTGAGTGGGCTCGGGCATTTCTCTTTGGAGAGGAGGAGGATGAGAGGTGACTTGATAGAGGTGTACAAGATGATAAGAGGCATAGATCGAGTGGACAGTTAGAAACTTTGAGTGGTAGAATTTGGCAGGGGGGTGTGCCAGATGATGGGGAGGTGGGGAGAATAAAATGGGATTAGTGTAGGGTTTGTGTAAATGGGTGCTTGCTGGTTAGGCTGAAGGGCCTACTTCCCAGCTGTATGACCCTAGGATGCAAAACTGAGGTCAATGGTATTGGCAGTAGTGATATTGTAGACAGCACAGTGGTGCAGCTACAAGAGCCGTTGCCTCACTGCTCTAGCGACCCAGGTTCAATCCTGACCTTCGGTACCGTCTGAGTGGAGTTTTGCACGTTCTCGTGTGATTGCGTGGGTTTCCTCCAGGTGCTCCAGTTTCCTCCCATGCCCCAAAAACATGTGGGTTGGTAGGTTAATTGGCCACTGTAAATTGCCCCTAATATGTAGGTGAGTGGTCGAATCTGGAGGGAGTTCATAGGAATGTGTGAACAATAAATTGGGCTAGTGTAGGATGAATATAAATGGATGCTGTTGGCAGGCTCAGAGAATTTGTTTCTGTGCTGGATTTCTCTCAACTTACAGAGTCATGGCAAATATGTGGACGTGATTGGCCCATATTCGTCCAATGTGTTAGTCCAGTGCCACTATTTATTGGCCATCCCTAATTGTCTTTGAGAAGGTGATGGTAAGCCACCTTCTTAAACTGCTGCAGTCCATCTGGTGGAGGCACTCCCCCAGTGCTGTCAGGTCATGAGTTCCAGGACTTAGACCCAGCAATAATGAAGGAATGGCACTATACTTCCAAGTAGAGTACCTTCTGGTGTTGTGACTTGGAGGGAAACCTGCTGGTGGTGGTGTTCCCATGTGCCTGCTTCCCTTGTCCTTTTCTGGTGGTTGTGGGTTTGGGAGATGCTGTTGGAGTAGCAACAGTGCATTTTGCACACCGCAGACACTATGTGCTGGTGGCGGAGAGAATGAATTTTTAGAGTGCTGGATGAAGTACCTATGGGGTGGGCTGCTCTTTCCTGGATGGTTTTGGGCTTCTTGAGAGTTGTTGTACCTGCACTCGTCCAAGCAAGAGGAGAGCATACCATCACGGTCCTGACGTGTACCGTGTAAATGTGGAAAGGCCTTGAAGTGACAACAGGTGGGCCATCCACTGCAGGATACGCAACCTTGTAGCCAAAAGGGTAGCAATCATTCCAGTGCCCAAGAAGAGCAGGGTGAGCTGCCTCAATGACTATCACCCGGTAACACTCACATCTACCATAATGAAGTGCTTCGAGAGGTTGGTTATGACTAGAATTGACTCTTGCCTGAGTCAGGACCAAGGCCCACTGCAATTCACTTACCACCACAACAGGTCTACAGCAGACACAATCTCACTGGCTCTCCAATCAGCTTTGGAGCACCTAGACAACAGCAAAACATATGCCAGGCTGCTGTTTATTGATTACAGCTTGTCGTTCAACACCATCATCCCCTCAGTACTAATCAACAGGTTTGAAATCCTGGGCCTCTGTACCTCCCTCTGCAACTAGATCCTTGACTTCCTTATCGGGAGATCACAGTCAGTGCAGATTGGTAGTAACGTCTCCTCCTCGTTGACAATCAACACAGCTGCATCTCAAGGATGTGTGCCTAGCCCACTGCTCTACTCTCTCTACACTCAGGACTGTGGCGCTAGGTACAGCTCAAATGGCATCTATAAATTCACCGATGACTGTTGTTGGCAGAATCTCAGATAGTGATGAGGAGGCATATGGGAGTGAGATAGATTGACTGGCTGAGTGGTGTCACAACAACAACCTTGCACCCAATATCAGCAAGACCAAGGAATTGATTGTGGTCTTCAGGAAGGGGCAGTCAGGAGAACACACACCAGTCCTCATTGAGGAGTCAGCGGTGGAAAGGGTGAGCAACTTCAAGTTCCTGGGCGTCAACATCTCAGAGAATCTATCTTGGGCCCAACACATTCATACGATCACGAAGAAGGCACACCAGTGACTCTACTTCATTAGGAGTTTGAGGAGATTTATTATGTCACCAAAGACTCTTACAAATTTCTATAAATATATGGTGGAGAACATTCTGACTGGTTGCATCACCACCTGGTATGGAGCCTCCAATGCACAGGATCACAAGAGGCTGCAGAGGGTTGTAGACTCAGGCAACTCCATCACGGGCACAACCCTCCTCACCGTCAAGGACATCTTCAAGAGGCGGTGCCTCAAGAAGGCAGCATCCATCATTAAGGACCCTAACCATCTGGGACATGCCCTCTTCTTGTTACTACCATCAGGGAGGAGGTGCAGGAGCCTGACGACCCACATTCAACGACTCAGAAACAGCTTCTTCCCCTCCGCCATCAGATTTCTGAATGACCTATGAACCCATGAACACTACCTCATTATTCCTTTCTTTTGCACTATTTATTTATTTTTTGTAATTTATAGATTTTTATCTTTGCGCTGTACTGTTGCTGCTAAGCAACACATTTCACATCAAATGTCAGTGATAATAAACCTGATTCTAATTCTGATTCTGATAAAGCAGCTGAAGGTGAATGAACCTTGGATACAGCTCCATGAAACTCTTACAGTGATGTCTGAGGCTGGGATGGTTGACCTCCAAAAATTAGAACCATCTTCTCTTGTACAGGTATAACTCCAACCTCTAAAGGGTTTTTCCTTTGATGTCCATTGAGATTAGTTTTATCAGTGCGCTTTGATGCTCTGTTCAGTCAACTGCTCCCTTAATGTCAAGGTTAATCACTCTCACTTCACCTCTCGAATTCAATGGACCAAGGCTGTGACAAGGTCTGGAGCCAAATGATTCTGACAAAACTTAAATTAGGCATCAGTGAGCAGTTTATTAGAGAGTAAGTGCAACTTGATAGCACTGCCACTGGCAGGTTCCATTACATTAATAACTGGCAGGATTGGATTTATCCTGCTTATTGTCTATTGGATCTAGCTGGGCAATTTTCCACATTGTCAGGTAGACGCCAGTGTTGTAACTGCACTGGAATTGCGTAGCTAGAGGCCAGAGTCTTGGACTGCCAGTATTCAGATGTACAGCTGGGGTGTTAGCTGGTCCCATTGTCTCTGCTCTGTCCAGTTCTCCCAGCCATTTCTTGATATTGCATGTGAATCGAATTAAGACAGGGTTCTGTGATGTTGGAGGTCTCAGGAGGAAACAAAGATGAATCATCTATTCGACATTCTGACTGGACACAGTTGCAAATGCCTCAGTCTTTTTTTATTAACCACTCACTGCCATTTCTGAGAATGGGGATGTTCTTAGAACTTCCAGTTAGCTGTTTAATCTTCCATCACCATTTACAACTAGATGTGGTAGAACAATCAGAGCTCTGATTTGATCCATTGGTTGTGAGAGCACATAGCTCTAACTATGCATGCTGGATTTGCTGTTCAGTCTGCATATAATCCTATATTACACCACTAGGCTGGCACCTCATCATTATCTTTATACCTGGTGCTGTTCCTCGCATGCCCTTCTGCATCTCTCATTGAACTAAGGCTGATTGTCAGGTTTGACTAAAATAGTTTGGGATATGCCAGACAATTAGCTTACGGATAGTGGCAGCGCATATTTAAGATGAGATAATATAAGATTTCTTTATTAGTCACATGTACATCGAAACACACGGTGAAATACTTCTTTTGCATAGAGTGTTCTGGGGGCAGCCCGCAAGTGTCGCCACGTTCCGGTGCCAATATAGCATGCCCACAACTTCCTAACCGTACATCTTTAGAATGTGGGAGGAAACCGGAGCACCTGGAGGAAACCCACGCAGACACGGGGAGAATGTACAAACGCCTTACAGACAGCGGTGGGAATTGAACCAGGGTTGCTGGCGCCGTAATAGCGTTATGCTAACCGCTACACTGCATTTCTGCTGCTGTTGCTGATGGTCCACAGTGCCTCATGGGCGTCCAGTTTTGTGTTGCCAGATCTGTTCTGAGTCTATCCCATTTAATATGTTTATAGTGCCACACACCACAATAGAAGGTGTGGAGATGGGAACTTCAACTCCACAAGGACTGTGCGATGGTGATTTTTAACAGTGCTATCATGGACCGAGGGGGAGACATCTTGATGACCCTGTTCGAGGGTGAAAGGAGTTTAGCGAATGCTAAGAGGGAAGAGACCGGCCCTGTGATACCAAATCAACTCTCCACAGGAGGCACAGTCACTGTATCTGCCACAGGTAGATTACTGAAGGTAAAATTAAACCTGTCACAAACCTCGTCTGGCAGCTCGGTCCTTCAGGATTCAACCAGCTCGGTCAGTGGTAGTGTTCCCAAGCCACTCTTAGTGATAGACAATGAAGTCCCTTACCCAGAGTACATTCTCTGCCCTCGATACTTTCAGTGCTTCTTCCCAGTGTCGTTCAGCATGGACGAGCACTGGTTCATTTGTTGTGGGTGAGCAATGGTGGCAGTTGGGAAAGGTTTGTCTGACCAGATGCCACGAGATTTCATAGGGTCTGGATTGCTCCCACCCATAGGTGTATCACTGTGCCATCACCTCTGGTGGGTTTGTCCTGCCAGGGGGATATGGTATAACCAGGGAGACTATGGTGGAGGTGTCTGTAAAGTATGATTCTCTGAGGACAACTAGGTCACACTATTGTTTAACTAGTCTCTGCCAATTTAGACAACAGTCCCCGAGCAACTTTCAAGGTTGACCAGACTGGGGGTAACTTTACCATGTCCCAATGCAATGCCTAGGTCGATGCCAGGTGGTCCATCCAGTTTTGCTTTCTTTCTCTGCCTGAATGCCGTGTCAATGGTTCAGTTGAACGGCTTTCTAGGCCATCTCAGAAGGCATTTAAGAACCAACCACATAGGGCGGGTCTGGATCCACAGGTAAACCAGACTGAGTTTGGATGGCAGCTTTCCTCTTCTGAAGTACTCTGGTGAACCAGGTGGGGCTGATTTCTACAACAATTCTGCAGTTATGATGGTTATCATTACTGATGACTAGTTTGTTTATTTTTCAAATTCCAGGTCATTAACTGAATCTAAGTTCCATTGCTGCCAAGGTGGAGTTTGAACTCAGGTCCCTGGATTATCGATCCAGGTCTCTGGATATAAACTAAAAACAGAAAATGCTGGAAATACTCAGCAGGTCAGGCAGCGTCTGTGGAAAGAGAAACAAGTTTCAGGTCCAGGAACCTTCATCAGGACTGGGAAAGAGAGCAGACATTAGTTTTCAGTAGCAGGGAAGCCTGGGGAGGGATGGCTAGAACAAGGGGAATATCCATGATGAGGTGAGACCGGATGCCTTAATGTGCCAATTAAGCAGCAGTTGAAATCAGATTAAGCGTCTTTGCTTGAAAACTCTCTCAGTTACTAGTCTGGCAATTTAGCTGCTTCCAACCACCATCCCACCTTATTAATCAGCCATGCAAAGTATATACAATATGGGCAGGGTATTTCCAACACTCAAGATAAGGTATCTTTATTAGTCACATGTACATCGAAACACACAGTGAAATGCATCTTTTGCGTAGAGTGTTCTGGGGGCAACCTGCAAGTGTCGCCACGCTTCTGGCGCCAACATAGCATACCCACAACTTCCTAACCTGTACGGCTTTTGGAATGTGGGAGGAAACCGGAGCACCCGGAGGAAACCCATGCAGACACGGGGAGAACGTACAAACTCCTTACAGACAGTGGCCTGAATCGAACCCGGGTCGCTGGCGCTGTAAAGCATTACGCCAACCGCTACACTACCTATTAAATGATCCAACAAGCCTAATGATTCATAATGTACAAGATCCTCAGAGAATTTCTAACCAGTTCCCTGGCAATGGAATTAGTTACACTAACAGATGCCAATTTTATATACCTTTTGAAGGCAATATACCAGTGCATCAAGTAGCAACTGCAATTGCTTGGAGAGAGAGGCTCATATCCTCATGTGACCATGCACAAAGCCTTTACTTGTTTTGCCACGTTTATTGTTGGTTAAGGTCAAGAAAGGAGATTAGAATTGTGCAGAGATCAAATGCAACGGACTGGTTCTTAGGTGTACCCTCTGCCTTTGGGGAGTGAGTCACAATAAAACTGAACTTACCTGAATGGGTTAATCCTCATCATTCAATAAAATGACTAATATATTCCAAAGGTTTCAGCTAAATGTATTACGTTACTTCAGGTTCATCAATAATTATTTAAGTATTTAAAGGAGACATGATTGTCTGTGTGCTCAGCAGGGTTATGTGGATTTAGAGTAGATTTTAATTTTCTGATTTGGCTCTTAAGAATTGGATAAAGACCGTCTCTCATCCTTAATTGGTTTGTAATCACCCTTCTTTGTAGATTTGCCACTAACCAGGTCTTCTGGTCCACACACTGCTTCAAGAAAACTGCCTTTCATCTCAGTGCTGGGTCGGCCTATCAACACAGCACTTGGAAATCATGCTGTTTGAAATGATGAGCCAGTGGAAGAAGATAAAGAAGCCTGCTTGTGATCAATCAGAATATAATTTTGTCCAAGGACAGGAACACCCTGTGGGCAAAGATAATTCAGACCTCTGAGCTGTGTTGAATAGCAGAATGGTTTGAAGACCGAATAGATTAGGAGCTGCTCAGAATGTTGGGCATTGAGACAAAAGTACGTGGAAATGCCCACAACACTACAGGGTGCAGGTTAATCACCTTCCACAGCACATGAGAGCAGTGGGTGATATATTGTAGGGGTGGTATGCAAACTGAACAAACAGTTGTTCAGAGACTAGATGAAGTGATTTTTTTTTAATTTGTTCAATTCCCCAACATTTCTCTTTAAAAGTTTAGAAGAGTTTCAGAAGTGAGAGATCATCTCATTGAAGCAGGAAATTGAATTTTGCTGGTTTTAGGTATGCTTAACTGTTGCTACGTTTAGCAGAACATAAGAACAGGAACAGGCCCTTCGGCCCACAATGTCTGCACTGAACATGATGCTGAATTAAACTAAATCTCTTCTGCCTATACATGATCCATCTCCGTCCATTCCCTGCGTCTATCTAACAGCCTCTTAAACACCTCTGTTGCATCTGCTTCCACCACTACCACCAGCAGAGGTTCCAGGCACCCAGCTCTCTCTGTGTGAAAAAAACCTGTCCCACACATTTCCTTTAAACTTTCCCCTCTCACCTTAAATGTATGTCCTCAAGTACTTGACATTTCTAGCCTGGAAAAAAAATTCGGACTGCCTACACGATCTCATAATTTTATAAACTTCTATCGGGTCTCCCCTCAACCTCCGACGCTCCAGAGAAAACCGCCCAAGTTTGTTCTGCCTCCCCTTACAACTCCTACCCTCTAATCCAGGCGCATCCTGGTAAACCTCTTAGGTTCCCGTTTCCAAAGCCTCCACATCATTCCTGTAAATAGCACAAGCATCAATTCTAGTTTGCTGCAAAATATTGTGAAATTGGCCAACAAGATATGTGAAACAGGATGAGTAAGGTTTTTTCTCAGAAGCATGTACCAAGACAGGCGGCCCACAGCTAGCAGTACTGCAATCACAGAGGACAGCATCCTTTTTCTCATGGACAGAGAAGTAAGCACGGCGCAACTAACCTCACGATCAGGAGTCTTGCAGAATCCGCCAGGTGCGTTCACTAAGAATTTTTCTCTGTGATCATTACATCCCCTTTGATTTGATCTGCAGTAAACATCATCATTGCCATCTGTGCAGCTACGTTACTATAGAGCTGTACAAGACGTTGGTAAGGCCACATTTGGAGCACTGCGTACAGTTCTGCTATAGGTGGATGTTCTTAAATTGCAAAGGGTGCAAAAAAGATCTACGAGGATGTTACCGGGACTGGTGGGCTTGAGATAATAAGGAGATACTGGATAGGCTCGAAAATTTTTTTCCTGGAATGTAGAAGGCTGAGGGGTGACCTTATGGAGGTATATAAAATCAAGAGGGGCATAGATAAGATGAATATTTACAGTCTTTTCCCCAGGGCAGGGGAGTCCGAAACAAGAGTGCATGGGTTTAAGGTGAGAAGGGAAAGATTTAAAAAGGACCTGAGGGGTAACTTTTTCACACAGAGGGTGGTGGGTATATAGAATGAGCTGCCAGAGGAAGTGGTAGAGGCGGGTACAATTATGACGTTTAAAAGGTATTTGGACAGCTACATGGATAGGAAAGGTTTAGGGGGATATGGGCCAAACGCAGACAAATGGGACTAGTTCACTTGGGCAACTTGGTCAGCACGGGCGAGATGGACCAAAGGGCCTGTTTCGGTGCAGTGTAGCTCAAGGACTCTCTGTGACCCTAGAAGTATTTTTTGTGTGGGTTACAAGTGCACCTATCCTTTGCTGAGTATCAGAACCTGAGGACACTGACATTCCTATAATCTTCAGTAGAATATGAGGAAAACAAGCAGGACGGAAGACTGGAGGGAGAGTGGGATGATGATCATGGCCACAAGTGTAATTGCACCAGGCACCCTGCAGCACCAGCTCAGACACTGGCACTTCCAGGGATGAGCTGACTAGGTTGAAGGGACTTGTGTCACAGGGACATACAGCTAGGCAGCTGCAGTCTAGGACCAGGCGTGGGGAATCTGATGAGGGTCTCATCAGAGGAGCAGATCCACACCACCTCAAAGGATTCAGACGAGCAAGACGAATGGAATGCTTTCATGACAAGACTGAGCCGGATGCATGACGATGCTGTTTGTGAGCTGTTAGGCTTCGCTGACCAAATGCAGTTGAAAAGGAGCATGGACGAGTCCATCCCATGTTCTTAGAGGAGGTGGTGCAGAGCCAGGGGACCGTGACCCCTAATCTAGAGTTTATGCTCACTTCTTTGCTGTGGGTCAGTAGCAATCCTGGCAAACAGCACCGTCTGGTTCTCCTACCCATAGACAAGAGGCCAAACCAAATATTTCTGCTTCTCATACTTCTGCTTGTCATAGAGCATAGGAACAGGCCCTTTGGCCCACCATGCCCATGCTAACCATCTACCCAACTACATTAATCCCATTACCAGCAATTGGTCCACAGCCTTCCATGCCTTGGCAATTCAAGTGCTCATGTAAATACTTCTAAGATGTTGTGAGAGTATCTGCCTCCATCATCCAATGTGTTCCAGATTCTAGTCAAAAAAGTTTTTTTGTTCTAATTGTGTTCTTTCTTGTAAAAATTGTGTTTTATTTATGGTTTTCTTGTGAATCCTGCTTATATGATGCTATGTGCCTCTGATGCTGCTGCAAGTAAGTTTTTCATTGCACCTGTGCATATGTGTACTTGTGCATGTGACAATAAGCTCGACTTTGACTTCGACTTTAATCATCCTCTGGGTAAAAAAATTCTTCCTTAGATCCTCTCTAAACCTCTTCCCCTTGTCCAAAACCAATGTCCTCTAGTTTTTCACATCTCTGTAATGGGGAGAAGTTTCCTCCAATCTACCCTGTCTACATCCCTCATAATTTTGTACACCTCATTCAGGACACATCTCAGCCTCCTCTGCTCCAAGGTAAACAAACCGAGCCAATCCAGTCTCTCCTCATAACAAAGAAGTTTTATCACAGGCAACATCCTCCCCGGTGAATCTCCCCTGCACCCTTCCCAGTGCAACAGAACTGCACACAGAACGCCAGCTGTGGACGAACCAATGTTTTATAAAGCTGTACCGTAACCTCCCTGCACTTATATTCTAGGCCCAAGCTAATGAAAGCTTTGGGGTTTTTCTTACTCCTGCCTGCCAATGATATTTCTTTTCCCTCCTGATTTCTTTCATAAACACCACCGCCTCCCCCCTCCCTCCCGTACACTTTCTATACTCCTGAAGGACCTCCCCTGTTTTCATTTCTCTATACCTGTCATATTCCTATTTTCTTTTATCCAGCCCTTGACATCTCTGGAATTGTTGTCGATTACTTTTACCCTTATGGGAACACATTGGTCCTGAAATCTCACTATTTCACATTGAAAAGCTTCACACTTGTTAGTTGTAGACCTACCTGCAAGTAGCTCTCCCAGTCTACTTATGCTCCTGTCTATGACAATGAAATTGGCCTCCCAATCAGGAACTTAAATCCCACTCCATCTCTATCCTTTCCCATTACCTTTAAACTTACAAGACTTATGGTCACTATCTCTGAAATGCGCTCCCACTGACATCCCCAACCCCTTGCCTGGGAACATTCCCTGTACAGTACTGTCCCCTCCCTAGTCAGACTATCTTTGTACTGGATCAAAAAGCTCTCCTGTACTTTAAAATTCCACCCCCCCCCCCCAGCCTTTCACTTTAAAACAGACCCAGTTAATAAGGAGGTTTAAATCTCCTACTACAATAATCCTATAGCGCTTACATATCTTCCTGATTTGTCTACATATCTGCTCCTCTATCTCACACTGTTGGGAGGCCCCCAGTAAAATGATCACGCCTCTTCCGTTCCTAAGTTCTACCCATATGGCCTGATTTGAAAAACCTTCCCTCCCACTTTATGGACTCCTTAATCAATATTGAAATGCCTCGTCCTCTTTTGCATTGCCTCCCACCGTCACACCTAAAGATTCTACACCCTATGCAGTCTTACCCTGTTCTAAGCAGAGTTCTGCTCCCAAGTGCACTCTGCCATACAGCAGCAGCTTGAAGCCAATAAGGAGCAGCTTGATGTCCTCATTGAGTAAAGAGAAGCCACATGAGCAGATTGCTGCACTCAGTGGACACAGGGATGCAAGTCATGAGCAGTTTGCAGCTCTACAGGGGCATGGGGACGCTGCACATGCATGGCCAGCCATTCTGCGTGAGCAGAGAGATGTTGCACGTCAGCAGACTGCCCTCCTGCATGAGCAGAAATATGCCACTCACGAGCAGATCGCTCTCCTAGAGCAGAGCAGAGATTTGGTACACAGGAACGGCTGTCTCTTCTGCAGGACCAGGGACACGTCCCCAACTCGCCTAGCTTTACATCTTGAGCAGAATCCTGCTCACATGGTGCAGAGAGCTGACTCCAAGAAGAGGATTTAAAATAGCAGAGACTGACATTCTTAAACAGAGTCTGTCAACCAGCTTAACTTTGGTTCTGAGGAGTGAAGCAATGTGAGTGGAGTTTTCATGCCATCAGACTATTGCATTATTGCCCACCTTGTCCCCTCTTAGGCCATCTGATGTGAAAGTTCATAATATTAGACACTCCCCCCAGAACACCAGGCTAGGACTTTATTCAATGAAGCGTAGGAGAAAGCGGGGTGATCTTAATGAGTTGTATAAAGTAATGAGGGGCATGGGAGGGTGAATGCACACAGTCTTTTTCCCAGGGATGGGGAATCAAGAACTAGTGGGCTTAGGTTTAAGGTGAGAGGGGAGAAGCTTAATAGGAACTTGATAAGATAAGATATCTTTATTAGTCACAGGTACATCGAAACACACAGGGAAATGCATCTTTTGCTGAGAGTGTGCTGGGAGCAGCCCGCAAATGTCGCCACACTTCTGGCGCCAGCATAGCATGTCCACAACTTCCTAACCCGTACATCTTTGGAATGTGGGAGGAAACCGGAGCACCTGGAGGAAACCCACACAGACACGGGTCCTTACAAACAGCGGGTGGAATTGAACCCGGGTCACTGGCGCTGTAATAGCGTTACACTAACCGCTACACTACCATGAGGGGCAACTTTTTCCATCCAGAGGGTAGTCCATATATGGAATGAGCTGCCAGAAGAAGTGGTTGAGGCAGGTACACTAACAACATTTAAAAGACACTTGGACAGGTCCATGGATAGGAAAGGTTTAGAGGGATATGGGCCAAACTTGGGCAAATGGGACTAACTTAGATATGCAGCTTGGTCGACATGGAACATTTGGGCCAAAGTGCCTGTTACTGTGCTGTAGGACTCCGTGACCCTGTGCACCAATTCGCCTCCAGCCCACAGGATCGCAACCCAAACTGCTCTTTCAATTATTCCTGGGCAGTGGTTGGGACCAGCCCGTCTTGGGTGAGAGCTTCTCATGGGTCATCAGGGACATCTGTCCAGGTTCAAAGGGAATGGGAACAGCCTTTAAGCAGCTAGACTGCATGCACACAGGAATGTGATGCTACAGCAATGAGACCAACCTACGAGATTGGTAAATTGGTAATTGGTTTAATATAGTCACATGTACCGAGGTACAGTGAAAACCTTTATTTTGCACATCATCCATACAGATCATTTCATCACATCGGTACGTCGAGAATGCAGAATTTAGTGTTGCTCTTATAGAAAAAGTGTAGTGCAGGTAGACAATAAGGTGCAAAGCCATGACAAGGTAGATTGTGAGGTCAAGAGTCCACCTTATTATACAAGAGGTTTGTTGAACAGTCTTATAACAGTGGGATAGAAGCTGTCCTTGAGCCTGGTGGTATGTGCTTTCAGGCTTTTGTATCTTCTGCCTGATGGGAGGGGGAGAAGAGAGAACGTCTGGGGGTGGGTGGGGTCTTTGATTATGTCGGCTGCTTCACCGGGACAGCGAGAAGTGCAGTCAAGTGTAGATTGTCAAAATAGGGAAGACACAGCGAGTGTGAAGATTTGGAGACATATTGTAAAAATTTCAGTTAATGTATTGTTTGATTTTGTCAATATAAATGACTCTGAAGACACAATCACTATTTAGATGCATTCTTATTTACACAAACTACAGCTTTAATTGCACGAAGATAAGTGACAATAGTGTGGTAGCTGCTGATACTGCCACAGACCCTGCCACCTGTCACCTTCAAAGAAAGCTAATACATGTCTGGTCAGTGTAATCGAGAAAAACCTTGATTACCACTTAACAATGAGTGATGCTTTCCCCCTAAAAATTATAGCGTAACACGTCGCTGCCATTTTATCCTGGCAATGATTCATATGACCTCCAAAGATAAATTTCCTTTTTGTTGTGCTCTTACTGAGGTAGGGCTTGCTTTAAGGGGCGGAGAAATATTAGGGAAGTCATACGGTGGGATTAAACATCTATCTATGTGGCCTATTCTCTAAAAGCCACAGGAATGGATGACAGTATTAGTGAGAAGCGGTTGTTTATGCCGGAAAGGTGACAATACAACCATCAAATCCATTTGTTACAAACCAAGTGAAACTGTGCTTCCACTGCTGAATATTAATTGAATCCCACTGTGGACGTTGTAACAGCCTATTAGTGGAATTGTTTAAAATGAATCTCAGTTGAAGCCACATGAGACATTTTTCATTGCTGAATAGTTGTAGATTACATTAGCTTAGTCCATAAATGCATCTCAGTGCCTGTTGAATGCTTGTCTGATCAATGTGTTGTTATGTACATGACCCCTGCTGCAATGAGTAACCAGCCAAAAGGGTAAAGATTTCAAGCAGTGGACTTGTGAAAATTATATTTTATGCTAAGGTCATAGTTCTTTAATCTCTGTGTGACTTAGAACCATAGAACACTACAGCACAGAAAACAGGCCATTTGGCCCTTCTAGTCTGTGCTGGAACGTTATTCCGCTAGTCACATGGTGCTAGTCATGCACCCAGTCCATAACCCTCCAGACCTCTCCCGTCCATGTATCTATCCAATTTATTCTTAAAACTTAAGAGTGAGCCCCCATTTACTACATCAGATGGCAGCCCATTCCACACTCCCACCACTCTTTGAGTGAAGAAGTTCCCCCTAATGTTCCCCCTAAACCTTTCCTCTTTCACCCTAAAGCCATGTCTTCTCGTACTTATCTCTCCTAATCTAGGTGGAAAGATCCTACTTGCATTAACCCTGTCTATACCCCTCATAATTTTGTAAACCTCTATCATATCTCCCCTCATTCTTCTACGCTCCAAGGAATAAAGTCCTAACCTGTTCAGTCTTTCCCTGTAACTCAACTCCTGAAGACCCGGCAACATTCTAGTAAATCTTCTCTGCACTCTTCCAATCTTACTGACATCCTTCCTGTAGTTAGGTGACCAGAACTGCACACAATACTCCAGATTTGGCCTCGCCAATGTCTTATACAACCTCACCATAACATCCCAACTCCTATACTCAGTACTTTGATTTATAAATGCCAGGATGCCAAAAGCCTTTTTTACAACCCTGTCTACCTGTGACTCTTTCAGAGAATTATGTATCTGAACTCCCAGATCCCTTTGTTCCTCCGCACCCCTCAGTGCCCTACCATTTACTGTGTATGTCCTCCCTTGATTTGTCCTTCCAAAATGCAACACCTCACACTTGTCTGCATTAAATTCCATCTGCCATTTTCTGGCCCATTTTTCCATTTGGTTCAGATCCCTCTGAAAGCTTTGAAAGCCTTCCTCGCCGTCCACAACGCCTCCAATCTTAGTGTCATCAGTAAACTTACTGATCCAATTTACCACATCATCGTCTAGGTCATTGATATAGACAAGAAACAACAATGGCCCCAGCACAGATCCCTGAGGCACACCACTAGTCACAGGCCTTATTGGAAAAAAAAAGAGATTTTCCACAAACCCATTTAAGTTACAGGTTCAGGGAGATCAGGGGAGGGTGACAATGGACAGGTGTTTTATCAGTTGGAAGCCTGTTATCTCTGCGTTCCACAGGACTCAGTACTCAGTTACTTAATTTTTGTAATACATATTAACAATTTAAAAATAAATGCAGGAGTATGATGATAAAGTTTGCAGATGATACAAAAATTACCTGTGCAGTTTACATAGGGGGAGGGTTTAAGGCTTTAGACCGTTGGAAGATATAAACAGTCTGGCAAATTGGGAAGAGAAGTGGCAAATGGAATTGACTCCAGAGAAATGTGAGGGAGGTGCGTTTTGGAAGGTGAAACAAGGCAAGCGAATACAGAACAAATGGGTGGATACTAAGAACTGTAGAGGAACAAAGGGAGATTGGAATATATGGCCACAGATCCTTAGAGATAGCAGAACAGGTGAATAAGGTGGTGAAGAAAGGCAACCAGTCACTTTTCTTCATTAAATGTTCTGTCTTGGTTGCACTAGAACCAAGGCTATGCTTGGTTATACTAGGAAGGCTAGGCTAGAACTCTACACAGCATATTAGATCATGGCTCGAATACAATATACAGTTCTGGACACCCACAAAAAAGGAAAGATCGAACATAGAACAGTGCAGCACATGAACAGGCCCTTCAGCCACCACATCTGCACCGACCATGATGCACATCGAACTAATCCCATCTGTCTGCACATGGTCTGTATCCCTCTACTCCCTGCCTGTTCATGTGTCTGTCTAAATTCCTCTTAAATATTGCTGTCATATCTGCTTCCACCACCTCCCTTGGCAGCCTGTTCCTGGCACCTACCACTCTCTGCGTAAAAAAACTTGCCTCGTAAATCTCCTTTAAACTTTCCCCCTCTCACCTGAAATCTATGCCCTTTAGTATTTGACATTTCCACCCTGGGAAAAATACCCTGTCTGTCTACCCTATCTATGCTTCTCATAATTTTATATACTTCTATCAGGTCTCCCTTCAGCCTCCGACAGTCCAGAGAAAACAATCCAAGTTTGTGCAAGATGTGGTTTCACTGAAAAGAATGGAAGGGAGATTTACAAAGATGGGAGAATTGTTAAACTTTAGCCGCATGAAAAGCTTGTCTAGCCTTAGGTTATTTTTTTGGGAACACTGGAGGGGGAGGGGTGGCTAGTTAAGGTAAACAAGAAGGATGTTTCCCTTAGAAGGGTTATCAAACACAACGTAGGTGGATTTAGGGTAATTAGTGGAAGAATTGGGGAAATAAAAGATGTTCTTCAACCCAGAGAGTGTCAAAGATCTGAAACTCACTGCCTGAACTGGTGGTAGAGGAAGAAAACCGCATCATGTTTAGAACGTACTTGGAGGTGTGTTTAAAGAGTCGTTACCTGTAGGGCTTCACCCCAAGTGCTGGAAGGTCTGGGTTTGGCTAGTTATAATAGTTTGATTGATCCGTTCATTGTCATAAATCTTCTGTGACTCTCTGATTGTATGAATCGTTCATTGATAAGAAGTGCATGTGGTCCTGCAAACCGGGATGTGATGGAATATCATTGCATCTTCTGGGATCTCTCAGCTGATTATTGGTGTTAAAGATTGAAGCACTGAGGGGGTCACTTGATGTTCTTTGGAGACTCATTCAGCAGGCTCTATATGAAAGGAGCCTCTCACTGGGTGGCACAGTGGCACAGCCAGAAGAGCTGCTGCCTCAAAGCTTCACCAAACCGGGTTCAATCCTGACCTCTGGTGCTGCCCGAGTGGAGTTCCCCTGTGACCTCATGGGTTTCCCCCAGGTGCTCTGGTTTCCTCCCACATCCCAAAGACGTGTGAGTTGGTAGGCTAACTGGCCACTGTAAATTGCTCCTGGTGTGTAAGTGAGTGGTGGAATCTGGGGGGAGTTGAGGGGAATGTCACAAGATCACAAGACAAGGGAGCAGAAGCAGGCCATTCGGCCCATCGAGTCTGCTCTGAGGAAAGGGAAATAGAAATGAGAAATGGGGAATGGGGGAAGAAGAAGAAGAAAAAAAAACTATTCTAATCCCAATTTCCGGCCTTATCCCCATATCCCTTGATATCCTGACTATTTAGATATCTATCTATCTCCTCCTTGAACGCCCCCACTGATCTGGCCTCCACTGCTGTACGTGGCAAGGAGTTCCACAAGTTCACCACCCTCTGGCTAAAGAAATTTTTCCTCATCTCTGCTTTGAAACTGTACCCTCTAATTCTAAGATTGTGCCCTCTAGTCCTGGACTCACCCACCAAGGGAAACAGCCTAGCCACATTTACTCTGTCCTTTCCTATCAATATTTTAAATGTCGCTATGAGGTCCCCTCTCATTCTTCTGTACTCCAGTGAGTACAGTCCAAGAGCCGACTAACGCTCCTCATACATAAGCCCTTTCATTCCTGGAATCATCCTCCTAAATCTCCTCTGAACCCTCTCCAACGTCAACACATCCTTCCTAAGATGTGGGGCCCAAAACTGCACACAATATTCCAAATGAGGCCTCACTAGTGCCCCGTAGAGCCTCATCAACACTTCCTTACTTTTATACACTATACCTCTCAAAATGAATGCCAACATAGCATTCGCTTTCTTTACCACCGATCCGACCTGGTGGTTAACCTTTAAGGTATCCTGCACGAGTACCCCCAAGTCCCTTTGTGCTTCCGTGCTTTGGATTTTCTCTCCTCCTAGATAATAATCTGCCCGCTTATTTCTGCTTCCAAAGTGTACAACTGCACATTTCCCTACATTGAATCTCATCTGCCATTTCCTTGCCCATTCTCCTAAACTGTCTAGGTCCCTCTGCAACCTTCCTGTCTCCTCAATACTCCCTACTCCTCCCCCTATCTTGGTGTCATCCGCAAACTTAGCCACGAAACCATTTATTCCATCATCCAAATCGTTAATGTACAAGGTAAAAAGGAGCGGCCCCAACACCGTACAAGGTAAAAAGGAGCGGTCCCAACACCCAATGTGGAGGGAATAAAAAAATGGGATGTATAAAATGAGAGTAAATGGATACTTGATGGTCAGCACAAACTAGAAGGGCTGAAGGACCTGCTTCTGTGCTCTATGGCTATGACTGCATGACAGTACCTCCCTTCTCCACTCTGCAGGAAGGTAAGGCTGTCAATTTTCATCTGGGCCTTCCTCATCCTCCTGTTCCCTTCGTTCTTGCTGCTCCTCCCCCTTCGGCTCGCGATCTGCATGCTGCTCTTCCTCTGGCACCAGCTGCTGTCTTCAGTTGACTACAGTGCACTACATGCAGCATTACCACGATGAGCTCTCCACACCTGCTTGGCGTATGCCGGAGGGCACCTAACGCAAACAACGGAATGCCATTTTTTTACCATTCTCCACAACTATTGTGTTACTCGTGTACTTCTCGTTTTATCGGCAATGATAGGACAGCTTAGCTCCACAGTTCTCACCAAAGGAGGTTGAAACCACGTTTGCACAGGTTGTCATATCATGATGGAAAAATGGTGCAAAACTCTGTTTTACCCAGAGCGGTCATTCCATCATTAAATTTGAATGGATACTTTCAACTATGGTTCACTCGAGCAAGCCTGACATTTTCCTGGCATCAGGTGCATACCTGATGAGCCCACAATTTGCCCAATACTCACTTCTGACCATCCCACCATAAATTAAAGGCAAAAGCTGCAACCTACAAATATCATGGAACAGTCTCAGAACAACATCCATTGCAGGAAGGATGTGGAGGCGTTGGAGAGGGTACAGATGAGGTCGCCAAGATGCTGCCTGGGTTAGACTATAGGCAGAGGTTGGACAAACTTGGATTGTTTTCCCTGGAGCATTGAAGGCTGGAGGAAGTCATAGAACATAGAACACTACAGAACAGTACAGGCCCTTTGGCCCACAATGTTGTGCCGACATTTTATCCTGCTCTAAGATCTATCTAACCCTTCCCTCCCACATAGCCCTCCATTTCTCTATCATTCATGTGTCTATCTAAGAGTCCCTTAAATGTCCCTAATGTATCTGCCCCCACAACCTCTGCCGGCAGTGTGTTCCACACACCCACCATTCTCTGTGTAAAAAACTTACCTCTGACATCCCCCTTATACCTTCCTCCAATCACCTTAAAATTATGGTCCTTCGTGTTAGCCATTGTCGCCCTGGGAAAAAGTCTCTGACTGTCCCCTCGATCTATGCCTCATCATCTTGTAGACCTCGAGAAGGAGGACAAGAGGTGACTTGATAACCTCTCATCCCCCTTCTCTCCAAGACCTGATAGTTTATAAAATTATGAGAGGCAACTCTTCCCAGCGTGGAAATGTCATATACTAGAAGGCTTGCATTTAAGGTGAGAGGGGGAAAGTTTAAGGGAGATGGACAGGGCAAGTTTTTTGACATAAAGAGCGGTAGACGCCTGGAACATGATGCCGGGGGAGGTGGTGCAAGCAGACATGGTCGTGGCATTTAAGGTACATGTAGACAGACACATGAACGTGAAGGAAATGGAGGGATATGGATCACGTGCAGGCAGATGGGATTAGTTTCATTTGGCATCATGGTTGGCACAGACATCATGGGCCAAAGGGCCTGTTCCTCTGCTGTACTGTTCTATGTTCTGTGTTCTAACTGCGAGCACATCGCACCGGTACGTTGCTATTGTCATTCTGCAAATGGACACTCTGCTGACATTAGTCAATCCCAATGTGCAGCTTCAGGACCAACTGCAAGCTGCTCAAATGCCTTCTGATGTCTATGAGGGAGCTCTTCTCTGCAGCATTTAGCTGCTGAAGTAGTTGTTCAATGGGTGGCCTCAGTACTGATACAGTTGGTAGCTCTCCATTACTGAAGGCATCATGCCTGGCCACGCAGGGTGGGTTGGGGATTTCAGTGCAGGAGACACAGGCATGCCCAAAACCATAGAGCCTACTCCCAGAGAGGCTTACCTAAACAACATCTTTTACATGCTCAGGATTCCGAAGGCTGCCATCAGTGAAATGTTCAGGAAGACCCACAGCCATGCTTTCATGCCTGGAATGCTCCCTCTGTAGAGGTCGAGGTCACACTGGTTCTCAGCTCCCTTACCGCAGGTATCTTTGCCATGCCTCCCATTTGTGTCTCTCCACAGTATCAGAGAGGTCACCTGGGCACTGCACTGGTGAGAATTGATTTCATCTACTCTGATTTAAGTGAGGAATAAGTGGCATTGAGCGCTGGGGTTTACCACCAGTGCAGGCAGCGATTGACTCGAAATCATGCCCATTAATAACTGAGATCTTTCATCCACAGGAAATGTTTCCATTGACTCAAATGTGGATCATTGGAAGCATTTCCTGACGGTCAACGTTTTTAGGAAGCACTCGTTGCACCTTCTTCTTCAGGAAAAATGTACTTCCAGAGTCAAAGTCGAGTTTATTGCCAAATGCACAAGTGCATGTATGCACAGGTGCAATGAAAAACTTACTTGCAGCAGCATCACAGGCACATAGCCAGACATTGTCAGGAGCTAGCGTTGCCTGGATCCTGGAGGGAAAGTGCTATCCTCTATTTCCCTGGTTCCTCACATCTATTTTCACCCCTAGATATTGAAATGAATTGTGTCATGTCAAAGTCAACTTTTCTTTCTTAAATGAAGGAGTGTAAGAGCTCAAACTACTTTGCCCCTCTGTTCAGCAGCAAAATATGAGTACTAATCAATCTAATTTCTCGGCCAGGATTCTATAATGCATTGACAGGATGGATGCTGAGAGCTTGTTTCCACTAGCTGGGTTGTCCGGAACTATAGTTCTTGAGTAAGTGGCTGAGGTGAGAAATTTTAATCCAAAAATCCTTTCGTAAGGGAGCTTACCAACTTTATTAGTGGATCTGAAAAATGAGTTTGCTGCATTTTGCTTGCTTTTTGCTCCTTTTTTATTCATTTGTGGTATGTAGTATCACAAGCATTAACTGCACATCTCAGTCCCTCCCCCCCCCACCCCCTCCCCAGTCCACCAATCACCTCTGGCCTCTGTCTCACCACTCCCCCCTATACTGGATACTTCCCCTCTCCACTCTCATTCCTGATACAGGGTTTTGACCCGAATCGTCGATAATTCCTTCCCCCAAACAGATGCTGCTCAACCCGCTGAGCTCCTCCAGCAGACTGTTGCTCCAGATTCCAGCATCTGCAGTCTCCTATGTCTCTACTGTACATCTGCCATGAGTGAGTAGTTTGCTATGAATGGTTAAGAGTCAGCTACATTATTGTGGGTCCGGAGTCACATACAGGCGAGACAGGATCAAGGTGACAGACTTTGGTCCCTGAAGGGTATTAATGAACCAGATGGACTTCCAGGATAATTCCACTTTTATTTATTAGAAAAAAACATTTCTGGTACCAAGCACCAACTTTATCCTCAATGAGGACACATGATTATCACGGTCAGTTGTCATTCTGACCTAATACCTTGTTTTTATTGATGAAATTCCTGAAAATCCAGTTTGGCGTCAACAGCTTTTACTAAGTGGGACCAACGCTAACAGTACTACAGCAGAACTAATGCCGTACTCACCAGAGCATTCACTCGAAAATGTCTCCTGTGTCACTTCACTGAACTTAGTTCTGAGGGAGCTGTCTGGTGAAATGTCAGTGAGTTTTTCTAATACTTTTGATAGAACAGATAGTGGCAGCTTAGCTGAAAAATTCTCAGCAAGGGAGTTTGGAAGCCCATGGGTGTGTTGCAGACTGTTTTATTGTGAACACTAGAAAAGATTACATTTGTTGTGTTGACCAAAATGATGTGACACCAACTATGTTTTGATAATGTCAAAGCCAATGTTACTTTCTTGAATGAAAAACTCTAAGAGCTTAAACATATCCTGAGCTCCCCTACAGACAAAAACTTTCCAGGCTTGAGGTTTTCTTTTGAATGCATCAATTATTCAGGCCAGGCGGAGGGGTCTCCTACCTGGCATAGTTTTACTCAGCTTATTCATTTCACCAAACCTGCTCACTCATCAATCCAGCTTCACCAGCCACACATCATCTGTCAGAAAGTTCAGATTTCTCATCATTTGAGAGTTTACATAACTCTTCCTTGAGATTAAATGCAGTGATAAGCATTCTGTTTCAAGACTGCATGAGTAAGCAGTTTCACTCAGCACCCACCTCTTTACAAAGCGCAGCTAAACAGCTGGACAACTGTTTACTAAAATTAAGACTGTCACCTCTGTGTGGTGGCGGCGCCAAGAAGACAGGTTGAGTATCTTTCATAACACCCCTCACTATCAAAAGTGATTGCTTACAAATTCTTCCCCACTCAGAAGCGCCAAATGCACTCTGTAGTAACGTCAGAGCATTGCGCTCTGGCAGTGAAATGCTTCCCATCGACTTCAAAGGAACTGAAATATGGAGGTAGAGTACAGCACTCTATGACTATCATATAGTACATTTAGCACAACTGACTGGAGGTGAGCACTAAGTCAAATGTATCTAAATTGCATGAGATGCAATGCCTTTTACTTTCCACACAGCGCTCGACAGTTAATGCAGTGCCATCAGTGCAACCTCCCCTACTACAACCCTGCTGCTAAAATCATGAAGTCATCTTACAAATTTGAGAGCTTCATTGACTTTGTTGCTGTCGAGGTTTTGGCAAAGCAGGAACATTTATTTCCTGATCCAAACATATTTGAGTAAGTGGGGCATATTAGTGGATTTATCAAGTTGTAGGAAAGTTATTGGCGCATGGCTGGTCTACTCACGACCAAGCAAGAAGATCTTGTCTGCCCAATGTATACAATGGTGATCACATGCTGTATTCAGCCTCCAGCTCCATTGAAACTAAATTTCACTTAATTTGTAATCAAAGACAAATTTCTGCCCTCTGGCATTAAATCTGTCCAACCTCTGACTATGTCAGTTGACATAGTTATTTTTTGCCCTCCACATAGTTCTTTCATAATTTCATTGGTGCAATATAGGTCCCAAACAAGCTTCTGGAAGTTTTGGCTCTAACACTTTTCTGCAGCATGACATAGGATGTAACTCTAAGCTTTATATTAGTGGCAGGTGTGGACTTTGTTACGGCTTTAGAACCAAGCCATTGAGAAACATATCTTTCTTGCCTGAACTAAACGCCTCTGCAAACTAACCTACTAACCCGCTCGTCTTTGGGATGTGAGAGGAAACTGGGGCACCTGGAGGAAACCCACGCAAGTCATACGGAGAATGCGCAGACTTCACACAAACAGCATCAGGGATCAGGAGTGAAGCCTTCACACAAAGGCAGGCTTCAAAGGCACTGTGAAAGTCGGTTCTGAATGAGGGGCCCACAGATAGGGAGGACCATGCGTGCACATCTGAAAATCACTGAAGTAGTGTCCTGGCACGTGTTGTACATCACTGGATGTCTCTGCATATCTCTAGTAGCCTCTAGCAGATCAAAGACTTGGAGGTCCCAGAACATTAACTGCAGACAGTGCAGTCTGCAAAAAAATTCAATAGCCATTCATTTTTCATTGAACTAGAATAAGTGGCTCAGGAAAGTTGGTCAATCTCCAGATGATCCTTTTTGTTTGTTACTCACACCTCTGTCATCTCAGTGCTTTAGAGTCATGGAGTGAGAGACCTGTAAGGTTCAGAACAGGCCACCATGTCATGGAATCATAGTTATAGAGACTTTCAGCTCAGAAACAGGCCCTTCAGCCCACTATGTCCATGCCGACTGTTGTACTTATCTATACTAATCCCACATTTGGTCCATACGCTTCTGAGCCTTGGTGATTCAGGTGCTTGTCTAGATGCTTCTTAAATGTTGTGAGAGTGCCTGCCTCCATCACCTCCTTAGGAAGCACATTCCCACATTCCAACTACCCTCTGAGTGAAAAAAATCCCCCTCAAACCCCCTCTGAACCTCCTACCTCCCACCTCATACCTAGACCCTCCATAGGGAAAAGATTTTGACACCCCCACCATAGGAAAAAGATCCTTACCTCCTATTCCTCACATAATTTTACATACTTCAATCGGGTCATCCCTCAGCCTCCTCCACAAGCAAACACGACTGTCAAATCTCTCCTTATAATTGAAATTCTCCAATCCAGGGAATGTCCTGGTGAATCTCTTCTCCATCATAATCATATCCCTCCTATAGTGTGGCAACCAGAACAGCACACAATACTCCAGGTGTGGCCTTACCAATATTTTATAAAGTTTTAATGTGACATCCCTGCTTTTGTATTATATTCCAACGGGACCACTCCTCACCCCTTTCTACATTTGGCAGGGACCGTTCTCTCCACAACTCGCTAGTTCACTCCTCCCCCCACCCTCCTCCACCCATCCTGCTCCTACCCCGGGAACTTTCCACTGCCCCCCGCCATAGGTGCAACACCTGCCCCTGCAGCACCTCCATCACCTCCATCCAGGGACCCAAACAGTCCTTTCAGGTGAGACAGAAGTTCACCCATGAGTTACCCAAAAATAAATAAACAAAATAGTGCAAAAGAGGAATAACGAGGTAGTGTTCATGGGTTCATGGACCGCTCAGAAGTCTGATGGCGGAGGGGAAGAAGCTGTTTCTGAAACGTTGAGTGTGGGTCTTCAGGCTCCTGTACCTCCTCCCTTCCAAAATGCATCACTTCACACTTGTCAGGATTACATTCCACCTGCTATTGCTCCGCCCAATTTACCAGCTGATCAATATCATGTTGTAGTCATAGACAATCCTCCTCTCCACCTACACACCACCAATTTTCACGTCACCTGCAAAATTACTAATCACGCTTCCTGCATTCACATCCAAGTCATTAATGTCTATCACAAACATCAAGGACCCCAAGTAGCAGAATCACATTTGTTAACTGGAGGATAGCAAATGTGATTCTTCACCCCATAGGTTGTTGATCCTTGTGGTAGACCACTGGTCACAGAATTCCAACTAGAAAGCAACCCTCCACCACCACCCTCAGCAGCCTATTACCAAGCCATTTTTCGATCCAATTTTCCAGCTTGCCTTAGATCCCATGAGCTTTAACCTTTTAGACCAGCTTATCATGCAGGACCAGTTCAAAGGCATCTCTAAAGTTCATGAAGACAGCAGCTACCGAACTACCCTCATCAATATCCCAAAGTTAACTCCTCAAAAATTTCATTCAAATTAGTGAGACAGGATTTCCCACAAACAAAGCTTTGCTGTCTATTCCTAATCAATCCCTGCCTTTCCAAGCATAAAGAAATGCTGTCCCTTAATGTTTTTCCAATAACTTCCCACTGGCTTGCAGCTACCTGGCTTATCCCTGCTGCCCTTCTTGAATAAAGAAACCACATTGGTATTGGTATTGGTATTATTATTGTCACTTGTACCGGGGTACAGTGAAAAACTTGTCTTGCATACTGATCATACAGATCAATTCATTACATAGTGCGTTGAGGTAGTACAGGATAAAACAATAACAGAGTACAGAGTAAAGTGTCACAGCTACAGAGGAAGTGCAATAAGGTGACAATAAGGTGCAAGGTCATAACAAGGTAGATTGTGAGGTCAAGAGTCCATCTCATCATATAATGGAACCGTTCAATAGTCCTATCACAGTGGGATAGAAGCTGTCCTTGAGCCTGGTGGTATGTGCCCTCAGGAGAAGAGAGAATGACCCAGGTGAGTGGGTCTGCTCCAGTGAACTAGAGAATAGCAATATGATTCTTCATCCCATAGTTTGCTGATTTTGTTGAAGAATGTTCCATACCATCAAGTTTTGCTAACTTGAAGGTGATGGGCGAATTAAAAATGTGTCTACCTCTGATACATTGTGTGATGTGGCAGTCAAAGCTGCCAGCACTGTGCTCTTCTGCTCTTTCAGTTCTCACGCTGATAAGCTCCTCACCACAACCAAATGCATGTGTTTATGTCAGGCTGCATGGGCTGGCAAATATTAGCAGGCATCCTCTGGTGATTAACAAAGCAGCTATTAAAGGCACACAGCAAACCAAGAATGGAGGATTCCAAGCACCATCTGCCCCTAGAAAGCAAACGTTCCTTTGCAGCCTCCCACAATCAGCAGCATTCTCTCACCTAACCATCACCCTGAGACAGAGGTACGTCTAGGAAATTACATCAGGTGACTGACACCCCCATTGATGTTATTTTAAGTAGATCAGATGAAAGCTACTTGCCAACACCTAGGGGCTATGCCTAGCCCCAGTTGTGAGCCCCTTGTGTAGTGCATTAGTTACCTCCAGGCTCAAGTATTTCAATGATCACCCAATCAGTTTCACATCTTGTGCTGTCCATACATTTCATCTCATCCTAGGCTCTGGTCTCCACATCTTAACTCCAACTAGTCCCCTTCAACCGTTGCCTCTTGTGCTCAATGATCAACATTGACATTGATTCTGGCACACTTGAATAAGGGAATCCTCATCCTCATTTTCCTTATCTCCTCATGGCCTAACTCCCTCCAACTCAATTTCTGTACCTCTTCAGCCCAGCAAGTCTCTGAGATCGCTGCATTCTTCTTCGTCTAGCCTTTTGAACATTTCCTGTATTTGGGACATGCCAATAGCTGTCCAGGCCTTCCCTCTGGAATTCCCTTCCAATTATAGAACATAGAATACTACAGCACAGCAGCAGGCCCTTTAGCCCGTGATGTCTATGCCGAACATGATGCCAAATTAAACGAATCCCATCTGTCTGCACATGATCCATACCCTCCATTCTCTGCCTGTTCACGTGTCTGTTTAAATGCATCTTAAACATTATTTTCATATCTGCTTCCACCACCCACTCCTCTGGCAGCACGTTCCAGGCACCTACCAACCTCTCTATAAAAACTTGCCTCATAAATCTCCTTTAAACTCTTCTCACCCCACCTCTCACCACCCCCCACCCCCCTTTCAGATGTCCTCTAGTATTTGACATTTCCACCCTGGGAAAAAGATTCTGACTGTCTACCTTATCTATGCCTCTCGTAATCTTATAAACTTCTATCAGCTCTAGCCTCAGCCTTCAGCATCCCAGAAAAAAACAACCTCTCCTTATAGCTAGTACCCTCTATTCCAGGCAACTTTCATGCCCACTCCAAAGCCTCCACATCCTTCCTGTAATGTGGCAACCAGAACTGCACACAATACTCCAAATGCAGCCTAACCAAAGCTTTACACAGCCGCAACATGACTTGCCAACTTTTGTACTCAGTGCCCCACCTGATGAAGGCGAGTATGCTGTAACGCCTTCTTTACCACCCTGTCTACTTGTGTTGCCACTTTCAGGGAGCTATGGACTTGCACCCCAAGATCCCTCTGTAAATTAATGCTGCTAAGGGTCCTGCCATTTACTGTATTCTTTCTCCTTAGGTTTGATCTTCCAAAGTACAACGCCTCACACTTGTCTGGGTTAAACTCCATCTGACATTTCTCGACCCATATCTCCAACTGATCAATATCTTGTTGTATACTTCAACAACAATCTTCACTATCCACAATTCACCAATTTTTGTGTTGTCTCTGCTATTCCCTATTAACTTGGGTTTTTGGTCAAGCTTTTGACTGACCATCGTGGTGAGTTGGAGTCAAATTTAGTTTGAACTCATTGCTGCAAAGCATTGCAGGGAGCATAGGATTGTGTATTGGTATTGGTTTATTATTGTCACTTGTACTGAGGTACAGTGAAAAACTTGTCTTGCATACCGTTCGTACAGATCAATTCATTACACAGTGCGTTGAGGTAGTACAGAGTAAAAACAGAATACAGACTAAAGTGTCACAGCTACAGAGGAAGTGCAGTGCAGGTGCAAGGTCATAACAACATAGATTGTCAGGTCAAGAGTCCATCTCATCGTATAAGGGAACCATTCAATAGTCTTATAACAGTGGGATAGAAGCTGTCCTTGAGCCTGGTGGTACGTGCCCTCAGGCTCCTGTATCTTCTGCCTGATGGGAGAGGGGAGAGGAAAGAATGGCCCAGGTGGGTGGGGTCTTTGATTATGCTGGCTGCTTCACCGAGGCAGCGAGAGGTATAGACAAGAGTCCATGGAGAGGAGGCTGGTTTCGGTGATGTACTGGGCCCCCTGATGCCGTCGTATGTTACAAGATACCAGCTTTCATCAGTTATACACTTGAGGCAATTTCTTTTTCACAGCATTGCATTTTCATCATTGAGATTTCTTAACCAGTTTTCTTTGATGACTCTTCCAGTTCAACATGATGACATTGTACAATCACATTGTTAAATGTGTATGGGAATTTTACTGAAATATAATAATTGTATTCTCATATGTTTCAAAGGGAAGGTTCATTTCTGAAGTCTCTGCTTTAGACATAATTCCTCTCCTGTTGACCCACTGCAGCAGTATGGGTTTATAAGTATCAGCTGCCTTTCTTGCAACTAATCCATGTAATTAATCTTTTTGCCAAGGCCTTGGCAGGCTATTCATTGAT
Organism: Pristis pectinata; assembly: GCF_009764475.1. Taxonomy (NCBI): domain Eukaryota; kingdom Metazoa; phylum Chordata; class Chondrichthyes; order Rhinopristiformes; family Pristidae; genus Pristis; species Pristis pectinata. The sequence continues at coordinate 12,796,540 of NC_067409.1, read as the reverse complement.
GGCGTCATTGACCTTCTGTCAGTGCACAGGCGGTTTCCATCAGGAGCCACGTGGTAGGGATGTAAAGGAAACATTCCTCTCCTTCTTCAGATGACTGTTGACTGTTCCAACATCCTCTCTGACTGGGATGAGCTAACACTTTACAGGTCAGGAAATCGGTCTACTGTGCTTTATGTCCATGATGACTTTGACAATTGTGATATTGGGGAATCTAGGTGAACTTTCTGATAAGATATTTTAAGATATTTATTTATTAGTCACATGTACATAGAAACACACAGTGAAATGCATCTTTTTGCGTTACTGAGAATGTGCTGGGGGCAGCCCGCAAGTGTTGCCACGCTTCCGGTGCCAACATAGCATGCCCACAGCTCCTCACAAGATCACAAGATAAGGGAGCAGAAGCAGGCCATTCGGCCCATCGAGTCTGCTCCAAGGAAAAGGGAAAAAGAAATGGGGTGGGAAAAAAAGAGAGAGAAAAAAAAAACTATTCTAATCCCATTTGCCAGCCTTATCCCCATATCCCTTGATACCCTGACTATTTAGATATCTGTCTATCTCCTCCTTGAATACCCCCACTGATCTGGCCTCCACTGCTGTGCATGGCAAGGAGTTCCACAATTTCACCACCCTCTGGGTAAAGAAACTTCTCCTCATCTCTGTCTTGAAACTGTACCCTCTAATTCTAAGATTGTGCCCTCTGGTCCTGGACACGCCCACCAAGGGAAACAGCCTAGCCACATCTACTCTATCCTTACCTGTCAACATTTTAAATGTCGCTACGAGGTCCCCTCTCATCCTTCTGTACTCCAGCGAGTACAGTCCAAGAGCCGACAAACGCTCATCATACTTAAGCCCTTTCATTCCTGGAATCATTCTCGTAAATCTCCTCTGAACCCTCTCCAACGTCAGCACATCCTTCCTAAGATGTGGAGCCCAAAACTGCGCACAGTATTCCAAATGAGGCCTCACTAGCGCCCCGTAGAGCCTCATCAACACTTCCTTACTTTTATACACTATACCTCTCGAGATGAATGCCAACATAGCATTCGCTTTCTTAACCACCGATCCAACCTGGTGGTTAACTTTTAAGGTATCTTGTATGAGTACCCCCAAGTCCCTTTGTACTACCGCACTATCAATCTTCTCTCCTTCTAGATAATAATCTACCCGCTTATTTCTACTTCCAAAGTGTACAACTGCACATTTCTCAACATTGAATCTCATCTGCCATTTCCTTGCCCATTCTCCTAAACTGTCTAGGTCCCTCTGCATTCTTTCTATTTCCTCTATGCTCCCTACTCCTCCACTTATCTTGGTGTCATCCGCAAACTTAGCCACACAACCATTTATTCCATCATCCAAATCATTGATGTACAAGGTAAAAAGGAGAGGCCCCAACACCGACCCTTGCGGCACACCACTAGTAACCGGTAACCAACCAGAACGAGATCCTTTTATTTCCACCCTTTGCTTCCTGCCAACCAGCCAATTCTCCACCCATTTTGCTACCCTGCCCATAATTCCATGACCTCTCATCTTATTAATCAGTCTCTTGTGAGGCACCTTATCGAAGGCCTTTTGAAAGTCTAAATACACAACATCTACCGCCTCTCCCTTATCCACCCTACCTGTGATTTCTTCAAAAAACTCCAATAGGTTGGTCAGACAGGACCTCCCCTTCACAAAACCATGTTGACTAGGTCCTATCTTGCCTTGCGCCTCTAGGTATTCGGTAACCTCCTCCTTGAGGATAGACTCCAATAATTTCCCCACCACTGACGTCAGACTAATAGGTCTGTAATTGCCTTTGTGCTGCCTCCCACCTTTCTTATACAACGGAACTACATTCGCTACCCTCCAGTCCTCCGGAACCATGCCAGAATCTATCGATTCCTGAAAAATAATCGCCAACGCCTCCGCTATCTCCACAGCCACCTCCTTCAGAACCCGGGGATGCACCTCATCCGGTCCGGGAGACTTATCAGCCTTAAGCCCCTTTAGTTTTCCAAGCACCTTCTCCCTATTAATCTCAATTGAACTCAGCTCCAATTCGTGAGACTCCTGACTAATGGGCACATTGCTTATGTCCTCCACGGTGAAGACCGATGCAAAATATTCATTCAATTCCCTTGCCATCTCACTATCATCCATTATAATACCTCCTGCACCGTTATCAATTGGTCCTATGTCTTTGGAATGTGGGAGGAAACCTGAGCACCTGAGGGAAACCCCCGCAGACACGGGGAGAATGTACAAACACCTTACAGACAGCGGAGGGAAATGAACCCGGGTTGCCGGTGCTGTAATAGCATTACGCTAACCGCTACACTACCCTGCCACCCTTCACAAGCATATTGAATCACCATCTATTTTACCTTTAGTTTGTGACTCATTAAAATTAAATCAAATTAAAGTGCAATACTATCTTGATTAGATTTACCATATTTAGGGGTCGTAATGTGTACCTTTATGTATCCTTGTTGAATAGACCCATTGCTTCCCAAAGGCAAAGGCAGTCAATCATTTCTGAGGCTAAATATAGCCTCAGGTTCTTTGAGCAGGGATAATGTGCAGAACCATTGTAAAAAATATGTTTTTTCTTCTCATTCAAATTATTCCATTGAAACACCGAGTAAATGAGCTTTTAATTGGTCTCCCATATAGATGTTAGTCAGTTTCAGTGAATTTCAAAATCTTTTTTTATCCCATGGGGGCCACTTTAGTTCAGCAAAGTCTGACTTTTCTTCAGCTGTTAGCATGATGTGAATACTCAAAGGCATCATTGTTTCTCCTTAGCTTCTATCGAAGGCAACTCCAAAACACCAGTTTCACATTTGATTGATGTCATTTTTATTTGCCACTGCCCCGGTTTTGTTTGAAGTCCTTAATTCCCCCCTTTAATCCTGTATATTCCCAAAGTTCCTTTGCACATGAATTATTTACCAGTGTACAAGCTCTAACATCAGAGAAAGGAAAAATGAGGTGACTTGAAACCTAGCATCTTGTGCTGTTGAGAATGTGACAGGCCAAACTTTAAATTTCAACAACTTTGATGTGGAAAGAAAATTTCAGGTTGAAAAGACGAGGGGTACCAGTCAAAACTACAGTATTTTCAGGTCTCTCTGCAGAGCTCTCTGGCTGCTCACAAAACAGTGAAGAGTGACCTGGCATTGAAATTATTTTGTAACCTATCTAAGACAACTTTTTAATCATCAACTCCAGTCCATTCTTCATTGTCACCCAGATCTGGAACCTCAATGTTCTTACTAATGAGTGAATGGATTTTGCACCAGTCATTCCAGGGAAAGATATTTTGAAATAAATTTGACTTTGATTAATGCCAAAGGATGTATTCACACTCAATACTTCTGACAATATGACACCTCCTTTGCACTACACAGACTGGTCACCTTATATTTATTCAGAGACGTCTAACAGTAAGGCTTAGAGTCTCAGTATTCCGACTCAGAGGCAAGAGTGTTCTCTCTGAACTACTTACTGAACCCTCAGCTCTCCTCTGACGTATACATCCAGGCGATAAGATTACAGTGCAGCACACAAAATGAACTCCCTTCTATGACTGGCCAAAAGAACAAGTTTGCATGTTTTAAAGTATTGCTTTAAAGATTGATAGCAGATTATGCTTTTTTTTGCAAAAAAAAAACAAAAAATGTCGAAAATACCCACAGGACAAGTCGCACCTGCAAAAAGGAAAAAAGGAGATGATGTTTCATCTCAGCCGCAGTTCTTCTTCTTTAGCTCTTTCCCTCTCTCCTCAGATGCTGCCTGACTTGCTGGGTGTTTACACTCTTCATTCAGATTTCCATCATCTGCAGTGTTCTGTTTTTGGAAAACAATAGTTTAGATTTGATGCACTGGAGGGAGAGAAGTACAAATAGGCAATATGATGATGTAGGATAAAGGCTTCTGCTTGCGGTCATGATGTAGATGATCCTATGGGTGGACCGAATGCTGATTAGGTGGGCTCTGGTCACCTGTAATTTTAATTCTCTGTCCCACTGCCACTGATCTATTTGTCCTCAGCTACGCCATTCCAATGAACCTCTTCTTCCTACAAGGACCAGAACTGACAAAGGTCATCAATTTGAAATGTTAGAGTTTCCATCTCTAAGGAAAGACTCACATTCTGCAGAGCTCAATTAACTGTAATGGATCTTGAAGCATTCGAATTCAAGATCACCTTAAGATACACAGGCAGAATTGCATTCACTAGAAAGTTCCATGTGACCAATGGTATAAAAAGTTTTAAGATCTAGGATGCATTGCTTGAAAGAACAATAGATTCAATGCGGACGCAAGAGTCTGCAGATAGAACCATAGAACAATACAGCACAATACAGGTCCTTCGGCCCACCATGTTGTGCCAAACTTCAAACCACGCCTAAGACTATCTAACACCTTCCTCCCACATATCCCCCTCTATTTTAAATTCCTCCATATGCTTATCTAACAACCTCTTGAACTTGTCCAACATATCAGCCTCCACCACCACCCCAGGCAGCGCATTCCATGCACCGACCACTCTCTGGGTGAAAAACCTCCCTCTGATATCTCCCTTGAACTTCCCACCTATCACCTTAAAAGCCATGCCCTCTTGTATTGAGCATTAGTGCCCTGGGAAAGAGGCGCTGGCTGTCCATTCTATCTATTCCTCTTAATATTTTGTATATCATGTCTCCTCTCATCCTCCTTCTCTCCAATGAGTAAACCCCCAGCTCCTTTAGTCTCTCCTCATAATCCATACTCTCTAATCCAGGCAGCATCCTGGTAAATCTCCTCTGCACCCTCTCCAACGCCTCCACATCCTTCCTATAATGAGGCGACCAGAACTGGACACAGTACTCTAAGTGTGGTCCAACCAGAGTTTTATAAAGCTGCATCATTACCTCACGGCTCTTAAACTCAATCCCACGATTTATGAAAGCTAACATCCCATAAGCTTTCTTAACTACCCTATCCACCTGTGTGGCAACTTTCAGTGATCTGTGGATATGAACCCCCAGATTCCTCTGCTCCTCTACACTGCCCAGAATCCTGCCATTTACCTTGTACTCCACCTTGGAGTTTGTCCTTCCAAAGTGTACCACTTCACACTTCTCCAGATTGAACTCCATCTGCCACTTCTCAGCCCAGCTCTGCATCCTATCAATATCCCTCTGTAAGCTTCGACAGCCCTCCACACTATCCACAACACCACTGATCTTTGTGTCATCTGCAAACTAGCTAACCCACCCTTCCACCCCCTCATATCAGTCATTAATAAATATCACAAGAAGTAGAGGTCCCAGAACCGATCCCTGTGGGACACCACTAGTCACAGCCCTCCATTATGAATGCACTCCCTCCATCACAACCCTCTGCTTTCTACAGGCAAGCCAATTCTGAATCCACACGGCTAAGCCTCCCTGGATCCCTTGGCCTCTGACCTTCTGAAGAAGCCTACCACGCTAAACCTTGTCGGACGCCTTACTAAAATCCATGTAGACCACATCTACTACACTACCCTCATCAACATTCCTGGTCACCTCCTCAAAGAACCCTAACAGGCTTGTGAGGAAAGATCTTTCCTTCACAAAGCCATGCTGGCTGTCCCTAATTAGTCCATGATTCTCTAAATGCTCATAGATCCTATCTCTTAGAATCCTTTCCAACAGCTTGCCCACCGCAGACGTAAGGCTCACTGGTCTGTAATTCCCTGGACTATCCCTACTACCTTTTTTGAATAAGGGGACAACATTTGCCACCCTCCAGTCCTCCGGTACCATTCCCGTGGACAACAAGGACTCAAAGATCCTAGCCAACAGTTCAGCAATCTCCTCCCTCACCTCGTGAAGCAGCTTGGGGAATATTCCGTCAGGCCCCGGGGACTTATCTGTCCTAATATTTTCTAACAGCTCCAACACATCCTCTCTCTTGATATCTACATACTCTAGAACATTAACCTTACCAACACTGTCCTCAGCATCCTCAAGGTCCCTCTCCTTGGTGAATACTGAAGTATTCATTGAGAACCTCACCCACTTCCACTGCTTCCAGGCACAGCTTCCCACCTTTGTCTTTAATCGGACCTACCTTTACTCTAGCCATCCTTCTGCTCTTCACGTACGAGAAAAAAGCCTTGGGATTCTCCTTAACCCTACTCGCCAAAGCCTTTTCATGTCCCCTTCTTGCTCTCCTCAGCCCCTTCTTAAGTTCCTTCCTTGCTACTCTGTATTCCTCACAAGCCCTGTCTGATCCTTGCTGCTTACACCTTATGTATGCTGCCGCCTTCTTCCTAACTAGTTGTTCCACCTCTCTTGTCACCCATGGTTCCTTCACCCTTCTCTGCCTCACTGGGACAAATTTATCCCTAACATCCTGCAAGAGATCCCTGAACATCGACCACATCTCCATAGTACATTTCCCTTCAAAAATGTCATCCCAGTTTGCACTCTCAAGTTCTCACCTTATAGCCTCATAATTCGCCTTTCCCCAATTAAATATCTTCCCATCCTCTTTACTCCTGTCCTTTTCCATGACAATGCTAAAGGTTATGGAGCAATGGTCACTGTCCCCCAAATGCTCACCCACTGAGAGATCTGTCACCTGACCCGGTTCATTACCTAAAACTAGATCTAATATGGCATTCCCTCTAATCGGCCTGTCAACATACTGTGACAGGAATCCGTCCTGGACACACTTTCATCTAGACTGAAAGTATATTCATCATCCCAGTCCCAATGAAGGGTCTTGACCTGAAACATCGCGTCCGTTTCCCTCCACAGATACTGCCTGGTGCTCTTTTGCTCCAGATTCCAGCATTTGCAGACTCTTGCGTCTGCATTGAATCTGTTAAATAGTTCTTTCAGACCTTTCATCTCAACTGAAAGAGAAAGTATAATCATCAGCCCAGTCCGAATGAAGGGTCTTGACCCAAAACTTCGGCTGCCCGTTTCCCCCCACAGATACTGCCTGACCTGCTGAGTTCCTCCATCATCTCGTGTATTGCTTCAGAGTCCAGCATCTGCAGTCTCCTGTGTCTCCAGTTTAGTCATAATGGCTGCCAGGGGTATCTGGGGTGCCTTCACTCTGAGAGTACGGAGGGAGATGTAATGTTTCTGCGGCCTCCTACCATCCCCCAGTTTGGCTCTGTATGGTATTACCATGGCAGTATACTTCTCACAACCCAGGAGCCACATTCCTTCCATCAAATACATTTAATACAGAACTCTCTGTGGAATGAGTAGTGATGACAATGCCTGAATCAGCATTGTAAAATGAGTCAGAAAAATCACCTTGTTGAGTAACAGTAATGCTATTAACTCAAAAGCTACTTGGGAAGAATTTTTTTCCCTGATCAATAGCAGTAAGCACACAATACATTTGTGCATGGCTTCTTAAATTTAGTTCCACTGGAATCAAAGTTCTTAGTCAAGATTACCATCAGTCAGATATTGACAACATGGGAATCAAGGGGTGTGAGTATCTGACAGGAAAGCGTCGAATTTTGTTGAAGGGCGAAGCTGATTTGAGAGGCCACAACCTCCCACTCAATGTCCTTGCTCACTGTCCTGGCTGGCTGACCTTGTTGCCTCTACAACCAGCAAGCTACCACTGGATTTTTGCCCACAGCTTACTTCTAATAAACATAGGAGAGCAGTGAAGCGATTTTCCATGGTTCCACCATTAGGCTCATCGGGAAGCAATGGACTGCAATTCACACACTTTCCAATCTCTAGTCCTCTTGATGATTCCCAAAGTTAATTGTCTACCATTGGCAGCTGTGCCTTCAGCTGCAGGGCACCCACTGGAATTTCCTCACTAAAGCTTTTGTAAGAATCTTGTATTTCCCATTCCCCCTTTAAGTCATTCCCAAAAAGTGTAGGTTACAGAGAAAATTAATGGGAAAATGAGATTGCTCTGAGAGTCGGCATAGAGTCAATGGTGCTCCAAGCAATTGTGATTCCTGCCCTCCCATGTTTTTAAGGCCTGGAATACCTTCAGCACAGAGTTCAAGGCATTGAAAAGTACCATCAATGCTGTCTCCAAATCCTCCAAACTTACTGACAGGACTAGTGAACTTATGTCAGTGTTCTCTCCCACATCAACATCCCCAACACTGAGGCCCTGGTCACACTAAGAAGACAAGAGACGTGCTGTTATGTGCTCACCACCCAAGGCCATCATCGTCAACTGCCCCACACTATTCACCGGCCCATCCCTGCGAGTGCCACCTGCCCCAAAAGTGGCAGAGTCAAACACATCAGGCAGCTCAGGTTCCAGGCCCATGGCCGGTGGCCCATTTCCTGGGGCTGGTGGAGTAGGATCAGATCCTCGATACCAAGGGAATGGTGCTCAGCAATAGTGCACAGGGTGAGGCTCCCTGGGCTGAAGAACAGGGGAAGGCATGAGGAGGATAGAGTGGGGGAGTGGTGAAGGCGAGGAGAGAATCCCCAGCCCATCACCTCTCAGAATGAAGAAAGGTCATCCAGGAAGTCACTGAGCACCTCGATTCTCCATGACAGGAACACACAAGGCCACACAAAATCAGAAAAAGACTTCATGATATCTCAAACCATTCACCCCATCAAGCACTACCTGCCCTACACAGCAGAATCTGCAGATCACGCATAGGGCTCATCACCCACAACAGAACCTATGGAACAGGAGCAGAAGCCAGGGAGTTGAAGAAGGAGGAGATAGGCACAGCCAAATTCCACAAGACCCTGTAAAACTCATCCAAATTTGTGAAGATCCATAAAGATCGAGATCTTTATTGCAAGCTTCACAGAACAGTGTTGTTGGATTTCCCTGTTTTAACGCCATGCTCCATCAGTTGCACTGCGGGGTACCCTGTTGATCTATTCTGAGTTCTCATAGCATTTAGCCTCACAGTTGTAAGCTCGGCATACGGATCTTAAAGGAATAAACTGCAAGCAGCATTCTTCCAGGTACTTGGGAGTGTTGCTGCCCAAACAACGTTGGATGCAATGGTGGGAGGGGAATGAGAGACTATCACAGGGACACCAGAGAGACCTAGATACGCTGGTGAAGAACAGTGCCTATGTAAAGTATGTTCTTTGTGCAAGGGAGCTACATTTAGTTGCCAGGGAGGTCTCTGTAAGCTTTACATTGTCACCTGTGAATATTCTTGGCTGCACATTGCCTCTGCTTCTAGCTGCATTCCTGCCCTCTCAGTTAACCAGACTCATGTCTCTGCTCCCTGACACCACCCCGTGCACCGTTGCCAGCAGCACGTGACCAGAAATGCTGTTGTGTGCTCACCAGCCAAGGCCATCATCATCAACTGCCCCACACTATTCACCGGCCCATCCCTGCGAGTGCCACCTGCCCCAAACGTGGCAGAGTCAAACACATCAGGCAGCTCCGGTTCCAGGCCTGTGGCCAGTGGCCCATTCCCTGGGGCTGGTGGAGTGGGATCAGATCCTCGATACCGAGCCAATGGTGCTCAGCAGTAGTGCACAGGGTGAGCCTCCCTGGGCTGAAGAACAGGGGAGAGCATGAGGAGGACAGGGTGGGGGAGTGGTGAAGGTGAGGAGAGAGAAAATGCAGAGGCTGGAGAGAAAAGCACCAAAGAAGAGACTGGGTCTGGGAGGTTGCCTTGCCCAGCGGGGAAAGTTAACTCCAGTGGACTCCTCCTCCTGTCAAACATGGGAACACAACCTTATCATAACCAACACCTTATTTCACCAGAGAGACAATCAAAGACATCCCGGCAACACCCCTGTCCCGGCACTGGCACCTGTTAGGTTATATTGTCACCCAAGAAAGTGACCACATGACTGTCTGCATCACACAGGTGCCAACGGCTGTTGGACTGACCACCGCCCAAACCACTCGGCCTGACCCCACAACAACAACAACCAAAATATTGCGGCAGAAAGATCAAAGCAGAAGGATCCTACAAAGACAGATTGCTTCTTATAAACAGTCTGACAACCAACAGAAGTTGCAGAGAAACCCCAGCATCTGGATAACCCTGTGAAGAAACTCTTGGCTTTATGCAATGGAAAACACGAGGACTGATTTGACAAGAATGACCAGGAGATCCCAAAGATAATTAAGTACAAACACAAACTGCACCTCAAGGAAAAAAATAACTTCTATAGCCCCTAAAGACAAAATAAAATGTGAGACCCAAACAATCAAATGACATGTGGAAAGTAGATCCAACAATTCACTGATCACCATGACAGGTGCAGATCCTTCAGTGCTGCCAAGACCACCTAAGGCCCAAACACCCAAGGGCCACACTGCTAGAAGTCAAGAACAGACGTAAACATATTAAGGACAGCAAGGCAATCAGCACTGAAGAACCACGACTCTGTCTCTGATATAATCATCCTTGCCTCTATTCCGCAGCAAAACTAATCTCTCCAATTTCACCACTGCCCCAACCAACAAGATGTCGTAAAACAGACCACGTGGTAGATTGCTGAACAGACCACGTGGCAGATTGCTGAACAGAGGGGGAAGGGTTCTTCTATCCTCTTGATCAGGAGAGAGATGCAAATGTCAGGGAGAGAAGCCACAAAAGGAAAACTACTCGTCTCTCACAAGCCTCACAGGCCAAAGTGACCACTTTCTGTTCTGTCAGATTCTAAGCTGTTGCATCAGGCGTGTTAGGTCTGCCAAAATCTTCCAGCACAAAAAATTTAAAAACGTAGGAGCTGTAAAGAAATGTACAGTTGGTTGGCACAGGTTTAGCACAGTGATGCGGCGGGTAGTGCTGCTGCCGCATAACTCCGGGGACCTGGGTTGAATCTTGCCTGCGTGGAGTTTACACGTTCTCCCCGTGATGAGCAGTTTGGTAGGTTAATCAGCCACTGTAAATTAGCTGTGGTGTAGGTGGGTGCCAGGAGAATCAAGTGGGGGAGTTGGTGGTCCTGTGGGAGAGAATAGGTTACAGAGAATAAGTGAATCAGAATCTGATTTATTATCACTGACTTAGATGACGTGTAATTTGTTGTTTTGTGGCAGCAGTAGAGTGCAAAGACATGAAGTTACTATAAATTAAAAAAATAAATAAATAGAGCAAATAAAAGGAATAATGAGGTAGTGTTCATGGGTTCATTGACTGTTCAGAAATCTGATGGCAGAGAGGAGGAAACTGTTTCTGAATCGTTGAGTGGAGGAACGTACTGAGTCATTGAGTCTGAGAGCCAGCATGGACTTGATGAACTGAATGGCCTCCTTTTACAGCATAAGATAATATGAGGTGGGAAATTACTGGAAAGCAATCATTATTTTTGTCATTAAATTGTTGTTTCATGTTTGGCTTCTGCAATGGAAAACACCAGGATTGATTTGACCAGGAGAACCCAAAGCGGATTAAACACAAACCTGTTTCATATTTGGCATTTGCTCTGCAGGAGTAGTCAACAAAAAGAAATATAAGCATTACATTTACTGAGTGTTGTGCACACATCAGGACATCTCAAACCACTTCACAGATCTTTTTATTTGTTGTCACTGAAGACTGAAAAATCTTGAGCCTTTCATCCTTGAAAACAGACAACTAAGAGTTAATTCTAAAGATTTAGGCAAGAATACAAGTAATCTAATAAGGTTAAATCCAAAAAATGATTTTAAATTAAATTGTGAGAAGGATTGAAGGATCAAACAAGTAAATGGAAAAAATAGGGTTCTTCCTCAACAAATCTGTGCAAAGAGACTTCCAGATAAAACAAAAGTAGAAATCTCAGAGTCATTCCAAAACCAAATGGATGTTGCAATTTGGTCACATTAAGGTCTTTTTGGTTAGAGCAACCAATGTGAGGGAAAAAAAACTCTGAATATATCAAGAACTCTATCATCCTGCCTATGGAGTGTTGGCTGATAGTTCAACCAATGCCTTAAACAGCAGCAGCATCAATCTTATTGATTGTTAGTTTAAGTAAGACATTTGTCTTACTTAGAAAAGTCACAACCTGCTGTTACCCTGATAAATCATAAAATAAGAGGTCTGTAAACTGAGTGTTTTGAAAAGTATTCAGGCGCAGAACCTGACAGAATCCTAAACATTGCAAACGTTAGGACTTCAACACTCAGTATAATTGTCACTAACTAATGAATTAGAGGTAAGAAGCTGAACTAGAGTAGTCATATACACAAGGTGGCTACAAGAGCAGGTCAGAGGCCTGGAGTCCTGCGGTGAGTAACTAACCTCCTATCTCCCCAAAGCCTATCCACCATCTGCAAGGCTCAAGTCAAGAGTATGATGAAAATACCCTCCCCTTGCCCGGATGAGTGCTGCTTCAACAAAACTCAAGAAGCTCGACACCACACAGGACATAGCAGCCCACTTGATAGGTACCCCAACCACAATTATTCAATCACTCCACCACCAAATCACAGTAGAAGCAGTTTGAACCAATGGCAGGATGCACTGCAGCAATTCACCAAGACTCGTTAAACAGAAACTTCCAAACCCACCACCTCTACCAACTAGAAGGACAAGGGCAGTGAAAGCATGGGGAACATCACCACCTGGAAGTTGCCCTCCAAGCCACACGCCATCCTGACTTGGAAATATATCACCGTTCCTTCACCATTGCTGGGTCAAAATCCTGGAACTCTCTCTCTAACAGCATTGTGGGTATACCCACATCTCAGGGACTGTAGTGGTTCAAGAAGGCAGCTCACCACCATCTTTCCAAGGGCGATCCAGGGATGGTAATTAAATGCTGGCTCAGCCTGCGAACCCCACATACCTTGAACGAACATATATTAAAAAAATAAGTGTTTCAGATGGCCTGGTGATTTACAGAGAAAAAATATCTGCATAATTTAACTCTGTAGATTCACTTAAATCCTTGACCAAAGGATGACAGATGTTTTAGTCAAATAGAAGTACTTATGGAAAGCTATATTGTGTACATAATCATTGTTCCTTGAGTATGGTACCTCTTGTATATCAGAAACTGCTGGTGTGTTAAATTTGTTATATATTTTCAGCTAAAAAAAGCCTCCATGCTTTATGATTTCAAGACCATATCAAAATCCAACTTCAAAAGCCAAAGCAGCCCAAAAAGGGCAATTAAGACTAAACCACTGACAGACGTTTTAATATTTGATCATGGTAATAACTGTCAGCTTCTCTTGTGATAGTTCTTCCAGAATCTCTTCACAGTGCTGGCAGAGTCTTCTGTGGTCTGATGTTAGGCATGCAATGCGTCTCTGGAGAACTCCTAACACCAGGCATCATTTTGAGGTTGGTTAATGTATTATGATGTTTGTTCAGTGTCGCTGCAACATCATTGCCAGCCCCAGTCATGCATGGTAATGGCAAACTGCTACTAAAGTTTTCTGTGAACTTTTAATGCATACTTTGAGAATCTTCTTATCCCATCCCTACAAAGACATCAATGTGGGTGTCAACAAATAACCAAACATCTAATAACATTTACAATCCTTGCTACAAACCTGGAATTTCATTGCACAGAATATTAGTTCTTTGCCATTAGCACAAATGGCTAAGGAACATACAGATTGTCATTCACGTCAGTAGATATGGAACCCATAAAGGGTGTTGTCCATTAATCTCCAGCTTTTCAACATAGCACAAGTATTTTCCAATGGATATGCCATTACTATGTGAATGATTCAACCTTAAATGTTTCATTTAACCCCTGAATAGGACTTCAAAGAACAATGATTGGATATATGTAGTATGAGATTATATATTTCTGTATGGATGAAATTTTTATAGATTGTTTGAATAGTGAACATTTCAACACCATCAAGTTGTCCAAGGTACTTTTCAAACTTTTTTATTTTCTATTTCTACCTCTATAGTTTTACCTTTTGCTCCTATCCTGCCTTACCTTTTGGTTGCTTAGCTCTTTGCCTGGTATTTATCTGCTTCTTGAGAGCACAGTGGTGGTTCAACTCTTAAAAAACCCAATTAGTAATCTAGAGGCAACTATCATTGCAGAGACCTGAGCTCAATTCCCACCACGGCAGCTGTGGGATTTAAATTTAACCACAATAGCCACCAGATTGTTGTAAAATCCCATCTTGTTCACTGATGCCCTTCCAGAGAGGAAATCTGATGTCTTTACCTGGTCTGGCCAAAATTTGACTTCAGACCCACCCATAAGATCATAAGATAAAGGAGCAAAATTAGGCCATTTGGCCCATCGAGTCTGCTCTGCCATTCAATTATGGCTGATTTTTTTTCAAACCCATTCTCCTGCTTTCTCCCTGTAACCCTTAACCCCATTATTAATCAAGAACCTATCAGTCTCTGCCTTAAATACACCCAATGACTTGGCCTCCACAGCCCTCTGTGGCAACAAATTCCATAGATTCACTGCCCTCTGGCTGAAGAAATTCCTCCTCATCTCAGTCTTAAAGGGATGTCACTTTATTCTGAGGCTATGCTCATGTGATTCTTAAAAATGTCCCCTGAAATAACCTAACAATCTCTTCAATTGTCATCAGCTTCTCAACAGGCAGTGAGGGATCGACAATAAATGCTACCTTGCTCGGAATCCTCAGATCCTGAAAAACAATAATACAATATTCTAGTAGAAAAAGCCTGCATCGAGTTCAGGAGACCATATTCAAACTGACTTTTGCAATGTAACTTCTGGGGTCATCTGTGGCTTAGAGGTAGTGCTTTTTTTCTCTGAATTAGAAAATTGTATGTTAAATCCAGAGGCTTAAGCACACGTCATCCAGACTGGCATTTCAAAGCAGTACAGCCAGAAGTGGATGAGAGGTTAAACCAAGGTCATATCAGAGCCCTTGGGTGGACATATATAATCCCATGCCATTATTTTGAAGGATAGCAGCGGAGGGGGGGAGGGGGTTCACCAGTTTCCTGGCAATCTCTATCTCACATCCAACTTGACTAAAACAGATTATCAGGTAACTACTTGTGGAAAACTGCTAACAGCAACAACATATCAAAAGAATATCTTTGGTTGTCCTGAGGGTGTTAAAGGCATAGTTTAAATAAATGTTTCATTCTTATAAGCCAGCAAATCTGAGCTAAAAACATAAAATGCTGGAAATATTCAGCAGGCTACGCAGCATCTGTGGAAAGAGAAACAGGGTCAACGTTTCAGATCTGAGACCCTTCATCAGAACCGGGAAAGATAAAGACCCAGTTGGAATTGGAATTAGAATTGGTTCATTATTGTCACATGTACCAAAACGCAGTGAGAACCTTTTGTCTACATGACATCCAGAGAGATCATTCCATACGTAAGTACATCAAGATATTAAAAAGGAAAATGGAATGCAGAATATAGTGTTACAGTTACACAGAAAGTGCAATGCAGGTAGACAATAAGGTGCAAGAGCCACTATGAGGTAGATTGGGATTTCAAGAGTTCATCTTTTAGCATATGAGAGGTCCGTTCAAGTTTCAGAATCAGAATCAGACTTATTATCACTGACTTATATGACGTGAAATTTGTTGTTTTGCAGGAGCAGTACAGTGCAAAGACATAAAGTTACTATATATTACAAAAATAAATAAATAGTGCAAAAAAAGGAATAACGAGGTAGTGTTCATGGATCATTCAGAAATCTGATGGCGGAGGGGAAGAAGCTGTTTCTGAATCATTGAGTGTGGGTCTTCAGGCTCCTGTACCTCCTCCCTGGTGGTAGTAACGAGAAGAGAACATGTCCCAGATGGTGAGGTTCCTTAGTGATGGATGTCGCCTTCTTGAAGCACCATCTCTTGAAGATGTCCTCGATGGTGGAGCTAGCTAAGTCTACAACCCTCTACAGCCTCTTGCGATCCTGTGCATTGAAGCATCTATACCAGGCTGTGATGCAACCAGTCAGAATGCTCTCCACAGTACATCTATAGAAATTTGTAAGCGTCTTTGGTGGCACACCAAATCTTCTCAAACTCCTAACAAACTAGAGTCTGATAGCAATTGTGATGAAGGGTCTCAGCCCTGAAACATTAACTCTGTTTCTCTTTCCACAGGTGTCATCTGATCAGCTGAGTACTTCCAGAATTTTCTGTTTTTGTTTCCAATCAGATAATAGTTGAGCTGTATCTCCATTTCATTCACCTGTCATGGCTCCATATTCCTTTTGTGAATTACCTAACAAAAATTCATAAATTTTACTCTTGAAAGCACCAGCTGTTCTACCATCCACAGTCCATTTCTTCCTCAGTGACATTATCTGGTTCAGCTCTTGAAATGCTAATACCATCATCCATGGCTTGTTACCTGCTCAGGTATAACACTGAAGCCCAACCCAACCATAGCCATTCCAAACCTGACCCAAGTTTAAGCACTTGTAATATTTTCCATTCCAAACTTGACCTCACCAGTCCTGCCCCAGGGCATTTGCAAAAAAGCTGAAGCATAAAGTCCTGCTACTCTGCACGAACATTGCTGTTGATCAAAACAAAGAACACATGTGGTAATGCTAAGCAAATCATCCTGACTTGGATAAAGAACTGAATCACACCAGCATGGCATGATAATCCTTCGCTCTATAAACTCTGTGACTCTGCTCCAACTTGCAGCAATTCACCTATTACCCTCTTACTTCCTGACCCACATTGGCTCCCAGTAAAGCAGTGCATTGGTTTTAAAGTTCTCAGTCAAGTTTACAAATTTAATCTCTTGCTTTCCTTATAATTTCCTCCAGCCCTACAGCCTCCTGAAATAGAACAACACCTCATCTTCTGCCTTGGGACTCTCCAACCTGATGGCCTCAACATCGATTTCCAGTAACCGCACCCTTTTTTCTTTTCTGCCCCCCCAACTCCTTTGTCTTCCCTTATTCCTGTGGCTCCCTTCCCCCACCTTGATGACCTGCCCAGATCCTCTCCTTCCCTCCTCCATCCTTTATTCCATGTCCACTGCCCTCTCCTACCGGATTCCTCCTCCTCCAGCCCTTTGCCTCTTCTCCCCATCACCTCTCAGCTTCTTACATCTCCCCCCACTCCTCCACCCACCTACCTTCCCCCCTCACCTGGACTCACCTGTCATCTGAACTCACCTATCACCTGCCTGTGTGTGCTCCTGCCCCTCCCCCCACCTTCGTATTCCGGCTTCTGCCCTCTTCCTTTGCAGTCCTGACGAAGGGTCTCAACCCAAAATGTTGACTGTTTATTTCCCTTCATGGATGCTGCCTGACCTGCTGAGTTCCTCCAGCCCTCTACTCTACTCTCTAGGTACTCATGACTGTGTGGCCAGATTCTGCTCTAACTCCATGTACAGATGATACCACTGTAGTAGGCCATATCTCAAATAATGATGAGACAAAGTACAGGAAGGAGATAGAGAGCTTAGTGACATGGTGTCATGACAACAACCTTTCCCTCAATGTCAGCAAAACAAAAGAGCTGATCATTGACTTCAGGAAAGGGGGTGGTGTACATGCACCTGTCTACAATAATGGTGCTGAGGTCGAGAGGGTCGAGAGCTTCAAGTTCCTTCGAGTGGACATCACCAATAGCCTGTCCTGGTCCAATCACATAGACGTCATGGCCAAGAAAGCTCACCAGTGCCTCTACTTCCTCAGGAGGCTAAAGAAATTTGGCATGTCCCGATTGACACTCACCAACTTTTATTGATGCACCATAGAAAGCATCCCATCTGGATGCATCACAGCTTGGTATGGCAACTGCTATGCCCAGGACTGCAAGAAACTGCAGAGAGTTGTGGACACAGCCCAGCACATCACAGAAACCACCCTCCCCTCCATGGACTCTGTCTATACCTCTCGCTGCCTTGGTGAAGCTGCCAGCATAATCAAAGACCCTACCGACCAGGGTCATTCTCTCTTCTCCCCTCTCTCAACAGGCAGGAGATACAGGATCCTGAGGGCACATACCACCAGGATCAAGGACAGCTTCTATCCCACTGTTATAAGACTATTGAACGGTTCCCTTATACAATGAGATGGACTCTGACTTCACAATCTACCTTGTTGTGACTTTGCACCTTATTGTCTACCTGCACTGCACATCCCTGTAGCTGTGACACTTTACTCTATATTCTGTTATTGTTTTACCCTGTACTACCTCAATGCACAATGAATTGATCTGTACGAACGGTATGCAAGACAAGTTTTTCACTGTACCTCGGTACAAGTGACAATAATAAACCTTTACCAATACCAAACACTTGCCAAAACCTTTCCACTCCCCTACCTCTCCTTCTGTTTTGAGATGCTCTTTAAAATCTATCTCTTTGGCAAAGCTTTTGGTCCTCTATCTCCTTATTTGGCTTGGCATTAATGTTTATTTGATAACCTCCTATGATGTGCTTTGGGACATTTTGCTTCATTAGGGATCTAACTAAATGGAAAAAGTTGCTATTGTTTTGGAGGAGATATATTTGAATTTCCACAGTCTTTGGTTTTAAAAAAAGTGCCTCTTCATTTCCCTTCTGAATATCCTAGCTCTATCCTTAAAGACAAACAACAGGAAATAGGCCTTTCAGCCCACCAAATCTGTGTTAAGCACCCATTTACATTAATCCCACACCAATCACATTCTCTTCTCCTGTTCCCATCGATGGCATGGACTCACAATCTACCTCATTATGGCCTTGCACCTTATTGTCTGCTGCACTGCACTTTCTCTGCGTTCTGTTATTGTTTTACCTTGTACTACCTCAATGCACTGTGTAATGAATTGATCTGTATGAACGGAATGCAAGAGAAGTTTTTCACTGTACCTCAGTACATGCAACAATAATAAACTAATTCCAATTCCAAATGCAATTTCAATTCAACTCCCCCAAGATTCTCATCTATGGAACGTATATGGAACGAGCTGCCAGAGGAAGTGGATGAGGCAGTTACATTAAAAACATTTAAAAGTCACCTGGACAGGTACATGGATAGGAAAGGTTTAGAGGGATATGGGCACAGACAAATGGGACTAGCTTGGATGGGCATCTTGTTTGCCATGGACCTGTTGGCCAAAGTTCCGGTTTCCGTGCTGTATGACTCTATGATCTACACATGAGAGGCAACTTCCAGTGGCCAATTAAATAACCAACTCATATGTCCTTGGAGTGTGGGAGGAAACCAGAACACCTAGGAGGAAGCCCACACAGTCATATGCAAACTCCACACAGGCAGCACCGGAGGTCACGATTGAACCCGAGTCACCGGAACTGTAAGGCAGCCGTTGTATCAGCAGCACCCATAATGTCACCTATAATTTTTCACACACAAATCTCAGAAAAATGTTGTTTTTTTCTGTTCTATTAAATCGTAGAAGTCACTAATAGTCCCCTTGTTGAACCACTACACCACACTCACATTCATGCCCATCTACAGCCAATGTAATTCCTCAAAGATTTTGGGCCCAAATTTCCTTGAAGCCTGCTTCATAAATCAAATTTTTGCATATAGTGATCTTGACTATCTCACAAGCTGTCCACCATTACAGGATAAGGTTCAGATTCACTAACTCTGCCTCCTCTGGTGACTCCTACATGAAATTGAAACTGATGTGAGAAACATCTTCCCCCCCTTTCTTTGTTAAATTTAGTCAACACCCCAATTCATGGCACTGTACAGAGATTTGTTTTTTATTTCTCATGTACATTTAATCAATATCTATGTCTCTTGCCATCTGTCACTATTCTTAACCTGATCTTCTCTTTTGATATTGATCAGAAATCTAATGGACTTACCACAGGTGCACATTCTGAATCTGTGACCTGTTCCAATTAGAAAGGCAAGAGCAGCTGGCACACTATCATTTGCAAATTCCCCCTCAAGTTACAAACCACCCAGACTCAAAGCTGTATCCCCATTCCTTCATTGTCAATGGGTCTAAGTCCTAAAACTCACTATTTAATCGTAAATTGCAAGTAACTTCAGCATTTCAGGATGGTGGGATCACATCTTCTCAGGGACAATTGGCAGTTGGCATTAAATATCGACCTTGCTGGTGATGCCCATATCCTGTGACTGTTTAAAAACACTTTTCTATGTGAGCTCCTTCAGCAAATCTGCTTCTGAGATGTCTTCATTTTTATGTCAGATGCTGCTTGACCCACTGAGTTCCTCCAGCAGTTTGTTTTATACTCCAGATTCCAGCATCTGCAGTCTCATGTGTCTCTGAGAATGTCATCATTCTCCGAAATCAAATTATTCTCTATTACTCATGCACTCTTAGCCTTAAACTAAATCTCTAAAGAACTACTCCTGGAACCAGGAATTTCTTCATATCCTTCTCCCACATTCCTCTGTAGGTGATTCCTGCCCTGTGTAAATGCTTTGTCTGTTTTATCAATCTTACAGTGCTCAGTATCTTTCTAAACTTACCTTTTTTGTTTACTTTTGATGATTTAAAAGAAAGACATGCAGAGTAATGTGTTTGCTTTTAGTCTCCATGTTGTAAGATGCTTGGGGACACATATGCCTAGAAATTGGATCATGTAGCACCACATTTTTGAACACTATGAAAAATAAAACCTAATAGAAAACCAGTGACTTTCTCGATCTGCAATTCTCATCATGCTGACAATGAATCCCCAACAGGCAGAGGGGTCCACCAGCATGCAACATAAGTTAAGACATTTCTTTCATAATTCTCAATTGCATGTGCATGTTGTGCATACTTTTGTGGGTTTCCCAAGCAGAAGCTTTCAACACACTGTGAACTTGCTTCTACATAACATAAAGGGTTCCTAGGCCACTGCTGGGCATCGGACTTAATTGGTTCTCCTTTCTGTTTCCCCTTCCACCAACAGTTGACCAACAACACAAAGCTTCCCCTTCCCCCAGCTCAAGGATCAACCACCTCCACCCCCCACCCACCCAATTCCCATTCACAAGGGTCCTAACCAGATCCAACTGCACTGTGTAATGAATCGATCTGTACGATCGGTACGCAAGACAAGTTTTTCACTGTACCTCGGTACGAGTGACAATAATAAACCAATACCAATACCAATACCTGACATCCTTCCTTAATACCAACTCTGTCTCCAACTATTGACCCTCTCTGCAGCCAATAATCACCCATCCTACTTGATGAACCCCACGTCCATCATTAATTGCATCCCACAACTCCACCAGGCAACTCTCATCTTGAGCCCTCTGCTGATTGCCTCGATCCATGACCCCTCATTCCTGCCTTGTACTTACCTCCCTGCCCTGTGACCCACCTGAGTCAGTCCTGCCCCAGGACGCCCAGTTTCCTCCACATGCTCCCCAGTGGTGGAGTACGTCAAGCAAAGACCTTTACCTTGTGCACAAGCCCTTAGGTGTTGGCCCAGCATGCACTGACTGTTCAGCCTGCCTATACAGCTGCCAACGAGATTCCAGGTCATAGAAGGGGTGCTCTTGACAGATAAGAGATAGATTCCTAAACTTGAGATCAAAGATACTTGCTTTAACCTGTGAAATTAATGCATGGAGAAAATGAAAATAAGGCAGATCTTATGGAGTTCTTTAAGATTCTGACAATAACTGGAATTTATTGACCAACACCAATTTTTATAGATGCACCATAGAAAGCATCCTATCCGGATGCATCACAGCTTGGTATGGCAACTGCTCTGCCCAAGACCATAAGAAACTGCAGAGAGATGTGAACACAGCTCAGCACATCATGAAAACTAGCCTCTGCCTACACTTCTCTCTGCCTCTGTAAAGCAGACAATATAATCAAAGACCCCTCCCACCCTGTACATTCTCTCTTCAGGCAGAAGAGACAGAAGCTTGAAAGTATGTACCACCGGGCTCAAGGACAGCTTCTATCCTGCTGTTATAAGGCTATTGAACAGTCCCTTTGTATGATAAGATGGATTCTTGACCGACCTTGTAATGGCCTTGCACCTTATTGTCTGCCTGCATTGTACTTTCTCTGTAGCTGCAACACTTTATTCTGCATTCTGTTATTGCTTTTCCCTTGTACTACCTCAATGTACTGATGTGATGAAATGATCTGTATGGATGGCATGCAAAACAAAGTTTTTCACAGTAGCTCGGTACATGTGACAATAATAGACTAATTTACCAATTTAGAATTTTCTGGCAGCACAACATTGGAGTATTAGGGAATAGTTTACAGCTAAGGGAATTTGTTGAAATATTTAGAAAAGCAAGGACCACAAGCATGTTTGTGTGTGTGTGCGCGCACACGCATGCCTGCATGTGTGTGTGAATGTGTCTGTATGTGTGTGCGCGCAAGTGTGTGTGTCATTAAGTCACACAGCCCAGAAACAGGCCCTTGGCCCATCATGTCCATATTAACCATCAAGTTACCTGTCTACACTAAGTTCTTGCTCCTTGGCTTTCTATGCCTGGCAATTCCAGGGCTCATTTTGATATCTGCTGGATCGATGCTTGTCCAGATACTTCTTCAATGCTGTGAGAGACTCTGCCTCCAGCAGCCACTCAGGCAGTGCGTTCCAGATTCCAAGCACCTTCAGGGTGAAAAAAGTTCTTCATCAGATCCCCTCTAAACCTCTTACCTCTTACCCTAAACAAATGCCCTCTAGTTTTAGACACCTCTGCTATGCCTATCTACCCTATATACACCCTAAAATTTTGTATAGTTCAGCCTCCTCTACTGCAGGGAAAACAAACCCAGCTTATCGTGTGTGTGTGTGTGTGTGTGTGTGTGTGTGTGTGTGTGTGTGTGTGTGTGTGTGTGTGTGTGTGTGTGTGTGTGTGTGTGTGTGTCCAAATCTTCCTTAGAGAAATACAACATCCCCACCGACTCCCAAGAACATCTGTCCCACAAATGCTCAAAGTAGAAGAGTAGCTGGGATGCTACTTTGAACTTTGAGTCCACAGATAAGAAGCATACAGAGCCTTGCATAAATGACAGAATTACTGCACCATCTTACAACCTACACACTTGTCTGCCCCATTAGGCATCAGCCCCACCAATGAATAAGTCTTCTCTTCCCACATTGGCCTCATCATCTACCTCAGAACCTACAAAACCAAAGTGGAAGCAAATCATCCTTAATCCCAAGGGACTGCCTGGGGTGTTCTTTGCAAGAAAAATAGTGCAGCAAGCTGTCAGGCTGAAAAGAGTAATTCTGGAGTGCTGACCATTGTTAAAACATTCATCATTACTATAAAATGCAGTTTGACTGGTAAATTCAAAACACAATTTTAAAACCTTCACTCTCCCTAAAATGTTGATTAAGTGATTGACAAAGGCTTCAGAACAATTTACCTTATTTGAAGAAACACTGAACTTTTCTCCACAACTTCTCATGGTGTTCCCAGTAAAAGTTGTCAAAGAATAAAAATGTCAGAGTTGGCAAATCCACGAACAGTCCCTTAGGAGATACAGTTCATGAATTAATGTTCCTTTGAAGAAATACATTTATGTAAAATAAAAATGAAAATGATGGAAAAACAGGTCAGGCAGCAGCTGTCAAAAGAGAAGCAGAGTTATTTTTTCAGCTTGAAGACCTTTCATTAGAACAAGCATTTTCTGTTTCTAATTGAGATTTCCAGCATGCATCTGCATTTTTTTATTTTCAGTTACACTTTTATATACTTCCCTTTTGTCATGCCAAAAATGCAGTTAAATTGATATAAAAATAGAAAGTGCTGGAAATATGCAGCAGATTAGGCAGCATCTGTGGAGAGAGAAACAGAGATAATCTTTCAGGTTTGATGAAGAGTTATTGACCTTAAACATTAACTCTGTTTATCTTTCTGCAGGTGCTGCCTGACCCGTTCAATATTCCCAGCACTTGTTTTTATTTCAGATATCCAACAGCTGCAGGTTTTTTTTGATTTTCATTAACAGCTAATTGATATTGGATGCAAATACAGTTGAAGCCATGACATGTCCTGTTAAATCGTGCTCATTATGTGTGTACTTTTAGTAAAGGATATGCAAGGCCATGAGATAATAGATTTCACTCAAGCAGAACTGCAATTTATAAACTAAATTTTGAATCCTTCAACCAACTGTAACAAAAATCATTGTTATATTTAATGAGTGAATTTATTCATTACATGCTTATGTATTTGGGGGTGTTATCCATTAATTTTGAGTTGTCAGTATTTTTCAACGCAATTTGTCAATTTGTCTAAGTCTCACATGCAGGTTGCAAGCTAGCTTTTAAAGTGCTTCTCTGTTTTTGAGGATTTGGAATCAATAGTTGGGCAAGTGGGCCGAAGATTGACAAATGGCTTTCAATTCAGATAAGTGTGAAGTATTGCATTTTGGAAAGTCAAACCAGGGTAGGATCCATCAAGTGAATGGTAGCACCCTGGGGGTGTTGTGCACAGAGCGACCTCGGAGTACAAGTACATAGTTCACTGAAAGCAGCATCATTGGTAGACAGGGTGGTAAAAAAGGCATTTAGCACACTGCCCTTCATCAGTCAGGGCAATGAGTATAGGAGTCGGGACATAATGTTGCAATTGTACAAGACGTTGTTGAGACCGCACTTGGACTATTGTGTACAGTTTTGATCGCCCTGTTACAGGAAAGACATCATTAAATTTGAAAGAGTGCCGAGAATAGTTACGAGAATGCTGCCAGGACATGAGGGCCTGAGTTACAGGGAGAAGTTGGGCAAGCTAGGACTTTATTCCTTGGAACGTAGAGACTTGAGGGGTGAACTTATAGAGGTGTATAAAATCATGAGGGGCATAGATAGGGTGAACGCACATAGTCTTTTATCCCAGGGAAGGGGAACTAAAAATTAGAAAGCATGGTTTTAAGGCAAGAGGTGAAAGATTTAGAAGGGACCTGAGGGGCAACTTCTTCACACAGAGGGTGGTGCGTATATGGAATGAGCTGCCAGAGGAAGTGGTAGAGGCAAGTACAATAACAACATTTAAAAGATATTTGGATAAGTACATGGTTAGGAAGGGTTTAGAGGGATATGGGGCAAAAATGCAGGGAAATGGGACTAGTTTGGTGGGCACTATGGTCAGTATGGACGAGTTGGACCAAAGGGCTTGCTTCCATACTTTTTTACCGTATGACTCTAATAGTGTTATGATATTTTTATTATATATTATTAGGGAGCTTTAAGGAAGAATATACTGTGAATCAAAAGAGCCACTGCTGGAGAAAGTGAGATAAAGTTGCACTAAAGTTAAATTAGAGAAGCTTTCTGTTTTAGAATCAAAAGCAGAATAATAACTCAGCAAACCATTATCTATTGATTGCAGAAATAATAGATTTAAAATGACGCTTATCTTGGAAGGGGCAGAGAGGTGCAGAGATGGTTGGCGTGTAACCATGGTAACCAGAAGGCGGAAGTGTGGGGAGGTCAAAGGTGAAGCTCGATGGCCGTTGGTGGGAAGTTGTCCCTCCGAGGTCCGGATCATTCATCGGCCGCGTCTCAGAATGACCAGCGACTTCCGGCGGCGGGAGTCGGGCACCGAGGTGAGGGGAATGAGGGGAGGTGAGGAAGAGGAGCCGGGGGGGGGGAGGGGAGCCGGGAGGGAGGAGGGAGGAGGGAGGAGGGAAGAGGAGCCGGGAGGGGGGGAGGAGGGAAGAGGAGCCGGGAAGGGGGGGGGGAGGAGGGAAGAGGAGCCGGGAGGGGGGGGGGGGGAGGAGGGAAGAGGAGCCGGGAGGGGGGGGGGGAGGAGGGAAGAGGAGCCGGGAGGGGGGGGGGGGAGGAGGGAAGAGGAGCCGGGAGGGGGGGGGGGGGAGGAGGAAGAGGAGCCGGGAGGGGGGGGGGGGGAGGAGGGAAGAGGAGCCGGGAGGGGGGGGGGGAGGAGGGAAGAGGAGCCGGGAGGGGGGGGGGGGGGAGGAGGGAAGAGGAGCCGGGAGGGGGGGGGGGGGAGGAGGGAAGAGGAGCCGGGAGGGGGGGGGGGGGGAGGAGGGAAGAGGAGCCGGGAGGGGGGGGGGGGGAGGAGGGAAGAGGAGCCGGGAGGGGAGGGTGGGGGGGAGGGGGGAGGAGGGAAGAGGAGCCGGGAGGGGAGGGTGGGGGGAGGGGGGAGGAGGGAAGAGGAGCCGGGAGGGGAGGGTGGGGGGAGGGGGAGGAGGGAAGAGGAGCCGGGAGGGGAGGGTGGGGGGAGGGGGAGGAGGGAAGAGGAGCCGGGAGGGGAGGGTGGGGGGGAGGGGGAGGATGGAAGAGGAGCCGGGAGGGGAGGGTGGGGGGGGAGGAGGGAGAGGAGCGGGAGGGGAGGGTGGGGGGGGGGGAGGAATGGAGAGGAGCCGGGAGGGAGGGTGGGGGGGGGGAGGAATGGAGAGGAGCCGGGAGGGGAGGGTGGGGGGGGGCAGGAGGGGAGAGGAGCCGGGAGGGGAGGGTGAGGGGGGGGGAGGAGGGGAGAGGAGCCGGGAGGGGAGGGTGAGGGGGGGGGGAGGAGGGAAGAGGAGCCGGGAGGGGAGGGTGAGGGGGGGGGAGGAGGGAAGAGGAGCGGGAGGGGAGGGTGAGGGGGGGGGGGAGGAGGGAAGAGGAGCCAGGAGGGGGGGGGAGGAGGGAAGAGGAGCCGGGAGGGGAGGGTGGGGGAGGGGGAGGAGGGAAGAGGAGCCGGGAGGGGAGGGTGGGGGGGGGAGGAGGGAAGAGGAGCCGGGAGGGGAGGGTGGGGGAGGGGAGGAGGGAAGAGGAGCCGGGAGGGGAGGGTGGGGGGGAGGGGAGGGTGGGGGGGGGGAGGAGGGAAGAGGAGCCGGGAGGGGAGGGTGGGGGGGGGGGAGGAGGGGAGAGGAGCCGGGAGGGGAGGGTGGGGGGGGGGAGGAGGGGAGAGGAGCCGGGAGGGGAGGGTGGGGGGGGGGGAGGAGGGGAGAGGAGCCGGGAGGGGAGGGGGGGGGAGGAGGGGAGAGGAGCCGGGAGGGGAGGGTGGGGGAGGGGGAGGAGGGCAGAGGAGCCGGGAGGGGAGGGGGGGGGGGAGGAGGGAAGAGGAGCCGGGAGGGGAGGGGGGGGGGAGGAGGGAAGAGGAGCCGGGAGGGGAGGGGGGGGGGAGGAGGGAAGAGGAGCCGGGAGGGGAGGGGGGGGGGAGGAGGGAAGAGGAGCCGGGAGGGGAGGGGGGGGGAGGAGGGAAGAGGAGCCGGGAGGGGAGGGTGAGGGGGGGGGGGGGAGGAGGGAAGAGGAGCCAGGAGGGGAGGGGGGGGGGGGGAGGAGGGGAGAGGAGCCGGGGGGGGCGGGTGGGGGGGGGGGAGGAGGAAGAGGAGCCGGGAGGGGAGGGTGGGGGGGAGGGGAGGGTGGGGGGGGGGAGGAGGGAAGAGGAGCCGGGAGGGGAGGGTGGGGGGGGGGGAGGAGGGGAGAGGAGCCGGGAGGGGAGGGTGGGGGGGGGAGGAGGGGAGAGGAGCCGGGAGGGGAGGGTGGGGGGGGGGGAGGAGGGGAGAGGGGCCGGGAGGGGAGGGTGGGGGGGGGGGGCAGGAGGGGAGAGGAGCCGGGAGGGGAGGGTGGGGGGGGGGGGAGGAGGGAAGAGGAGCCGGGAGGGGAGGAGGGAAGAGGAGCCGGGCGGGGAGGGTGGGGGAGGGGGGGAGGAGGGAAGAGGAGCCGGGAGGGGAGGGTGAGGGGGGGGGGAGGAGGGAAGAGGAGCCGGGAGGGGAGGGTGAGGGGGGGGGGGAGGAGGGAAGAGGAGCCGGGAGGGGAGGGTGGGGGTGGGGGTGGGAGGAGGGAAGAGGAGCCGGGAGGGTAGGGTGGGTGGGGGGAGGAGGGAAGAGGAGCCGGGGGGGGGCGGAGGAGGAGGAGGAGGATAGAGGAGCCGGGGGAGGGGAGGCCGAGGGTGGGAAGTTGGGGAGGAAAGAGAGGAGCCAGATTGGGGGAAAATGAGCCTGGGGGAAGGGGTAGAGGAGCCTGAGGGGTTGGAGTAGAGAAGAGGAGCCGTGGTGGGAGGGGAGAAGAGGAACTGGGGGAGGGGTGAGGATAGAAGAGGAGCGCAGGGGAGGAGGGGGGTAGAGGAGCCCGGGGGGGGGGGGGCTGGGGGAGAGAGGAGGAGCTTTTGGGGGTGGGGTGCGGGCAGGAAGGAGAGCCCACGGGTGGGAGGGATGAAGATGAGGAGCCCGATGGTGGTGGAGGGGGTAGTGGAGCCCAGGTTGGGGGGGTGGGGGGGAGAGAGGGAGAGAAGAGGATATCATTGCTGCAAGAGTAGGTTGGATGCTCAGTGTCCTGAGGAGACTGATTCACCTGATACTCTGTAGTTTCTATCATCCCTAATGCATCCGAATGCCTTTCCATCATCTACAAGGCAAGATTGTAATGGAACACTCTTCACCTGCCTGGATAAGTGCAGCACCTGACAATGCTCAATCCTGAACACTCATTCCCTTCCTCATCAGTACATAGTGGTTGCAGAATGTGTTGTATATCTCCCAAATCTGCATCCTCTAGCTTCAAGAATAACGCGGGCTGCAGGGTCTTAAAAGTAATATGATATTTGATGTGTTGATTTTAATTGTCAAAATTCCCCAGATTTGGAGAAGGTACCATTGCATTGGGAATTGCAGATGTAACTCCTTTCTTCAGAAAGGGGATGAGACTAAAAGCATGGAACTATAAGATGGTTAGCTTAGTATTTGTCATAAGGAAAAAACTATTATTAAAGGCTTTTTATCTGGGAACTTAGAAAAATTCTTTATAATTGAGTAAAATCAACATTGTTTTTGAAAGGGAAATCATATTTGACCAATTCATTAAAGTTCTTTGAACAAGTAACCTGCAGTGAATAAAGGGAAACCATTGGATGAACCATCAGATTTCCAATCAGTATTTGATCATGTGCTGCATCAAGGATTATTGTAAAAATTAAAAGCTCTTGGTGTAGCAGGTAATATATTGGAAATCAAAAAACTGCAGTGCTGTAAATTAAAACAACTGCTGGAAGCACTCAGCAGAAAAGAGAGATCTCAGGTGGAAACTGGAAAGAGAGAAAGAGTGAATGTCTCGGGTCGAAGAACTTTCATCCAAACTGTAAAAATGATAAAATAAGTTGGTTTCAAGTTGCAAACTTGGGGAGGAATGGAGAGAGCAAATCTCTCTGGGTGATGACTGGACTGTCATGATGATACACAACACCAGGCCATCTGGTTGACAGATTAATGAAGACAGTCAGGAAACCAAACAAGGGGACATGTAAAGACTACGAATTGCAGGTCAGAGCTGTCGCAGAGAACTGAAACCAATGAGGTGGACTATGACTTGGCAATCTACCTTGTTGTGACCTCGCACCTTATTGCACTGCACTTTCTCTGTAGCTGTGACACTACTCTGAACTGTTATTGTTTTTACCTGTATTACCTCAATGCACTCTGTACTAACTCAGTGTAACTGCACTGTGTAATGAATTGACCTGTACGATTGGTTTGTAAGGCAAGCTTTTCACTGTACCTCGGTACAAGTGATAATAATAAACTAATACCAATACCAATATGTGGGGAGTTTGGTCTCGGTAAATGATCATGGGCTTCACCATAAAATCCCTTGTTGCATTTCATAGATGAGAAGGGCAAGTTGGTCCTCTGCAGCCTTGAAACCCAGAGCAGATTTCTCATCTTTTTCGAGAAGGTTCGCTTTGACATTCCAAAGTAAGAAAATCTCATCTGCATTTAAAAATTTGCTGCAGATTGTAATCTTTCTGCTTAATGAGTTTGGCCAGCTTTGTTGGAAACTTTGCAGCTGCTTCATGTTCTGCAGATGCAGTTTTGAATTTCTCGAACCACCTCTTGCTGACTATAAAAGTAGGTTTACTTGGCTACTTCAATCTGCCCAGAGTTGACACAGCTTTCTGCTCTAAGTTATCAAATGATTGCTTAGCTTTTCTCACATCATTGACAGTTCCAGTGGAACTCTTTCTGTAATAAAACCAGAAAATTCTGAGGATACTGAGCAGGTCAGGCAGCAATGATGGATAGAGAAACACAGTTTTGGGTCAATGACCATCAGAACTGGGAAAAGGGAGAAAACAAATGTGTTTTTAAATTGCAGAGAGGGGGAGGGATGGAGGGAACAAAGGGAATGTATGATAGAATTAACCAAAGTGGCTTCTCCAGCTCTTAATTGAGCTCAGTTGTGTGGGACTTGAGTGGCTCTCCTTTCTTCACTGGTGGGTGCTCATCGAATCTGCTCCTGCCCCCACTCCCCTGCTAACACAGTGACCTAAGTCTGCAGCAGTCTCCACCTTGCATTTCTAAGCATTATTTTTCCTGTTACCCACCCAATATTCTATCCATGCCAATATATTACCTCCCCTACAGATTCCAATTTCCTAGTTCCAACCTGCTCATCTTTTCATCAGTCCTACTGTAGTCAAAGGGTGTAGGCATGAAGCGTATGGAGGCTAGGAGAGTAGTATGCTCCTCCTACAGGATATGGGAACATTCCATTGTCCTTGATGACTAAGCATGCATGAGGTCTATGCAGCTGCATCTCATAGCGAACCTCCTAGATCAGCTGGAGCCAAGGATGGGCTCACCATCCAAAATGTGGAGAGTGTAGTTGACAGTACATTTAGTGAGCTGGTCACTCTGCAGGTACAGAAAGAGAGAAAGAACAGTGGGTAGGGAGTGCAGGAGTCCCCAGTGGTCATTCCTCTTGCTAACAAGTATACCAATGTACCCTGTTGGGGGGGAAGGGGGGATGGCTTCCCAGGGGAGAACAGCAGCGACAGCCCAATTTGTATAGAAGTGTTGGGTGGGAGGGTCTGGGAGAGCAGTAGTGGTAGGGGATCCTATTGAAAGGGGGTCAGATAGGTATTTCTGTGGTTGCAAAAGAGACTCCAGATCAGTATGTTGCCTCCCTGGTGCTAGGATCCAAGTATTCATTGTTTTTCACAAAGGAAACCGACTTTCTAGCTGGAGAATGCAGTGAAGGGATAAGTGAAAGTCCAGTGCAAGTCTCCATAAATAAAGAGGAGGTACTTGATGCCTTGGCGGGCTTAAATCAAGCTTAAAGCACTGCTTGGGATTTATCCCTGGCTGCTGCGGGAGGCGACGGAAGAGATTGCTGGTGCTCTGGCTGAGAATTTTGAATCTTCGCTGAACTTAAGTGAGGTATCAGACAGCAAATGTGGTTTCCTTTTTCAAGAAGGCCAGCAGGGAAAATCCTGGTAACTTTTACCTTGTGAGCCTAACCTCAGTGGTATGGAGCATACTGGAAAAAATTCTAAGGGGAGGATTAATGATCACTTGGAAAGGCAGAGACTAATCAGAGACAACCAACATGGCTTTGTCAAGGGCAGATTCTGTTTGACCAAATTGATTGAATTCTGTGGAGGTAACAAAGTGCATCAATACGTGCAGGGCAGTAGGTGTGACTTGCATGGACTTCAGTAATGCCTTTCACAAGGTCCCACCCATGGGAGATTGGTCCATGGCAAACTGGATCAAAAATTGGCTTGGGAATGGGAAATGGAGGGTGATGTCCCACAAGGATCAGTGCTGGGACCTTTGTTGTCTGTAATACATGTGAGTGACTTGGATGTTGAAAGCAAGATCAGTAAGTTGACGGATGACATGAAGATTGGTGGAGTTGTTGATCATCTGGAAAGTAATCTCAGGCTGCAGAGAGATATCGGTGTTTTGGTGAAATGGGTTGAAAAATGGTGGACAGAGTTTAATCCAGACAGATGTGAGGTGATGCATTTTGGGAGCACTAATGAGAATAGGACATATGTGATTGGTAGCATCTTAGCAAGTATTGAGGAACAGAGGAACCTCAGCGTACAAGACCCTAGATCCTTGAAGGTGACAACAGTGATTCCTGATGTACCTACACATTTGAGTGACGATGCTGCTCCACTTAAGAGTGAATCCGTATATGTACAAAAAATAAACAATTAATTGCCCACGCATAACTGAAAGAGTGCCAAAAAAACAAACACATAACTTGATGTCTGACTATATATATTGCTACCAAAGTCTTTGCCTAACTTTTACGATTATATAGTTTTGATCAGGACCAGGGAAGAGAGTTGTGCAGCAGAGTTTAATGTGAAATTGGGTAATTAGACTTTTGTGATTACTGAAAAATATATTTTCATCTTTTGATAGCTGCTTGCTCGACTCAAAGGAAGAAGTTCTGTGAAGCATCTTGAGCCACGGCTTTTTACAGAGGAAGGGTTGCTAAACCATGGTAAGAAGTCACAAAGGAACAATGATGTTGGAAGGAGTCATGTTAGCAAGTTTGTCCCACTTATTTTCTTGTTTAAGGTTTCTTCCAATAGTACTCTATTCCAGGAAAAGTATGCATCTTTTAACTCAAAGCAAGCCTCACTCTTTATGTGATTGGATTGGTTAAGTCAAATTAAGAGGTTGCTTTGTAGCGATTAGCTTAATGCTATTACAGCGCCAGCGACCCAGGTTCAATGCTGGCAGCTGTCTGTAAGGAGTTTGTACGTTCTCCGCGTGACTGCATGGGTTTCCTCCGGGTGCTCTGGTTTCCACCCACATTCCAAAGACGTACGGGTTAGGAAGTTGCGGGCATGCTATGTTGGCACCAGAAGCGTGGCGACACTTGCGGGCTGCCCCCAGAACATTCTACACAAAGATACATTTCATGTGTGTTTCGATATACATGTGACTAATAAAGAAATCGTATCTTATCTTCATCTCTCTTGTGATGAAAACTGCAAAATAATAGCCTTTATGGTGAGCTTCCTGAATGGGTCATGATTCAGAAGCGTTTGTTTTGGTTAAAGTAGGCAAAATTTTGCAGGTCTATTGACAGTGGAACTGGCAGTTTTTCTCACTTAACTATTTTGGATTTCCACATAAATAGTTTGATCCTTAAAAGTTGTTGTTGATTTTTGCACTCCTTTAAGACTGCACTGATTAGAACCATCTCTACCACCATCAAAGGTAATTGAATTGGTGAAAATTTCAGCTATATACACACCAGATTGAAAATCTTATGCTTTGTTCCACAGGCTATAAGTGAGATTTTAATGGTGTACTGAGCCATTGTTATTCTTTAGCAAACTCTGGCTCAAAGAATAAAGCTAATTTTATATATGTGGATTGTAATTCCCTCTGAAATATTTCAAAATGCAATAGATTTTAAAATAATTACTTAAAACAGTTTGATATTTTAGCTTCTATAATCGTGTATGCTCTAGTCTTTATATTACCGTTTGTAAAAATTGTTGAAAAATATAGGATAAAACTTGTTTATTTTTGATCCTGTTTTGCTGTGTCAGAATTCTTCAAAGGAGTTGCCTGCTCAGCCAGTTTGATGACATCACTGTTGCTATGCATCGGCAATCCCGTTGAACTGACACCTGGCAAAAATCAATGTCAGAAAATGAAAAGTCCATGCTGCAGAGATTGCGAGATCTTTGCACCCATTGTGCTTCCACGTCAACACTGAAAGCTATTGCTTCTGCGCTTTTGTTTGCATTTTACCTCTGCACTCACTTGCAAAGATGGTAGTAGTTGTGGAGGTATGAGGGATGGGCATAAATGGCTGAATCAGAAGGGTTCATTGCAAATACTACATTTCCTTGCCTTTAGTTGGGCGTACACGGTTTTCTATGTTCTTGAGGAATGCAACTGTGAGGTTCTGTTTGTTAACCTTGGCCCCTAGTTCCTGCCTCAAGCAGTGGGAGGGGAAAAGTGCCAGAAAGTAAGGATCAGGAACAGAATATCACATTTTCACTTCAAAGCCCCAACAGTAAATAAGACAGGGATGTCAATTGACAGGACTGCCTTTTAGTGGGAAGTTCTAAATAAACGTTGGCTTGAGTCTTTCAAGTGTTTAATACCATTGAGGGTTTTTATTCTGCAGGATTCATTTAACTTGGAAGAGATTAGAAGCTATTGGCACATTGTCTGACAGTCCTTATCTGGTTCACTTTTGAGCCAAAGAGAGGAAATGGTGCAGACTTAACCTCCAGACAGAGTACTTTTGGAAGGTTTGTTTTATTTTGGTGGTTGAGACAAATTTAGTTGAATGTGAGATTTGGCTGCTTTATTCATATTTTCATACTGTTCATGGTCTATTCTTTCTTTAATGATTGTGTCACAATGTCTGGGTTAGGCACATCAGAACTATGTGGTCTTTGCAAATAGTACTGTGGGTTCAATGACTTTTCCTGGGGCTTTTGAGAATATGCACCCTTTTGAGCAATGATTGATCCTCAGGAACTGTTTGTTTGGTTCCTCAAAGTGTAGCGGAATGCATAGATATTCAGAACATTTTACATTTAGATACCATTCTTCAAGACTTTGCAGCAGAAGCAAATAGGGCATTCAGTTTTTTCTACAATCAAAGCAAAGTTTCAATGCAAGTTAATCATTGTGATGTATAAATCATATGTTGGATCGATTCTTAACGTTTCAGAGCACATGATCCATGTCCGAGTAATAAGAAAAATTTGTGGCGATGATTAATTATGGTCTGACCTTCAAAATGTTGCTTAGTAGAATTGACAAGTTAGTGGGAACTTCTCTTTCCAGTTGGGTTTTGTGAGGAAGATGACAAAGAAAGCTGGGTGTAGTCTTTCTTTCAAATTGACAAACCTAGATCACAATCACAATGAAGGAACTCGGGCATTTGTTTCCTAAGCCAAGCAAGTTGACAGGAACAGAGTTGTCAAGGGCAGAGGTGACTTGATAGAGATGTACAAGATGATAAAAGGCATAGATCAAGTGGATAGTCAGAGACTTTTTCTCAGGGTGACAATGGCTAACATGAGGGGACATAATTTTAAGGTGATTGGAGGAAGGTATAAGGGGGATGTCAGGGGTAAGTTTTTTACACAGAGTAGTGGGTGCGTGGAACGCACTGCCGGCCAAGGTTGTGGGGGCAGATACATTAGGGACATCTAAGAGACTCTTAGATAGACACATGAATGATAGAGAAATGGAGGGCTATGTGGGAGGGAAGGGTTAGATCGATCTTAGAGCAGGATAAAATGTTGGCACAGCATTGTGGGCCGAAGGGCTTGTACTGTGCTGTAGTGTTCTATGTTCCATGAAACTTGCCACGAAATCAAAACAATGCAGCTACTACATATCATTTAACATTTGCATGTATCCTAAGTCAAGTAATGATTCAGGAAGTCTCTTATTTGAATTTGGTCAGTGGGCATTCATCCGCATAGTGTTGACTGCACTGCAACTTCAGACTGGATGGTCTCAGAGACCAAGACAGTGCTGGTTGACTTCACAGAGATCTTTCCAAGGCCAGAAATGATTAAAGAAGGCCCCACTGACGCTGTGCAGGTTGATCCAGGAAATCAATAGCGATCAGAGAACTGGTTGGTGGGTAAATCTTTTGAGTTTGAAACATGAATACTATATATTTACTTTAAGACATTGAACACAATGCTGGTCACCCATCAAATAATGATCCTTGTCTTTTTCTTTTTAAAATAAGATTCTTGAGGTCTGCTGATAATTTGAAGCCTTTTTTTAGGACCCTTGACCATTTTCACTGTTGGCACATTTGGGACTGCTGTGAGGGGAAAAAAAAATGGGAAATTGATTAGCAGTCCATCCTTTGGTTTTATTTTAAAAGATTTTTTGGCCTGTTCATTTGTGCAGCAGTAGCAACTCCCATTTATCCAGCTCCTGTAACAAAGCAAAGGGTCCCAAGTCACTATGGGAGTGTTATCAAATAAAATGAAACTGAGTTATATGACCAAAAGCTTGATTAGTGAAGTAGGGTAAGGAGGAGATTTGGGGAAAGATTTGGAATCCCTTCACTTAATATAACTAAATTATGTTCAGATCCTCATCCCTATACCCTTTTCAGTGAAAATGCATTTTAATGTTGTCAGTCACTTCTTCCTCTGAATACACGTGTTAAACTTGACAGGCTATTTATTATCTACTCCTGAAAGCAGAATGCCAGAAGTTGCACATAATGTTCTACATGTGAACATCAGTGATGTACAAAGTTAATATAACAAAATAGATGTGCAAAATAATGAAGTGACTGGAAATCTTGAATAATAGCAGAAAATGCTAGTCAGTGGAGGGAGAAACATTTGGGTTTCAGAAGACCTACTGAGTGTTTCAACATTTTCTGTTTTGGGTTTTCCAGGTGCTGGGCTTGTATAAATTTTTTCCTGATTAAACAAAAGCCTGAGATTTTTATTTTTGAGCTTCTTGTATACATCAGGGGCATCTAATTCTGGTACATTAGAAGTAAGATAGGGAATAGCTGGATAGTGCCCTAACACTGGACATTAGCTTCTAAAATGCATCCCTTGCCATGAAGGTATATGCTCTTCTCCCTCCATCTCTCCTTAAGGATTTTTTTGTTGAATTATTGGCAGATTTGTTCTCGGCACTTAAATAGCAGTGAAGTAAGCTAGCTGAATCTCATTTCGTGTGTGAGGTTTTGTTTTACAGAAAATGATCTGAATTCAAAACCGTGTCTTAATTCCCTACATCATTCAGTCCCTGGAGTTCATTCCAAAGTATTTTCTTTCGGCTCTCTGCATAATTTATTCTGTTGGTGCTGTCCAAAACCTTGCTTATATTATCAAATGAAAGCTGAATCAACACATATTTCAGCCCTTGTTTGCCATTGTAAATAATGCAGCTGCACAAAATCCAACACACTGGTGAGTTTCCAAAAATTGATGGCAGAAGATGTGAGCTTAACTTTATATATGTTTCCCCAATGAACTATAAAGCAGCTGGGGTGGTGATGGTCTTGTCAGTGCTGCTGATGTATGCCCAGGGCCAGGCGGATTGCTTCCTGCTTGTCACAACTTTTTTTTGATCACTTGCTGGTTTCCCTGTCTGAAATTATAAAACCACATCGTTGTTACATTTCTGAAATCTCAGTATATGCCACTCAAGAACTGTTTGAGAAACTGCAGTGGTGCCAGTAATCTGGTTTCACTATAACTTTGGTATGAATGCAAGATCTTGCATTGAATAGTGCCCTAGTTGGTGGCAATTTTTTTGTTGCTGCTGCTATTTTCTGTGCTCTGAAATCTGCAGATTTAACCAAATTTAACTTTCCTATAAAGAGGATGGAAGTAGCAAAGTTAAAGGCCATAGGATTTAAGGGGTAGTGGCAGCATTAACACAGACTGGAAGGAAAGCAGAGTCATTTCATTGCAGTAAGAAAGTTTGGCTTGTATATGTCTCCCTATTCACCCCCGCCTCCCCAGTGGGAATGAGAGAGGCAGCCATCTATAATGGAGTAGTCCTTTTTTTCATTTTTTAAATAATGTGGTTGTAATTTACTGCTTGTGTGGTCCTTGCCAAGTTCAGATCATTTGTGTGCGTTGCCTTTGTAAAAAGCGATTACATTGTCGAAGAGTAATTCACTGTAAAAACATCTTGGAACAAGGACATGATAAAGCACTATAAAAGATTCTCTGACAGTGTTAAAAGCAATGCAGGGAATTCATTTATTGTTCTGGTCAATATTTTTCCTTCCAGCCTCTAAAAGAAGGCAGTCATGTAGAATGAGGGCTGTGCACGATAAGCACCTGTTCATAAGGGCACAGGAATGAAGTACAATTTGATGGTCAACATTGCTCCTGTTCTTTCTCCTCCTATACTTGTAAGCCAGATTTGTGGTGAAGTCTGCCACATCTTCATGGTCTGGCCAACACAAGTTCTGCTCGAGCATGCTGACATTCTGCTCGACAGTATTCCTAGCGACAGCACACTGCCGCTGTGCCCATTTTTGTTACCACTGTCATGAGTCATGTCTGAAGATGATTGCATTGGCAGTTAGCTACCAGCCTATGACCTAGGGCAGCTTGCTGAGAATAAATGTGGCACAGAAGACTGGTGTAAGTTGGGTAAGAAAGATGCCAGGATATTTATGGGGAATATGCAAATAAAGTCTATGGCAGCCTGCACCCAGGAGAAGCCGGCATTATGAGGAAAGTTCGACTTCCCGTTGTGCTGCTTTGCCATGTCCATGAAAAGTGTGATACAAATTTACTTCCCTTTGCAGAAAATCTTTGATGCCCTAGAACAGTGCCATGTGGAAAACTTGGAGATGTCTGTAGTGGCATATCTTGCAGCCGGGAAGGAATGCAATGCCAAAGTTTGAGGCTGTAGGTAGGACTGTACTGGGTGATAGATTCCCAGAGGTGTTGGGAAGGCAACCTTGGTGAAATCCAGATCAGAGACCTCCTGCATAGTGTCCTCTTCTTCCTACTCCTCTTTCTCTCTGTTTTGCTGATCTCTTTGTGATTAAGCCATGAAAGCTGGCACAAGCAGACCTCTGTAATTGCATTGATTGTTTGAATGCAGAGTAAAGCAGGTCAGCACCAGCACAAACTTATTTTCACAATTCACTTCTAGAAAGCAGAAAATAAGACCCACAATTTCTAAAAATAGGAGCTCAAATACCTAACTGGCCAGCATGGATGAGGTGAGCCCTTCATTAGTGCTCCAAGGGTCTTCACCTGTTAGCACCATGCTTTGCCCAGCAAGTACATCAGTGGTAAGGAAATTTTTGGAGAAGATTCTCAGGGATAAGATTTATAGAACAGAGAACAGTACAGCACAATGTTGTGCCAAGGTAGGTTAATTTGGGGGTTTAAAATGGGCGGCGCAGACTTGTTGGGCCGAAAGGGCCTGTTACCACGCTGTAAATAAAACTTAAATTAAAAAATTTGAACTAATCCCTTCTGCCTACACAATGTCCATATCCTACCAATTCCCTCACATTCATGAACACCCCTATCGTATTTGCCTCCACCAGCACCCCAGGCAGCACATTCCAGGCACCCACCACTCTCTGTGTAAAAAGAAACTTGCCCTGCACTTCTCTTTTGAACTTACTTCCTCTCACTCTAGATGTATGCCCTTTGGTATTAGACACTTCAACCCTGGGGAAAAGATATTGGCTGTCTGCTCCTATCTATGCCTCTCATGATCTTATAAACCTCTATCAGATCTCCCCTCAGCCTCTGCCGCTCCAGAGAGACCAACCCAAGTTTGTCCAACCTCACAGCACACATCTGGAAGAGCATGGACTTATTTAGAATAGTCAGCATGGTTTTGTGTGGTGGAGGTCATGTCTTACAAACTTGATTGAAATTTTGAGGACATGATGTAGATGATTGATGAGGATAGAGCAGTGGATGTTGTATACATGGATTTGAGTAAAGCATTCGACAGGGTGTCCCATGTGAGATGATCCAGAAGATTAAGTCACATGGGATCCATGGTGAATTGGATTCAAAATTGGCTGAGCCATTGAAGAAAAAGAAGAGGTGTTATTCTGACTGGCGGTCTGTGACCAGTGGTGTTCTGCAGGGATCAGTGCTGGGACCTCCATTTATGATGTGTATAAATGACTTGGATGAAAATTTAGATGGGCTGATGTTAAGTTTGCAAACAACACTAAAATTGGTTGTTGATATTGAGGAAGGTTCTCAAAGGATACAGCAGGATATAGACCAGTTGGAAATATGGATGGAGAAATGGCAGCTGGAATTTAATATAGACTTAATATATAGTTTAATATGAGGGGTTGCAGTTTGGAGGGCAAAATGTAAGAGGGAAGTGTACAGTAAGTGGCAGGACGCTGAGAAACTGTGATGTACAGAGCGATTTTGGGATCCAAGTCCTTAGCTCCCTGAAAGTGGCCACACGAGTAGATAGGATGGTAAAAAGCATACTTGCCTTCATCAGTCAGGGCATTGTGTTTAAAATAGCTAAGCCATATTGCAGTTGTATAAAACTTTAGTTAGGCTGCATTTGAAGTATTGTGTGCAGTTCTGGTTACCACATTACAGGAAGGATGTGGAGGCTTTGGAGAGGGTACAGAAGAGGCTCACCAGGATGTTGCCTAGATTAGCGGGTATTAACTCTGAAGAGAGGTTGGACAAACTTGGATTGTTTTCTCTGGAGTGTTGGAGGCTGAGGGGTGACCTGACAGAACTATATAGCATCATGAGAGGCAGATAGGATAGATGGTCTTTTTACCCCAGGATGGAAATATTAAATACTGGAGGGCTTGGGTCTGTGAGAAGGGGAAAGTTTAAAGGAGATTTGCCGGGCAAGTTTTTTTACACAGCGGTAGGTGCCTGGAATGCGCTGCCAGGGGATGTGGTGGAAGCAGATACAAAAGCAATGCATTTAGACAGGAACATAAACAGGCAGGGAATGGAGGGATATACACCGTGTGCAGGCAGGTGGGAGTAGTTTAAATTGGCACATGGTCTTACCTGCTAACATTCCAAAGGACCTGTACTGTTCTATGTTCCTTCAAGTCCAGTTCAAAGAAGGATGGCCCACGAGACTTGGGACCCTTACTTCCACATTGTATGTAACCTTCTCATATTTAAATTGTGAGCTGTGGATACTTAAATTGGAAACATAAAGAGAATGCTGGAAATATTTAGCAGGTCGGGCAGTGACAGTGGAAGGTGAAGTGATTCACGTAGCAGATCAATCACTTTCATCAGATCTGGAAAAGTGAGAAAACAAGTGTATTTAAATTACAGAGCAGGGGAGAGATGGAGAAACAGAAGGAACTAGGAGCAGGAATGTGCCATCTGTCCCCACAACCCTTCCCTGTAATTTCAATATGATCGCGGCCTTGGTTTCTCTTATGTGCCAGTTCCTCAGTCTTCAATTCCCCAATATTTGAAAAGTTTATCTACTTCCTCTTTAAGTAGCTCTGGGGATCAAGCCTCCACAGTCCTCTGGAGTAGATAATTCCAGTGATTCACCACAGTAAGAAGAAATTCCTGTTTTAAATGACTGGCCCTCTTAGAGAGGGAATGCCTGTGACAAAGTGGAGACCAGGGTTGTCTGGGCAAAGTAGTTGCTTTCAGTGCCAGCTCTGAAACAGAGAGAGAGAGAGAAACAAAATATGTTGGAACTGTGAAATGGAGAACACAGCAGTTGCTGGAAATCTGAAATAAAGGGGTGTGTTGGAAGTACCCTGCAGATCAAGTAGTTTCTGTGGAGGGAGGAAAACTTGAGATTATTTTATATATATATATATATATATATGACTTTGTATCAGAGCTGTCTGGTTCTGACACAATTAGGAAAGACTTGAAGTTGCCTCTTGAG
Organism: Pristis pectinata; assembly: GCF_009764475.1. Classification (NCBI taxonomy): domain Eukaryota; kingdom Metazoa; phylum Chordata; class Chondrichthyes; order Rhinopristiformes; family Pristidae; genus Pristis; species Pristis pectinata. Next base: position 12,755,676 of record NC_067409.1, on the reverse strand, counting down.
GTCAAACATATTGCAATGCACCAACATTCAACAGTGGTTGGTTCAATCATATGATCATGGACAGGGCTAAATTTTTTTTATTTACAGCGTGGTAACAGGCCCTTCTGGCCCAACGAGTCCGTGCCGCCCATTTTAAACCCATATTAACCTACCCGTACGTCTTTGGAATGTAGGAGGAAACCGGAGCACCCGGAGGAGACCCATGCAGACGTGGGAGAACGTACAAACTCCTTACAGACAGTGACGGGAATCGAATCGCTGGCGCTGTAATAGCATCGTGCTAACCGCTACGCTACCGTGCTATAAACAAATAAGTCTGAATAAAAACATAAGCTTAAATTAGAGCCTTATTCAATATGCTGAACAGTGGATTTCTAGCCTGCGCTGAGTAGACATGGCACCTGGCATATTAGACCCTTGGGCACGTGATGTTGCCTCTAAATTGATTACAGTGCAATTGAAATTCTAAACCACAGCCTTGTCACTTCAATATTGTTTTTATGGGAACTTGATGTGTGCAAATTGGACCTCTTGTTTCCCTAAATCACAGTATGACTACTCTTCAATAATATTTCATTGATGTAAAGCTCACTGGGGCATCCTGACAACATTAAAGATCCAATTTTTCTGCCTTCAATTTACATTGGCTTTGACTAGTCCTAATATCTGACATGTTTGGCAGCCCCAGCTAAGAGCCAATGGAGAGTTTTGTCACTTTGACTCCTGCTGCGCTGTGAAACAGGAGCAGTTCATGTATGATGTCTTCACTTAGACCCATTGGTTCACAGATTATCTCAATTTGCCTGTATCCATGGTCACCTGACTGGAACATCGTTGAATGTTATGGAATTGTACATAACATTGTTCCGTTATGTTTGATTTCAAGTGGCAGAACTTCTTCCTTTGTGAGACTGGTGAAAGAAAAGAAAGACTTGCATCTCCACAGTATCTTTCAAAAGTGCTTCAGGCATCTGTAAGCATTTCACATCAAGTGCTTTTGAAGTATAGTCACTGTTGGAAGTGCAGCAGCCAATTTGCACACAGCAAACTCCCATGGTGACCAAATAGTCGGGCGTTGATTGAGGAATCGTTCTTGGCCAGCACACCTGTGATAACTTGATTGCTCTTATTTGAAGTAATGCCACAGGATTGTTTATGTCCAGTTAAGAGAGCTGATAGCACCTTGGTTTAGCATCTCTTCAAATAGATGACACCTCTGGCAGTATAGCACTCACTCAGTACTGCACAAAAGCATTAGTCTAAATGCTGGCATTCATCTCTAACTGCAGTGGGACTCGAACCCACAATATTCTGATTCTTAATGTAACAATAATACTAAATGAGTTCATCATCAAGTCAAGTCACAACTGGGTCACTACAAAGGTGGGAGGTTTGCATAATGGAACCACCAGTTGATGTGGAGGACTGACTTCAGTTATCCAAACTATAACTGTTTTGTCTGAAATCATACTAGTTATTTATTTTAAACCTGAGATGAAAATGCACCTGGAGGTTAAAGTAGCATCCTTTGGAAGCAAACAACAGAAGCACCTTCTTTATCTTAACCTACTCATGTCAGAGGAAAAAGTACAGCTTGAGATGTTCATTTCTGCACATTATTTCTCTACTTCCCTGCCACCCCTGATTTGTTGATTCTATATTGGGTATTTGTCCACAGGTGCAGGGTGCACCCAGATTTTCCCAAGTGGCTAACCTTCATATGTGACTTTCAGACAGGACACCGAAGGCATCACAAACCCACCAGGTCCTATCCTTGCTTGCTATGACTACACATGCACAATCAGTGAAGATTACTGAAGCAGGAGCCCTGCTCAATCCTAACACAGGCACTCTGGTCAGTTGCAGCACTTGTACATGGGTTTGGTTGCAATTGGCTTCTTCAGAACAGACAAGTGGTAAAATCTTGATCTCCTTTGTAGCTCAGCTATCTTAACCAACAGTATCATTGGGAAGGTTAGATTTACTCAGATATTTATTACTAAGTAACTGGCAGTGTGAAGGTAGTAAGAGCACTGTATTTTAGTACTCTGTGAGAATGATCTTTGCTATAAGGGATGGACTATTTTTACATAAGGTTACATCTGTCAAAGGTTATCTTAAATGCACGGACACTTCAAAGGTGATTTCACTTTGATCTTTCTTGCTACATTCTAGTAATTACTGTGGAATCTGTTAACTAGGTCAAATATTGCTTCAGGAGTTTTGAGAATAAATAATACTCCTTTTGTCTGGTGCTAACTTTCCCTTCTGTGCATTACAGGAAATACAGTTGAGTTCCACGGCCCAGAAGGAACAGGAAAGACAGAAATGCTTTATCATCTGGTGGCATCCTGCATCCTCCCAGAATCAACAGGTGGGCTCCAGGTTGAGGTGGTCTTCATTGACACAGAGTGTCATTTTGACATGCTTCGCCTGGTCACTGTTCTGGAGCATCGTTTGGCACAGAGCACAGAGGAATCAGTGAAGCAGTGCCTGGGTCGCTTGTTTCTCGTCCACTGCAGCAGCAGTACCCAGCTTCTGCTGCTCTTCCACTCTCTGGAAAGCATGGTTTGCAGCCATCCTGCTCTCTGCCTGCTGATTGTGGACAGTATGTCTGCCTTTTACTGGATCGACAGACAGAACGGCGGGGAGAGCTTCAGCCAGCAGGAAGCCAACCTTGGGCGTTGCGTCGAGTGCCTGGAGAAGCTGCTGAATGAGTACCAGCTAGTGTTGATTGCAACCACACAGGCCCTCATGCGCGGGCGAGGTCCTGAGGCAGCCAAGCCAGACAGAGCTGCTGCAGCCTGGCAGCCACCAGTCGCAGAATTTAAACCGTATCTGTGTAAATCATGGCAAAATCTGGTCAAGCGCAGGTTTATTTTCTCAAAAAACATCACAGTGGACAACAAGCGAGAATTTGCTGCTGTTTCTCTTCAGTCAAGAAGCAGCATTGTGAACAGGTGCTCCTTTATTATTACAGATGGTGGGGTCCAGTTTCTTTAACCCTTCAGCATTCACTTTTTAAACGAAAACCACTGGAGACTCCCGCGATTGTACACATGAGAAAGTGCCTGTTTGCGCACTGCTAGTTGCTCAGGTTAACTGGTCTATTTATTGGTTCTCCTGGTAGGCACAGTCAGATTAACCCTTTAACTGTGACTTGACCTTAAATAGGGTCAAATGGAGGTTTAGCCACCTTCATGTGCAGATTGTCGAAGGCTTCATTGCAAATTCTCCAGCTGGTTTTGGCCTGATCTGCAGGGGAAGGGGCCAATCCAGGCGCCTTATTCAAAGCTCCTTTTCTGGATGTATATCCTCTTTGTATGCAGGCAAGTCCAGGACATGCCCTTAATATAGATTCCAGGCACGTGGGTTAAAACAAAATACCAGAAATACTTGAGTATTTTTTTTATGGTGGTAACCAAACTGAACCTCATAAATGAGATTTTAAGAATTCTATGTGAAAAATTAAATGGTAATTAGCTCCTATATATATTTATAATCTGTTCTCCAAGATGTTTTGTAGGGGGAGTTTAATTTAATAAAAATATTGAGCTATAATGTGACCTGTCCTTTTCCATTGTTGAAACAGGGTTCTTCAGTCCTGTTTCATTTGTGATTGACATAAGGGGAAAAAAGTCTATCAGGTGTGAATTGAATTCAATGCACAATATGCCAGCAAATGTCTGCAGTGTGTTGCGCTTAAATAGCCTATTTGAGCTGTGTTGTTATTTTAATGCTGTATTGTATAAAGGAGTGGGGCAGAGAAAGAAAGGAAAGATTGTAGAATTTACACCCCCTATTTTTAGTGTGCATCCAGGAATAAGTAGAAGAATGTTTTAAGTTGAAATATTGAATTTTAAAACATCGCTTTTTATATTGCACACATTATTTTGAAGTTCAAACTAGTTAAAGCTCTTTCTAGAATCATAGAGGTCAGAAGAAGGCCGCTCAGTCCTTTGTATACGTGTTAACTCTTTGATAATCCTATCTGATTCTCGTGCTCTTTCCCCATTGCCCCTGTCATATTTTTTAATTCGTTTTGTGTGTACACGACCTCTTAGACTGTGGGGTTGAAAATAATAGGTAATGAAATGTTTGCGAGTGAGTAGGAGCCGGGATTGGAACGAGAGCTGAGAGTTTTCAAAAGGGGTCAGTCTCTGTGCCTGGTGTTCTGTTTTCAGTGAGCAGAACCCTCAAAGAGGCACACTTGCATATTGTTAGTAATAATTAGCTAATCAGCAGCAGCCAATAAAAAGAAGCTAGGGTTAAGCAGAGCGCCCATTTTGGAGTCGCTATTGTGTGAGTGGTTCAGTGTTAGAGTGGGGGGACTGAGGCTTCGGTGAGAAGAGGCTGAGTAAGTGACCTAGGTGAGGGGAGTTCGAGTAGCTCTTTAAAAAAAGTTTCAGTAAGAAGGCACAGGTAAGGTCTTTTGTTGTCTGTACATCCTTGATCCCTGATTCTGTGTAAGCAGGATGGCAGTGGAATGCTCCTCGTGAAAGATGTGGGATATCAGGGAACCTCACAGACACCCTGATCACCACATCTGCAGGAAGTGCACCCAGCTGCAGCTCCCGACTGACCAGGTCAAGGAAATGGAACTGGAATTGGATGTACTCAGGACCATCCAGGAAGCTGAAAACCTCATAGATGAGACTTTTACCAAGGTGGTCACACCTAGGGTACAGGCTTCAGATAGATGGGTGACCACCAGGAGGAGTAAGCAGTCAGTACAGGGTTCCCCTGTGGCCATACCCCTCAGCAACAAGTACACCCCTTTGGATACTGCTGGGGGGTGGGGGGAATGACCTATCAGGGCACAGCAGCAGCAGCAGCCAAGTCAGTAGCATTGTGGCCGGCTTTGCGGCTCAGCAGGGAAGGCTAAAGTCAGGCAGAGCAATAGAGATAGGAGACTGTTAGGGGGACAGACAGGAGATTCTGTTGCTGCGAAAGAGACACTAGGATGACGTGTTGCCTCCAGGTGCTAGGGTCGAGGATGTCTCCGAGCAGCTGCAGAGTATTATCAAGGGGGAGGGTGAGCAGCCAGAGGTTGTAGTGCACGTTGGCACCAATGACATAGGTAGAAAGGGGGAAGAGGTCCTGCGCAGTGAGTAGATGGACTTAGGAAAGAGGCTGAGAAGCAGGATCTACAAGGTAGTAATCTCTAGATTACTCCCAGTACCACGTGCTAGTCAGGGTAGGAATAGGATGATAGAACAGATGAATGAGTGGCTGAGGAATTGGTACAGGGGGCAGGGGTTTCAGGTTCTTGGATCATTGGAACATCTTCTGGGGCAGGGGTAACCTGTACAAGAGGAACAGGTTGCACCTCAACTGGAGGGGAACCAATATCCTGGCCGGGAGGTTCGCTAGTGCTACTCGGGAGGGTTTAAACTAGTTTGGCGGGGGGTGGGAACCAAAGCACCAGGTCAGAAAGTGGAGGGATTGAGAGGAAGGTAGATGTCAGGGCCAGTAAACACAGGCAGGAGCAAAGTAATAGACACGATCATCAGTAATCCAAAGGGAGATTTGCATTGGTGTCCACCTTATGATTCACTTCAGTTTTGTGTCAACTATTGAGTCAATTGATCAACTAATAAGCATTTAAAACCTGTAAAATGGGCTCACCTGCTGAGTGTTTCCAGCATTTTCTGTTTTTATTTCAAATTTGCAGAATGTGCATTTTTTCGCATTGAATGTGTGAATGTTTGAGACGGGTCCTTTGAAAAGAGGTAATTCATAGGTGGTGTGATGAATTGAGCAATATCAAAGATCAGTAATGACATTGGTAGAATAAGGCATCTGAGGGACCCAAACTCAATCAATTGTACATTCCTGCATTTGACTTGGGTTTCTACCTGCCTGTCTTTTTATTGAAAGTGCTGGATTCCACGACGGGTGACCTATATATTCAGGTCTGTATCATCACTATGTCGTCACACAGCTTTCAAAGCTCCAAGGCATTTTTGTACTCAGAATGATGGGTACCAATTACTTTCATGAAATCAGAATCAGGTTTATTATCAGTGACATATATCATGAAATTTTTTGTTTTGTGGCAGCAGTATAATGCAAGACATAAAGACATAAAAATTACTATAAGTTACAAAAATAAATTGTACAAAAGAGGAATAACAAGGTAGTGTTCATGAGTTCATGGACCGTTCAGAAATCTGGTGGCGGAGGGAAAGAAACTGTTCCTAAAATGTTGAGTGTGGGTCTTCAGGCTCCTGTACCTCCCCCTTACCCGCCCCCGATAGTAGTAACATGAAGGGGGCCTGTCCCGGGTGGTGAGGGTCCTCAATGATGGATGCCGCCTTCTTGAGGCACCAACTCTTGAAGATGTCCTTGATGGCGGGGAGGGTTGTGTCCATGATGGAGCTGGCTGAGTCTACAACCCTCTGCAGGTTCTTTCGATCCTGCACGTTGGAGCCTCCATACCAGGTAGTGATGCAACCAGTCAGGATGCTCTCCACTGTACATCTGTAGAAACTTGTAAGGTCTTTGGTGACATACTAAATCTCCTCAAACTCCCAATGAAGTAGAGCTGCTGGCATACCTTCTTCGTGGTTGGATCCATGTATTGGGCCCAAGATAGATCCTCTGAGGTGTTGACGCCCAGGAACTTAAAGCTGTTCACCCTTTTCACCACTGACCCATCAATGATGACTGGTGTGTGTTCTCCCGACTGCCCCTTCCTGAAGTCCACAATCAATTCTTTGGTCTTGCTGATGTTGAGTGCGAGGTTGTTGTTGCGACACTACTCAGCCAGTCAATCTATCTCACTCCTGTACGCCTCCTCTGAGATTCATCTGAATCACCATCTGAGATTCTGCCAACAACAGTCATCGGTGAATTTATAGATGCCGTTTGAGCTGTACCTAGCCCCACAGTCCTGAGCGTAGAGAGAGTAGAACAGTGGGCTAGGCACACATCCTTGAGATGCGGCTGTGTTGATTGTCAACGAGGAGGAGATATTACTACCAATCTGCACTGACTGTGGTCTCCCGATAAGGAAGTTGAGGATCTAGTTGCAGAGGGAGGTACAGAGGCCCAGGTTTTCAAACTTGTTGATTAGTACTGAGGGGATGATGGTGTTGAACGACGAGCTGTAATCAATAAACAGCAGCCTGGCATATGTTTTGCTGTTGTCTAGGTGCTCCAAAGCTGAGTGGAGAACCAGTGAGATTGCGTCCGCTGTAGACCTGTTGTGGCAGCAGGCAAATTGTAGCGGGTCCAGGTCCTTACTCAAGCTGGAGTTAATTCTAGCCATGACCAACCTCTCAAAGTCCTTCATCACAGTAGATGTGAGTGCTACCGGGAGAGAGTCATCGAGGCAGCTCACCCTGATCTTCCTGGGCACCGGTATGATTGCTGCCCTTTTGAAGCAGGTGGGAACCTCAGACTGCAGCAGTGAGAGGTTGAAGATGTCCTTGAACACTCCAGCCAGTTGGTCAGCACAAATTTTCAGTAACCGGCCATGTACATCGGGGCCTGATGCCTTGAGGGTTCACTCTCTTGAAGGATGTTTTGATGTCAGCCTTCGAGACAGAGATCACAGGGTCACCAGATGCCATGGTGATTCGCACAGATGTAGTGTTATTCTCCCTTTCAAAGCGTACATAAAAGGCATTGAGCTCGTCAGGGAGTGAAGCATCGCTCCATTTATGGTGTTAGGTTTTGCCTTATAGGAAGTAATGGCAGGCAAACCCTGCCAGAGCAGTCGTGCGTCCGACTGTGTCCCTAACTTCACACGGAATTGCCTTTTCGCTCTCACGATGGCCTTCCGTAGATCGTACCTGGACTTTTTGTAGGGTTCTGGATCGCCAGTCCTGAACGCCACAGATCTAGCCTCAGTTAGATCTTCCTGGTTCATCCAGGGCTTCTGGTTTGGGAAAATTCTGTACATTCTCAACAGCACACACTCATCCATGCAGGTCTTGATGAAGTTGGTGACAGCTGTGGCATATTCATTCCGATCCGAAGATGAATCCCTGAACGTGGTCCAGTCCACCGATTCAAAGCAGTCTTGCAAACACTCCTCCACCTCCCTTGACCATACCTTCATGGTCCTCACCACTGGTGCTGCAATCAAAGAATGATTGGAATATGGAAGGTAGGTATTTGACCAGTGAGTCCATAGTGGCTCGAAGAGCAATCCAACCAGTCCCTCTCCCCGTAGCCCTACAGACCCCTTTTCAGATTTCCAGCTCCCCTTTATACACTACAGGTGAAGCTGCCTCCAGTACTACCCCGGTAGTGCATTCCAGATCCTCACAACTTGTTATGTGAAAACATTTTCCTCCTGTCACTTTCACCTGGAGTCTGGTGATTTTTTTCATAGTTTAGATCCCATAGTATATGTATCCAGTGACGTGTATAGAAGATCAAATGCCACGATTAACCATAGCATGTGTTGTCATAGAAACATAGAAAATAGGAGCAGGAGTATGCTTTGAGTATGCTTTATAATTCAATATGATCATGGCTGATCCTCCTCAATGCCTTAGTCATAGAGTCATGCAGCAGAGAAACTGGGCCATCAGCCCAACTGGTCCATGCTGACCAAGATTCCCATCTAAGCCAGTCCCACTTGCCCACGTTTGGCCCATATCCCTTTCCTATCCATGTACCTGTCCAAGTACCTTCCAGACGTTGTTAATGTACCTGGCTTAACAACTACTTCTGGCAGTTTGTTCCATATGCTGACCACCGTCAGGTCCTATTAAATCTCTCCCCTCTCACAAACCTATGCCCTCTAGTTCTTGATCCCCCAACCCTGGGGAAAAAGACTGTGCATTGACCCTATCTATGTCCCTCTCCTGCTCTCTCCTTATCCTGCTTCATGTCTTTTGTGCCTAGAAATCTATCTCTTGAAATATATTCGTAAAACTTGGCCTCTTTAGCCTTCTGTCGTAGAGAATTTGTTTCAGCCCCAACCCCACTACCACCACTCCCAGATTCTACCACTCACTAGGGGCAACTTACAGTGGCCCATTAACATAACAGCTTGCATTTCTACAGGATGTTGGAGGAAACCCACATGGTAACATGGAGAATACACAAACTCCACACACACATCATTTGAGGTCAGGACGGGTTGCTGAGCTGTGAGACAGCATCTCCACCACCTGTCCCACTATGCTGCCCAAAGCAATCACAAGATCAGATTTTCCAGGAAGGTATCTGAACATATCTGGCAATCCTTTCCCTATCTTTGGTGTAATATCATTTTAGAGTTTGGTACCATTTGACAGTGCAACACAATACACTTGGATCATGTATTCAAGTCTCTGAAATGGAGCTTTAATCCACAACTGAGGAGCCATGAGGCTAAATACCAGAAATCTAAAACAGGACAGACTTCAACAGTTTGAAAAGTTGTGGAATTCACTTCCCAGTTTAGTGATTAAAATTCAATATTAGATCAGATCGATGGATCAAGGAAATGGATTGAAGATAGTGGGGGGAATGATAAATCTGAGGAGAACATTTTGCTGTATAGAGGTTAAGTTCAGAGACACAAGAGACTGCAGATGCTGGAATTTGGAGCAACCCACAAAGTGCTGAAGGAACTCAGGGGGTCAAGCAGCATCATTGAAGGGAAATGGACAGTTGACATTTTGGGTCGAGACCCTTTATCTGGACTGAGAGGAATCTTGACCCAAAACAGCGACTGTCCATTTCCCTCCATGGATGCTGCCTGACCTGCTGAGTTCCTCCAGATTCCAGCATCTGCAGAAATTTCTTGTGTCTGAGTTCCTCCAGCGCTTTGTGTGTTGCTTAAGTTCAGAGACGTAGGCTGATTGGAATGAGGAGTCTGTGTTTTAGCTGCAGTGCATTTATTCAGTTGGCAAGATGTATTAAGCTTTGTATTAAATTTTGGATTATGCAATTGTAATCACTTTTCCTTTAACTGGTACGTACAAGCTCATGCATTTTGCACAAAAGAGTACAGAACACAATGAAGTGGTTGAACCCATGGGTATTGGCAACTGACGCCAGAGAAACTCGGGCAATAGTTCTCCCTTTAATGTAATCTCATTGAAGTTGTCATCTGCCAAATCTACTGTAATGTAGGCTTTCTCTCAGTTGTTTTTGCACCACACAGCTACATAGAGATAGATATATCTCTCTAAGTTAGTGCTTCTTCTAACTCTGCATTAGAATCAGGTCACGTCCATTTGTTTAGCCCCCAGGCAAATGTTCACAGAGCCCTTTGATGTCATGTACCCGATGAATTGCAGATTTCCATTTCATCTTTTGCCGCAATGTCAGTGTTCCTGTGACTGGAGCGGGGCTGCAGTAGCTTTCCAGATTGGGAATAGCAAACTGCATTGGGTATCCAATAATATTTAAACTCATGCAGCTATTAGCTTAACCATCAACTGATCATCAAATGGAAAAGAACGGTGGACTAATTACAAGTAGTGATATGCAGATATGTGTAGCTATGTACAAGTCAGAAGGACAATGGACACTGCGTGGCAATGCCATCCCCTTCAAGTCGCACACAATCAAGACTTTGAAGTATATGGACATTCGTATGTTGTCTCTGGGTCTACAGCACGAGGAGAGTACCTCAATGGACCACTGGTTCAGAGACAGCTCATCACTACCTACTCAAAGGCATTCAGGTTGGGCACATCCTGCAAATTAATAGGTTTATTTTTGAAAAAAAATATTGGCACAAATCAAATAAACATGCATTTTAAACTATATGTTTCACAAAGTACCTAGTTGTATGTATTGTAGATAATGTGATTTATATGATCTTATTTTAGTGATAGAGCAAATAGAGAGAAATTACAGTTCTTTTATTCATTCAAGGGATGTGGGCAATGCCAGTAATTCCAATCCCTAACTGCTATTGAACTGAGTTGCTTCCTTGGTGACTTCAGGGGGCAGTGAAGAGGCAACCACATTGATGAAGCAACACACAAAAAGCTGGAGGAAATCAGTGGGTCAGTTGCTGAGCTTGGAATCACATATTAACCAAATTTCCTTCCCTAAAGTGAACTGAATGAGTTTTTAACCACACCCCATTAGTTACATGGTACAATACTAAGACTGCTGTCTCCACTTCTTGCTGCCTTGGTAAAACAGCCAACATAATCAGAGGCCCTACCCATCCCAGACATTCTCTCTTCACCCCTCTCCCATCCAGCAGAAGATATAAAAGCCTGGAAGCACATACCACCAGGCTCAAAGACAGCTTCTATCCCGCTGTTATAAGGCTATTTAACAGTTCCCCTAGTACGATAAGATGGACCCTTGACCTCACAATCTACCTTGTTATTGTCTGCCTGCACTGCACTTTCTCTGTAAGTGTAACACTGTATTCTGCATTCTGTTATTGTTTTCCCTTGTACTACCTCAATGCACTGATGTGGTGAAATGATCTATAGAACATAGAACAATTACAGCACAATTCAGGCCCTTAGGCCCACAAAGCTGTGCCGAACATGTCCCTACCCTAGAAATTACTAGGCTTACCCATAGCCCTCTATTTTACTCAGCTCCATGTACCTATCTAGCAGTCTCTTGAAAGACCCTGTTGTATCCGCCTCCACCACCGCTTCGGCAGCCCATTCCACACACTCACCACTCTGAGTAAAAAAACTTACCCCTGACATCTCTATTTCTACTCCCCAGCACCTTAAACCTATGACCTCTTGTGGCCACCAATTCAGCCCTGGGGAAAAGCCTCTGACTATCTACCCGATCAATACCTCTCATCATCTTATACACTTCAATCAGGTCCCCCTTCATCCTCCGTCTCTCCAAGGAGAAAAGGTTGAGTTCCCTCAACCTGCTTTCATAAGGCATGCTCCACATTCCAAGCAACATCCTTGTAAATCTCCTCTGCACCCTCTCTATGGCTTCCACATCTTTCCTGTAGTGAGGCGACCAGAACTGAGCACAATACTCTAAGTGGGGTCTGACCAGGGACCTATATAGCTGCAACAGTACCTCACGGCTCCTAAATTCAATTCCCTGATTGATGAAGGACAATACACCATATGCCTTAACCACAGAGTCAACCTGCGCAGCCGCTTTGAGCGTCCTATGGACTCAGACACTAAGATGCAAAACAAAGTTTTTCCACTGTACCTCTGTACATGTGACAATAATAAACCAATTAACCAATTTTACCAGACTTTTAATTAACATTTAAATTCCCACAGATCCTCATGTGGAGTTTGAACTTCCATACATGGTTCATTACTCCTGATTTCTGGACCAGTCACTTGACCACCATGCCATTGTACCTCAATTTTTTTCTGCAACCTGCTGATGATGGGAACCTTGCCCACAAATTGATGCCAAATGAGGAACCATTTTGGGGACTGTGCCCATTTAGAACAGCATTTCGGCTTCCCAAACTCATTTCACATAGGGTCCTTACTCCGGCAGACAGAGGACGTCCTTGTCCCGTCAGGAAAGAGCCCCTTTAAACTGGAATCACAAAGCACTTTGTCCACAAGGACATGCAGCTGCAAAAACGGCTTCATCTTCACATAAAGAGAGGCTGTTTGGAAAACCTGAAAGTGCTTTCAGGAGAGGAAGAGACGACACAAAGAGGAAGGGAAGTTTCTTCGCAAAAAAATTAATGATTTTGAGCTGGCAATAGCTGAGAAAATGCAACTGGCAGACTGTCCCTCAGCTTCAACAGAAAACTCAAGAATGGAAAAAAAAAGCATAGAACTATAAGTCATTGAAGTGAGTAAAATAAGGCTTTTATGTGTGGAATTTAGAAGAAAAAAATGTGTTGGATCTTATAGCTAAAACAAATGAGCATTGATATTTGTGAAATAATTAATGCAACTTGTCTAAATATATCACTAGAATTACAGCTTCTGTAAGTGGATACTAAGATACAGGAAAACGAATGGCCATAATATTGGATTAGTCAAAGTCGAGTTTATTGTCATCTGCACAAGTCCACGTATGCACAGGTGTAATGAAAACTTACTAGCAGCAACATCACAGGCACATAGCATCATATAAGCAGTATTCACAAGAAAAACCTAAATTAAACATAAATTATTGGTATTGGTTTATTATTGTCACTTGTACTAAGGTACAGTGAAAAACTTGTCTTGCATACTGATCATACAGGTCAATTCATTACACAGTGCAGTTACATTAGTTAGTACAGAGTGCATAAAAACAATAACAGTACAGAGTGAATTGTCACAGCTACAGAGAAAGTGCAGTGCAATAAGGTGCAAGGTCACAACAAGGTAGATCGTGAGGTCCGAGTCCATCTCATCATATAAGGGAACCCTTCAATAGTCTTATCACAGTGGGGTAGAAGCTGTCCTTAAGTCTGGTGGTACATGCCCTGAGGCTCCTGTATCTTCTAGCCGATGGAAGAGGAGAGAAAACACAATTAGAACAAGAACAAAAAGTCCATTTTAGTACAAAGTGTTGCTCAACTGTGGTGATTAGGGTTTTGCTAGTTGGTTCAAGAACTGAATGGTTGAAGGGAAGTAGCTGTTTTTGAACCTGGTGGTGTGGGACTTCAAGCTTCTGTACCTCCTGCCCGATGGTAGTTGCAAAAAGGTAGCATGGCCTGGATGGTGGGGATCTTTGATGGATGTTGCCTTCTTGAGGTAGTGCTTCCTCTAGATACTACCAATGGTGAGGAGGGATGTGCCCATGATGTACTGGGCAGATTCCACTACTCTGTGCAGCTTCTTACATTTCTGTACATTTGAACTACCGTACCAGACCATGATGCAAGCATTCAGGATACTTTCAACAGTACATCTGTAGAAATTTGTTAGTGTTTGATGATAACTGACACCACAGGTTTTGTTGCTTGTTTGCCATCCCAAATATCTGTTTTTTAAGAGGGATATTGTGTACATTAAAAGAAAGCTAAATATTGCCCATCCAGAGAGTAGTGTTTTGTTCTAGAGAAGTAACATTATATTAATTGCACCCTTACTGATGTACACATTGGCCAGCAGGCTCATGAGATTGAGAGAAAGCAGATCTCCAGAATATGCTGACTGATTTATACTGCTCCACCTCTGGTTCTGTCTTGCTCTCAGATTCCCTGTTGTTGCTGGATTTGCAGGTTTATTGCCACTTGAACTCAGGACAGAAGGTCACCCTGTTCTACGAAACCTCTGCCAGAAGTGTACATAGAACAGTACGGCACAGTACGGGCCCTTCGGCTGAACTATAAAAACACCTCCTCCATGATCAATCTAACCCTTCCCTCCTGCACAGCCCATAACCCTCCATTTTTCTTACTTCCATGTGCCTATCTAAGGGCCTTTTAAATGTCCCTGTTGTATCAGCCTCTGCCACCACCCCCTGGCAGTGCATTCCAGGAACCCACCATTCTGTGTTTAAAAGAAAACCTACCTCTGACATCTCCCCTAAATTGTCCTCCTCTGTCCTTAAACTGATGTCCTCTGGTATTGGCCATTACCCCCCTGGGGAAAAGGTGCTGGCTGTCCACTCTATCTATGCCCCTCATAGTCTTATACACTTCCATCAAGTCTCCTCTCATCCTGTGTCACTCCAAAGAGATAAGCCCTAGTTCGCTTACCCTTTCGTCATAAGACATGTTCTCTAATCTAGGCAGCATCCTGGTAAATTTCCTCTGCACCCTCTCTAAAGCTTCCACATCCTTCCTATAATGAGGTGACCAGAACTGAACACAATACTCCAAGTGTGGTCTAACCAGATTTTATAGAGCTGTAACATTACCTCGTGGCTCTTGAACTCAATCCCCCGACTAATGAAGACCAGCAAACCATACACCTTCTTAACTACCCTATCAACGCGCGGCATCTTTGAGGGATCTATGGACCCCAAGATCCCGCTGTTCCTCCACACTGCTCAGAATCCTGCCATTAACCATGTACTCTGCCTTCAAGTTCATTCTTCCAAAGTGTATCACTTCACACTTTTCCAGATAGAATTCAATCTGCCACTTCTCTGCCCAATTCTGAATCCTATCTATGTCGCCTTGTAACCTACACCAACCTTCTACACTATCCATAACACCACCAACCTTCGTGTCATCTGCAAAATTACTAACCCATGCCTCCACTTCCTCATCCAAGTCATTTATAAAAATCACAAAGAGAAGGGGTCCCAGACAAAATCTCTGTGGAACACCACTGGTCACTGACCTGCAGGCAGAATAATCTCCATCTACTACCATCCTCTGTCTTCTGTGGGCAAGCCAATTCATTCACGCAGCCAAGTCTCCATGGATCCCATGCCTCATGACTTTCTGGATGAGCCTACCATGGGGAACCTTATCAAACCCCTTACTGAAGTCCATATACACCACATCCACCATCAATTTGTTTTGACACCTCCTCAAAAAACTCAATTAGGCTTGTGAGGCATGACCTGTCCCTCTCAAAGCCATGCTGACTGTGCTTCTGGAATGGAATGGTGTCTGGCATGCAAGTGTAGTTGAAACTCCACTAAGTTGAGAAAACGGGTTGCATCCAGAGAAAGAATCAGAGGTATTGGTATAAGTTTACTTTTGCAAGTAGACAGTAAGGTGCAAGGGCCATGACAAGGTAGATTGTAAGACAAGAGTTCAACAATGTACAAAAGGTCCATTCAATAGCCTTATAACAGTGGGATCGAAGCTGTCGTTGAGCCTGGTGGTGCGTGTTTTCAAGCTTTTGTATCTTCTGCCCAATGGAGGGGGAGAAGAGAGAGAATGTCTGGGGTGGAGAGGTCTTTGAATATACTGACTGCTTTTCCGAGGCAGCGAGATGCAGACAGAGTTCATGGAGGGGGGTCTGATTTTCACGATGGACTGAGCTGTGTCCACAACTCTGCAACTTCTTGCAGTCATGGGCAGAGCAGTTGCCATACCAACCTGTGATGCACCCAGATAGGATGTTTTCTATTGTGCATCTATAAAAATTGGTGAGGGTCAACAGCGATGTGCCAAATTTCCTTAGCCTTCTGAGGAGGTAGAGGCACTAGTGTGCTTTCTTGGAGATAGTGTCTACGTATTGGTGATGTTCTCTCCTAGGAACTTGAAGTTCTCAACCCTCTTGACCTCAGCACCGTTGATACATACAGGGGCATGTGCTCTGACCCACCTCCTAAAGTCAATGACCAGCTCTTTTGTTTGGCTTACATTAAGGGAAAGGTTGTTGTTGTGTCACCATGTCACTAGGCTCTCTATTTCTTTCCCGTATTCGTCTCAAAGTTATTTGAGATATGGTCCACTGCGGTAGTATCATCTGCAAACTTGTAGATGGAGTGAGAGCAGAATCTAGCCACACAGTCGTGAGTGTATAGGGAGTAAATTAGGGGGCTGAGTACACAGCTTGCTGGGCACCAGTGTTGAGGATGATCACAGCAGGGGTGTTGCTGCCTGTCCTTACTGATTGCAGTCTGTTGGTCAGAAAGTCAAGGATCTAGTTACAGAGGGAGGTGCTGAGTCCTAGGTCTGGGAGTTTGGAGATGACTTTGTTTGGAATTATGGTAATGAAGACAGACTAAATAATAGTCAAACAGAGGTGTCTTGACTGTCCAGATGCTCCAGAGATAAGTGTAAGGCCAGGGAGATGACTTCTGCTGTGGACCTGTTTCAGTGGTAGGTGAATTGTAGTGGGTCAAGGTTGTTTGGGAGGCTGGAGTTGATGTGCCAACGGATGAACTCCAAGGATGGTCCTGAGATGTTGGTTTTATTATTGGCTAACTTCCCAGGGGATTTAAAGGAGGATAAAACAGGGCTTGGGGGGAGGAATGGAAGGGTACAACGGGACTTTAGGAAGTAATTGCAGGGCCTGAAGGAGGGTCAAGGGGAATTGGAAGGCACACAGGGCCTGGGGAAGAGGAACAAAGGCAGCTGACAAGATCCAAAGGTAACAAGAAGAAAAATTTTCCACACAGTGAATAGTCAAGATCTGGAATGCACTGTCAGGGATAGTGGTGAAGGCAGATTCAATTGTAGCATTCAATAGGGAAACGGGTAAGTATGTGATAAGAAAGAATTTCCAGGGCTACAGGGAGAGAGTAGGGAATTGGACTAACTGGATTGCTTTTGCACAGAGCCACACGTTGATTGGATAGTAAATAAGGCATATAGTATGCTTGCCTTTATTAGTAGAGGCATTGAGTTCAAGAATCAGGAAGTTATGTTGCAACTTCTTAGGCCACATGTGGAGTATTGCATTCAGTTCTGGTTGCCTCATCATAGGAAGGATGTGGAAGCTTTGGAAAGGGTGCAGGAGAGGTTTACCAGGATGCTGCCTGGATTAGAGGACATGTGCTATAAGGAGAGATTGAAACGTGGGTTTGTTTTCTCTGGAGCGATGGAGGCTGAGGGGAGACCTGATTGAAGTTTATAAAATTATGAGAGGCACAGATAGGCTAGACAGCCGGTATCTCTTTCCCAGGGTCAAAATGCCTAACAGCATTTAAGGTGAGAGGGGGAAAGTTCAAAGGAAATCTGCAGGGCAAGTTTTTTTACTCAGAGAGGTGGGTGCCTGGAATGCACCGGCAGATGTGGTGGTGGAGGCAGATACAATAGAGGCGTTTCTGAGACTCTTAGATAGGCGCATGAATGTGCAGAGAATGGAGGGACATGAACCATGTGCAGACAGAAGGAATTAGGTGTCATTAGCTTAATTAGTTGGGCACAACATCATGGGTCAAAGAGCCTGTTTCTGTGCTGTACTCTTCTATGTCTATGTTCTAGAGCTGATATGACCTTAATGGGCCAAATGGCCTCTTCCTATGCTATGAGTATTATTTTTTGATGCAGCAAAACCTGATTTTGGGGGGGGGGGAGGTGGGGGGGAAGCAAAGGAGGTCAGGGGAGGCTCGTCAACATGGAATGTTGGGGATGGTGAAAAGTGCCAGCAGAAGTTGAGGAAAGAAGCAAAGATTTAGCATTAACGGAGGATTAATCTGCCATTCACCAATCAAATAACTAATGGCGCAAGTGGAGTTAGAAATGGTGAGGGTGGAGTCTGGCAACAGTAAACTGCAAGTCAGAAAATGTCCCGCTTTGGGCATCAGGAAAGGGCCTCTGCAGATGGCTGGCATCTTGGTATCCTTTGTTTATTCTAACAGCATTTGGCTGGCCAGTAACCGAATTGTGCCATGTATCTTCTCCTCAACACTCCACATGGTTTGCCCTTACAAATCAACTGGTGTAACACAAATCATCTTCAGAGAGATTGCAGGAGTAGGTAGCATATGTGTAGCTTTAAGGTAACTCTGTACCATGTGGTACGACGTTTATACATTGTTGTATCAGACGCTGCCATTTAGTTGAGGGTTACTGCCCTTTAGTAATGGTTGTTCTGATGATAGATCTGTATATTTGCTTACGCAGCTAGCAACACAAAGGAGCCTACAGGGACTACATTGGGATCAAGTTTGAGATGTTGCTGCTGGAAGGAATAGCAGAACAATAATCTAGTGTGAATAAAATAGAGGATAGGGTTCCACAAATAGAGCAGAGTTGATGGCAGGCAGTGAACATGTCAGATAAGTCGGAATGCTTTGGTGGTACGAGCAGAATTATCCTGGATGTGGAAGGGGTCGAAATGTTCCTTAGGGTGAACAATATTGTCAAGGTTTCTGGAGGAAGAGACAGAACAGAGAAACACTGCACTCATAGGGAGGAGAGAGACCATAGTACTGCTGTTGGTAAGGTCAATATATGGAAATTTGATGAGTTCACTAGTGCCACAAACTACGAACGAGGTCTCATGAAGTCGTTGTGAAAACCTTGAATGGACAAAGTGCAGATCACATGGGGTTTCATTCTCACACTCTTGGTCCGATGTCCTGGAGAGGTAAATCAGGGCAGCAGAAGCCAACTTGTATATGTAAAAAACAAATGGGTGAGCATATCTTAAGGCAGCGTCTGTATCCAAGTAGATGGTTGCAGCAGAACTAAATCCATAATATGGCCACTTGGCAACTCAAATCTGCATCTTGTCCAAGCCCTGCTGTTGGTTGTTTTGGGTTACTTCATTACTGGAGGATTAAATTGAGCCAAATTTACGCTTTATTGACTCTGGAGATCCTGCCATGGCCAAGATAAGATCACCTCGCCCTCTTTCTTATTTTTTCCCCTATCTTCACATTGGGGGTGCATTTGTTTCCCATAATTCCTGTGCTTTCCAAAGAGCACATGCTGAAGGTTAATGGTAATGGCAAGAAAGCTGAGGTCAAAGATTTAAAACCTCATTCATTACATTGCCCATGTGACCCTAAGATAAAGACAGAATGTCAGCAAGGTGTCATTGTAAAGAACGGAAGTAACACGGCTGCAGTAACACAGAGTCATCTGGAAACCATATGCAACATAAGCTTTACATCCCACTGAATACCAATGTGTGCAAATAAAAAAGGGCTCAGGGTAGGACTAGTTTAAACGTATGAGCAGTTTGATGACTATCTCATCAGTACCCAATCCCATATGGAGTCAGATCACAACACAGAATAATGCCTCTTAGGTGTGAAAAGAGCTGGATGCATTTCCACCGTCGATACAACATTACAGGATGTGACTCATGGATGTTCTTGCACCTCTTTCCATTTATTTGATTTTGGATGCCATGCAGCAAATCTTTTATCTACTAAATAAATCTGGTGAAACAGAGAAAATGTTAGAAAATTTTCTCAGTCAATAAGGAATAATTAGTTACGGTAAAAGTTTAATTTCACAATATTTCAAGCAAACATCTTTTTTACAGCAAGAGAATTTGATGAGGCAAAACTAGCTGGAGACAGAAGGGCCAAACGAGAAATCTCAAAATACACAGACAAATGCTCAGTAGATAGAATCAATAGGGGAATAAATTACAAGAAGGCTACCAGAGTCCAGGAGTGACAACACAAAGTGCTAGGGAAACGAATAGTCTTACCTAGTCAATCATTAAGATCCATTGGTATTGGTATTGGTTTATTATTGTCACTTGTACCGAGGTACAGTGAAAAACTTGTCTTGCATACCGATCGTACAGGTCAATTCATTACACAGTGCAGTTACATTGAGTTAGTACAGAGTGCATTAATGTAGTACAGGTAAAAACAATAACAGTACAGAGTAAAGTGTCACAGCTACAGAGAAAGTGCAGTGCAATAAGGTGCAAGGTCACAAGGTAGATTGTGAGGTCAGACTCCATCTCATTGTATAAGGGAACCATTCAATAGTCTTACCACAGTGGCGTAGAAGCTGTCCTTAAGTCTGGTGGTATGTGCCCTCAGGCTGCTGTTATCTTCTACCCGATGGAAGAGGAGAGAAGAGAGAATGTCCTGGGTGGGTGGGGTCTTTGATTATGCTGGCTGCTTCACCAAGACAACGGGCGGTAAAGACAAGAGTCCAAGGAGGGGAGGCTGGTGTCCGTGATGTACTGGGCTGTGTCCACAACTCTCTGCAGTGTCTTGCAGTCCTGGGCAGAGCAGTTGCCGTACCAAGCTGTGATATATCCAGATAGGATACTTTCTATGGTGCATCGGTAAAAGTTGGTGAGAGTCAAAGTCCAAATTTCTTTAGCCTCCTGAGGAAGTAGAGGCGCTGGTGAGCTTTCTTGGCTGTGGCACCTACGTGATTTGATCAGTTGTGATTTGATCAGTCTTTGTAAAAGAAAAAAATATTGACCTGGAAAAATGTTTGGCCCATATGTTCCTGGAAAAGTAACAGTAATGAATTGGCATCAATTGGTCACCAACATCATGTGAAGAAGAGATTCATTATGAGTGGCACATTGCAATAATGTTTTGCCTTCAACATCACCAACCATTCCCATCCAATGCATCTTTCAAACCACCACCAACCTACTTACCACCCACTTCCTGGATGCAAAATATTATGGTTCCTATTGAAAAGTATATGTATCCTTTCAACAATGTGCTAATTAAAATGAGATATCTTTATTAGTCACATGTACATCGAAACACAGTGAAATACATCTTTTGCGTAGAGTGTTCTGGGGGCAGCCCGCAAGTGTCGCCATGCTTCTGTCGCCAACATAGCATGCCCACAACTTCCTAACCCATACGTCTTTGGAATGTAGGAGGAAACCGGAGCACCCTGGGGGAAACCCACACAGACACGGGGAGAACGTACAAACTCCTTACAGACAGCAGCCAGAATTGAACCCAGGTCGCTGGCACTGTAATAGCGTTACGCTAACCATCACATTGTTGTGCCTGCCCTCATTATTAATGCAGATCCATCTTTTTGGCCCCAAAAGTGAAGAATTCAAATGGCTGAATCTTCTGCTGGTAGCAATAATTTCTGAGACACAAGAGATTCTGCAGATGCTGGAATCTGGAGCAACACACACACAAAATGCTGGAGGAACTCAGCAGGTCAGGCAGCATCTATGCAGGGAAATAAACAGTCAACGAAGGGTCTCGACCTGAAACAGTGGCTGTTTATTTCTCTTCACAGATGCTGCCTGACCTGCTGAGTTCCTCCAGCATTTTGTGTGTGTAACAAAAATTTCTTCTTGGTTTTTAAAACTCTTTTTCCTTCTAATCCCATCTTTTCCTCCCTCTCTCTGCTTCTCATTCTAGACTTGATTTGACTCTAATTCACAAGCCCAGTTCATTGTCCTATATCTCAACCTTTAAATGACATTCCTTCAGGAGACAGACCAATTCTATTGTACACTAAGGTTCCAGATGCCCTGTTGCCCTTGCTGCACCATTATCAGATTACAGTTTCAGCAAGTTACAGTGCAAGTATTTTTTGAAATGAACAGAGCACGCAAGAAGTCTCCTGGCTCCCACAAGATTTAGGTTATTAGATTTTGCAATTTGCTGTCTGTGGCTTGAATTCATTCAAGCTGAATAGCAGTGCTTGGTTTTTCTTGATGAAATGCCAGTCCTGATATAAAGAGATAGCCAAACTTTTCTTTGGAGTGTGTGCAAGAATTTAAATTTACCTCAGTTTGGAAGATTACACATATGAATCTTTAAAGTTGTGGGGTGACTGTGCAAACATGCAATTGTAAGTAACACACACTTTCTTGTGTCTCCAAATGTCCAAAACCTTGTTTCATTTTTCGGATGATTATGGAGGTTGGCCTATGCCCCTGCATACCCATGTTCAGAGAGTGTGCATTGGTGATGGCCTGTCCTTACTTAGTCTTTGCCAGATGATCTTATTCCTACAGAATAGTTTTGAATGAATTCAGCAGATACAACAGCAATTGGTGGATGTCCCTAATTAAAGATATCTCCATTTATTTCAGATCCAGGCTTAATATAGATAGAATTAATGCTTTGGTAGAGAAAGGATGGTTCACATTGAATTCAGTAACTGTGATATGTAACGTAAAAATTCCCAGAGGAAGCACAATTACTGTTTTAAATCAGCTTTGGTATCTAATAAGTTGACTTGGTAGCAACAAAGCCCAGTCTTAACCCTTAAAACCTACCCCTTTGTCCAGACATTTTCCCTCATGCCCTGATATCTTCTTCCATGGTTTGGTGTCAAATAAGGTCTGAGTGTGTTGAATGAAGCAAAGAAACTTCCAGAAATAGTAAAATGATGAATAAACAGGAATTAGTTGCTGGAGCGGGTTAATACTCCAGCAGAAGATGAGAGCATTCTGGCACAGACTTCTAATGCTATTCTTGAAACTTGCTTAAATTCTGCAGTTAGAAACATTTGCGTGATTATCTTCAAATACGGCCTTATTTTTCCACAACGTGCATTAGCGTTGTGTTTTAACAGTAAGATGTTCCACAGTTCTTCACAAGAATTTTATTTGCTTCATTCAACACACTCAGACC
This sequence comes from Pristis pectinata, assembly GCF_009764475.1. Taxonomy (NCBI): domain Eukaryota; kingdom Metazoa; phylum Chordata; class Chondrichthyes; order Rhinopristiformes; family Pristidae; genus Pristis; species Pristis pectinata. The sequence goes on along the minus strand of NC_067409.1, from coordinate 12,732,906 downwards.
TTTATTAACCAGAAAGTGCACCAATTTGTAGCTTGAGCCCCTTTGCTATTGCCAGATAGGTTTGCTGGTGCTTGCCCACTTGCAGACTTTATGGAATTTGAAGGTTGAGTAATGGTCCCACTTTCATTGGCATGGAGTGGTTTCTTGGGAGCTATGCTTTTCGTCTCCTTCCTGTTCTTCGGACTGAGCTGAGAAAAAAAAACTCAATGAGGGAAAGCAAAGCTGATTGATTCTCACAGCAGTAACTTGGCCTTGGCAACTATTATTCAGACTTCCTGTCAATGGCAGTGAGTGCTCCAGTTCTTCCACTTTCAATGTGACAGGCTCTCTTTTCACAGAAGCAAAGCAAACTTCTCTTAGATCCCAACTTCTTTTGTCCAATAGCCTGGTTTTTGGCAAGGTTGCCATTCTCGGGCCTTGCATCAAATATAGTGTTTTTCATCTGATAGTTCTGCTTATATAATGTTTTCTCTGTGTGTTTCTCTCTCTTTCTTAATCACACATAAACAGTAGAAGTTAGTTAACTGAACACAGAAAAAAATATTTATTTTGTTTTGAAGTGATTTATCCACAATAAATTCTATTCATCATCATTTCTCAGTTGCCATTAATAGTTGAAGTTTACGAAGTCTTATCGTAAGTTCTAGTCTAATCTAGTTTATCAAGTTAATAATGAGATCTCCAAATTTTCACCAGTTTACCTCGGTACAGCACATGTAGTTTTAATCTAGTTAATATCTTAATGTTCCTTTTAATCATTGTTGGTTCAGTCTCCTTAAAAAGAATTAAGCTAATGGCCCTACCGTAAATTCAACAGAATTAATCTGAATCTCTCTCGTTCTCTAAGGAACAGAGGAATAGAAAACGCAGCGTTCCTGAATAGTGTTTATTCCACAATTGAAGGGGAATGCACAAAGCAGTTTCCGGATTGGTAGGTCTTAAGTCATTTTGGGCAGTTGGCCAAATGGAGTGGAAATAAATTCCAATGACCCAGCTAACTTACCAGTGATGTCACCAAGCACTCACCTCAATGAAGTCTCTCAGTGCTAATGAACATGATGGGTATTGGAGAGAGAGAGATGATAAAGATGCAAAGTTGAGAAGGGACACAGAGGCAACCGTGTTTAGCATACTGAAAATGAACAGTTCTGACAATTCCAAGAATTTTTTTTTGGACTAGTTCTGTGCTGCAAGTTCCACCTGGTAGGCATCCACATCATTCATTGTCTCAGATGTTTCGTCATTCAAGGTGATCCACTGGCTGATCAATTCCTGCTGCTAGAAAGACCCTCCTCAAAACTGGCCAGAGAGACTCAAACTCGGTGACAAAAAATCTTGAAGCACATAAGAAGAGACCCTGATATGTTGGGTGGTATTCCAGGAAATATAATCCTGAAGAGAAAATGTGTTCTTCCCAACTTCGGAATGTGAGAAAAGAGTTTCCTGGCAAAGCATAAGAAAGCCCAAGAACAGTGTGCTTGTTAATATTAAGTACTTTTTAATTCATACCGGGATTTCTTGGAAATGTTTGGGAGGCCAAGTTCTTGCAACACAGACTACAATTTCGATAGTTCATGCCAATAACGTTAGACATGCAAGTGCTGTAGCAATCGAAGAGCTTTGTTGACAGAGCTAAAAGACCAAATGCAAGCAGTGTGCATCCATAATTTGCTTTCCTGGGCATGAAATCACATGAACTTGAGATGTTGAAGTCAGCCCCACTGAGAAATAAACATCTCTGAGTGATTGAAGCAAAGCAATCTCCACAGCAATTCCCTGATTTCTTGGCATTACAACCAATGAGAATAAAATCTGATCACTTCTTGGCCCACTGGGATCTTTCCTATTAGTCCCAAATTAAGCAAATTGCACATTTTGACAGCTAAGATCTTTGTAAATGAGGTCCCAGTCTGTGCATGTGTTAATAGTTGTTTGCCACTGCTGTGTGGGGATTGATTAATCACGGTTTCAGTGAGTAGGTTTCCTTCAGGTTAACCTTTCATGCTAATTCACCTTCAAACCATTGAGGCATAGAAGGGAGCATGTGCTTTCATCTTGTGAGCTTTATCATGCATGATCCCTGTTGTTGATGGCGCACCACATGACTGTTTGCAGCTCTTCTACAGGTTGCCCGCAGCAATGGTGGAGGAGCCTCGCCCGCATTATGGGGTCCATTGTTTGCTGAGGAAGCAGAGAAAAAGATTTGCATTTAAGTACTGTCCTTCTCTCCGTCAGTACATTCTGAAGTGCCTTATAACCAATGAAGGAGCAGTCACCCCAGACATTCTCTCTTCTCCCCCCCCCACCACCCCTCCCATTGGGCAGAAGATACAAAAGCCTGAGGGCACGTACCACCAGGCTCAAGGACAGTTTCTATCCCGCTGTTATAAGATTATTGAACAGACCCCTTGTACAAGAAGATGGACTCTTGACTTCACAATCTACCTCGTCCTGGCCTTGCTTCTTATTGTCTACCTACACTGCACTTTCTCTGTAACTGTAACACCTTATTCTGCATTCTGTTATTGCTTTTCCCTTGTACTACCTCAATGCACTGATGTGATGAAATGATCTGTACGGATGGCATGCAAAACAAAGTGGCAATAATAAAACAATTTACCAAAATTTATTGTAACTCAAAACACACTTGCCAATCAGTGCACAGCAAGCTGCCACAAATTCCAATGGTACAGTGGTGCAGCCAGTAGAGCTGCTGCCTCACACCTCCAGGGACCCAGCTTCAATCCTCACCTCAGGTGCTGTCTGTGTGGAGTCCACATGTTCTCTCTGTGACTTTGGGTTTCCCCCACTTGTTCCAGATTCCAAAGACGTGCTGGTTGGTAGGTCAATTGGCCACTGTAACTTGCCTCCAACTCCAGTTGCGTGGTAGGAAAATCAGGGTGGAATTGATGGGGATGTGACAGAGACTACAGGGGAATAACAGGGTGAAAGGAATTGATCTGAGATCCAGCATAGAGTTGAGGGGCAGAATAGTCTCCTTCTATGTTATAAGGAATTATCCCTTTCCAGCTTTGGCCAGGACGTTGGGAGAACTCTCCAGGTCACATATTGCCACAGAGTTTTATACAGCCAGTACCAGATATGGCACAAGCAATCTAACAACTTGGGGCAATGGAAGGTTCAGCAAGCAGGCTCTGAGGTTAGAACTGGGCATTGTTGCGACACATTGGCACTGTGTTTCTATATAAAACATAGAACATTACAGCACAGTACAGGCCCTTTGGCTCACAATGTTGTGCCGACATTTTATCCTGCTCTAAGGTCTATCTAACCCTTCCCTCCCACATAGCTCCCCATTTCTCTATCATTCATGTGGCTATCTAAGAGTCTCTTAAATGTCCCAATGTATCTGTCCCCACAACCTCTGCCAGCAGTGGGTTCCATGCACCCACCACGCTCTGTGTAAAAAAAAAACTTAACCCTTGACATCCCCCTTATATCTTCCTCCAATCACCTTAAAATTATGCCCCCTCGTGTTAGCCATTGTCGCCCCGGGAAAAAGTCTCTGACTGTCCACTAAATCTATGCTTCTTATCATCTTGTGCACCTCTATCAAGTCATCTCTCATCCTCCTTCTCTCCAAAGAGAAAAGCCCTAGCTCACTCAACCTATCCTCATAAGACATGCTCTCCAATCCAGGCAACATCCTGGTAAATCTCCTCTGCACCCTCTCTAAAGCTTCCACATCCTTCATATAATGAGGTGACCAGAACTGAACACAATACTCTTAAGTGTAGTCTGGTTAGATAGAGCTGCAACATTACCTCGCAGCTCTTGAACTCAATACCCCAAGTAATGAAGGCCAACACTCCATACGCCTTCTTAACAACCCTATTGACCTGCGTGGCAACCATGAGGGATCTATGGACGTGGACCCCAAGATCCCTCCACACTGCTAAGAGTCCTGCCATTAACCTTGTATTCTGCCTTCAAAATTGATCTCCCAAAGTGTATCACTTCGGTCACATAGTGGCTACACCCCCAGTCCTGATGCAGGGTTTCAACCAGAAATGTCGATCATCCCTCTGCCTCCACAGATGCTGCTTGACCTGCTAAGTTCCTCCAGCAATTTGATTTTTGCTCCAGATTCCAGCATCTGCAGTCTCTTGAGTCTCTGTCGTACTACTCCACTGTAAATAAATTGGTAAATTGGCTTATTATTGTCACATGTACCCAGGTACAGTGAAAAACTTTGTTTTAGATGCCATCCATACAGATCATTTCATCACATCAGTACATCGAGGTAGTACAAGGGAAAAGCAATAACAGAATGCATAATAAAGTGTTACAGGGAAGTGTATTGCAGGTGGACAATAAGGTGCAAGGTCATAACAAGGTAGATTGTGAGGTCAAGAGTCCATCTTATTCGTACAAGAGGTCCATTCAATAGTCATAACAGTGGGATAGAAGCTGTCCTTGAGCCTGGTGGTACGTGCTTTCAGGTTTTTGTATCTTCTGCTCGATGGGAGGGGGGGAGAAAAGGGAATGTCCAGGGTGGGAGGGGTCTTTTATTATGCTGGCTGCTTTACTGAGGCAGCGAGGTGTAGACAGAGTCCATGGAGGGGAGGCTGGTTTCCGTGATGTGCTGAGCTGTGTGCACAACCCTGCAGTTACTTGCGGTCACGGGCAGAGCAGTTGCCATACCAAGTTGTGATACATCCAAATAGGATGCTTTCTATGGTGCATCGATAAAAATTGGTGAGGATCGATGGGGACATGCCAAATTTCTTCAGCCTCCTGTGGAAGTAGAGGCACCAGTGCGCTTTCATGGGCAAGGGTCTACATAGTTGGACCAGGACAGGCTATTGGTGATGTTTACTCCTAGGAGCTTGAATCTCTCAACCATCTCCACCCCAGCACCATTGATGTAAACAGGACCGTGTGCACCGCCCCCCTTCCAGAAGTCAATGACCAGCTTTTTGTTTTGTTGGCATTGAGAAGGTGTGCCCATTTTGAAAAATGTCCCCTCCTTTCCTTGTCTCTGGGTCTCTCTACCGCTGCTCTCCCTCTGTGGTTTCAACTGCTCTTCACTCTTCTACGATGTTCCACCCGTCACCCGTCTGCCCCTGTCCCACCCTCCCACCCCCTTCACTTCTATTTACTGGCTATCTTCACTCTACACTCTCAGTCTTGATGCAGGACCTGAACCCAAAAGTTCAACAATCTCTTTGCCTCCACAGATGCTGCTTGACCCTCTGAGTTCTTCCAGGAGTTTAACTTTACTCCAAATTCCAGCCTCTGCAACCTCTTATGCCTCCTGGCACTGTGTTATCATGGCACAGAGTCACAGAGTTATACAGCATGGAAGCAGGCCCTTCAGCCCAACTCATCCATGCTGACCAAAGTGCCTTCCTGAGCTAGTCCATTTGCTTGCAGTTGGCCTATGTATCTTTCTGAACCTCTAATGTGGATCGGAAATGCAGTCCTTGGTGGGAATGCCATAGTGGTGCAGAAATGAGAAGTCAGTGCTGGGAATCCTGTTCCTGCACTGGATAGACATGAATAGAAGCAAGTGGGAGCATCCCCATCTACCCGTATGACAGTGGAGAAGGACTGGAGGACAACATTGTGGTCAGCTGAGCTAAAGGCTGAAGACGGGAGTCCTACAGCCCTTCAGTCCACCATTTCCACACTGACCACTTCCTTATACATCCCATTTAGCCCCACTTTGTCTGTAGCCTTCTCTGTCTTGGTGATTCAAGTGCTTGTCCAAGTGATTCTTAAATGCTGAGAGAGGATCTGCCTCCACTATCTCTTTCAACAGCGGATTCCAGCTTCCAACCACTGTCTGTGTGAAAAAATTCCCTCAGATCCCTCAAGTCAAGGATACTTCCATCCCAAGGTCAAAGAGAGATGTTATTTATGACTTTCACTGGAATTCTTCTCCTAGATGTTCATGCCACAGGAGGCCATTCAGCCCAGCATGTCCACGATAACTTTAACAATCAATGTTTCGTTACAGTGATGGAGATAAAACCTGATTCAGTTTGCTGTCTCTCTCACCTGCTGTCATGGATAATAAACACTGTACAGGTGGTGATCTGTTTGAAAATGAACCCTGTGACTTACACACTGGTTAATAGCAACCAGCTGATCCCCGTCAGATAAACGACTGCTACCTGAATAAGCATGTTGCAGAATATGTGTGTTCTTCTGACTCTGTGGGGAACACTCTGTCTAAAACGGGACAAAGGCTTGAGGTGAGAAGTAAGAGGTTCAGACTCATAGTTGTACAGCACAGAAACAGGCCATTCAGCCCAATTCGTCCATGCCGACCAAGATGCCCATCTAAGCTAGTCCCATTTGCCCTCATTTGCCCTCTATCCCTTGGGAATTCTTTCACCCAGAGGGTGGTTGGAGGCTGCAACGCACTGCCTGAGAGGATGGTGGAGGCAGAGACTCTCACAATGTTTAAGAAGTATCTAGCTGAGCACTTGAATTGCCAAGGCGTTGAAGGCTTCAGACCTATGCGGGTAAGTGGGATTAGTATGACGGTCAGCATGGACATGGTGGGCTGAAGGGCCTGTTTCTCTGCTGTATGACTCTATGACTTTATGCCTCTATGACTCCAAATGGACCTGTAAGTTTGATTCAAGGAGCTATATCAAATGCATTATCCTGAGCATTATCCTGAGATTCCATGCTCACACTTGAAAGTTGGCACTTGTTCTGTCACACATGAGCTTCAGGAGATAAGACCCATTTAAAGAGCAGGACCTCAAGGTCTTAAATTGGTGGAAGGACAATTTCATTAAAATAAAACAGGACCTGAAAAGGTAGATTGGGAGCATCTACTTGCAGGTAAGTCTACATCTGCACAGTCCGCATTCAAAGGTGATAGAGCAAGAGTTCAAGGCCAACGTGTTCCTGTAAGGGCGAAAACCATGGGTAACGAGTACAGGGAACTCCAGATGTCGAGAGATATCAGGGGTTGGATAAAGAGAAAAAAGGAAGCATATGGCAGGCGGGAGAGGACTAAAGATGAGGGATGCCCGTCAAGAGCGCAAAAAGTGTTGGGTGACACTGAAAAAAGAAATTAGGAAGGCAAAGTGGGGTCAAGAAATATCACTGGCAGACAGGATTAAGGTAAATCCAAAGGCGTTTTATAAATATGTTAATGGCAAAAGAATAACCAGGGAAAGAGTAGGGCCCATTAGGGACAATTGGGGCAATCTCTGTGTGGAGTCATAAGATATAGGTAAGGTCCTCAATGAATACTTTTCTTTGGTACACAGACTTTGTAGATGGAGAGTTCAGTGAAGGGGAAAGTGAAAGTCCGGTGCAGGTCTCTGTAAAGAAAGAAGAGGTACTCAATGCCTTAAGTGCATTTAAAGGTGGATAAGTCCCCAGAGCCGGATGCGATTTATCCCAGGCTGCTATGGGAGGGGAGGGAAGAGATTGCGGCAACTTCAGTTGAGATTTTTAAATCTTTGCTGGACACTAGATGACTGGATGATGGCAAACGTGTCCCCCCTTTTCAAGAAGGGCACCAGGAAAACGCCTGGTAATTACAGAGCTGTGAGTCTAGCACCAATAGTGCGAACGTTATTGGAAAAAATTCCTGAAGGACAGGCTTAAAGATCACTTTGAAAGACAGGGGCTAATCAGAGATAGCCAGCATGTCCTTGTCAGGACAGATCCTGTTTGACCAACCTAATAGAATTTTTTGAATAGATAACAAAGTGTACTGATGAGGGCAGTGCAGTAGAAGTGCTTTACATGGATTTTATTAAGGCCTTTGACAAGGTCCCACATGGGATACTGTTCCAAAAGACAAGGGTCCATGAGATCCAGGGTGAGTTAGTAAAATGGATCCAAAATTGGCTTGGTAATGGGAGGCAGAGGGTGGTGGTAGAGGGCTGCTTCGTGACTGAATGCCTGTGATAATGGTTTTCCATAGGGATTGGTGCTGGGACCTTTGCTGTTTGTAATACATGTGAATGATTTGAATGTGGATGCAGAAGGTGTGATCAGTAGTGGTATTGGAATTGGTTTATTATTGTCACTTGTACCGAGGTACAGTGAAAAACTTGTCTTGCATACCGTTCGTACAGGTCAATTCATTACACAGTGCATTGAGGTAGTTCACAGATGACACAAAGATTGGTGGACTTGTTGATGGTGTGGAGGGTAGTCTTAGGCTACAGGGTGATAGCAATGTGGTTGTGAAATGGGTTGAGAATGACATGGAATTTAATCCTGATGAATGTGAGCTGATGCACTTTGGGAATAGTAATGAAGGTACGACAGACACCATGGTGCTAGGAAGTATTGAGAAACAGAAGGACCTTGGTGTACAACTCCAAAGATCCTTGAAGGTGGCAGTTCAGGAAGATAACATGATTAAGAAGAAACATAGGACTCACAGGATACATGCACGGTAGTGTAGCGGTTAGCGTGACGCTATTACAACGCCAGCGACCCGGGTTCAATTCCGGCCTCTGTCTGTAAGGAGTTTGTACGTTCTCCCCATAACTGCGTGGGTTTCCTCCGGGTGCTCCGGTTTCCTCCGACATTCCAAAGACATACGGGGTTAGGAAGTTGTGGGCATACTATGTTGGCGCCAGAAGCATGGCGGCACTTGCAGGCTCCCCCCAGAACACTCTACGCAAAAGATGCATTTCACTGTGTGTTTCAATGTACATGTGACTAGCAAAGATATCTTAATCTTAATCTTATTCGGTGCACTGAATACACGAGCAGAGAGGTTATGCTCCAATTTTATAAAACATTGGTCAGAAATCAACTGGAGTACTACGTGCAGTTCTGGTCACCACACTATAGGAATGATGTGATGGTGCTGGAGAAGGTGCAGAGGGGATTCACCAGGATGTTGCCTGGTGGAGCGTTTAGGTTGTGAGGAGAGACTGGAGAGACTGGGTCTGTTTTCTATGGAGCAGAGGAGGTTAAGAGGTGACATGACTGAGGTATACAGTATAAAATTATGAGGGGTATAGCTGGGGTAGACTGCAGGAAACTTTTCCCCATATGATAGGTAGATAAAACAAGAGAACATAGAACATAGGGTAAATTTAGAGGGAATCTGAGGTGGATCTTTCCTACCCAGAGACAGGTGAAGACCTGGAATACACTGCCTGAGAGAGTGCTGGAAGCAGAATTGCTGACAGCATTTAAGAAGTGTCTGGACGAACATTAGAATTGCCTAGGCATAGAAGGTTATGAACTGAATGCTGAGAAATGATATTAACACAGCTGGGTGCCCAATGGTCAACATAGATGTAGTGGGCTGAATGAACTGCATGTAGTACTCCAGTTGATTTCTGACCAATGTTTTATAAAATTGGAGCATAACCTCTCTGCTATGACTCTATGACTCTAAAAAGAAGAACCTTGCATTAAGTGGCATCTTCCATAGCATTCCAAAGTGCTTTACAGCTAATTGAGTTGTGATGTTTTGTTCAGTGTTTATAACATGGACATAGAAGCCAATTAGGGTACAGGTTGGGCAAAGTGACAGTGCAGTGTGGCCTAAGCAGCAACATGGCCTCTGATGGTACACTGAAGCCCTGCCCCTAAAAAAGTTTCTAAAAGCTTTGATTGCAGGTGAAGTCACACCCACATCGTTGCCAGCTGTCAAAACAGGAAGGATTTTAAATTTCTCTGAATAATTCTGATATCAGACATTTCAAAGATATTAAAAATGAAATTAATAATTAAAATCTTATGAAATTTGTTGTATTTTAAAAATAAAATTACCATGAACACACAAATAATTAAAAATGTTATGCTAAGCCAAAATATTTTTTAAAAAAAGAACTTGCTATCCCCTTTGCTTTCTGCTCCACAACCCTTTTGATTCCAATTGAAATCTGTAGGGTCTCCGATCCCGTGCCAGGTTGAACCTGCCAGAGGATTTAACAGCTGATTCCCCAGCCTAATTGCTGGGGAATCACAGCAAGACAGAGTCCTGAATCTGTCAGGGAGAACAAGATTTATGTGTTTAACGACACACATGCTAGGAGGTCCTGAACTTGCTTCCACTTAAATGAGTAAATGCTGGCAGACTCAGGAGACTGCAGATGCTGGAATCTGGAGCAAGGAACAAACTGCTGGAGGAGCTCAGCAGGTCCGGCAGCATCTGTGGAGGCAAAGGGATGGTCAACGTTTTAGGTCGAGACCATTCATCAGGACAGAGTGTAGAGGGGAGATAGCCAGAGCTGAGAGGGAGGTTGAGACAGGGGCTAATAACTGATAGAGTCATGGAGTAATACAGCATTGAACAGGCCCTTCAGCCCAACTCATCCATGCCAACCATGATGCCCACCTAGTCACACTTGCCCTCGTTTGGCCCATATTCCTCTAAATCCCTCCTTTCCATGTACTTAATCCAGATGTCTTTTAATAGGAGGAACCCCAGGTGAGATGGGGTATGATGGGCATATGGAGCTGTTGGGGAGGGGAATGGAGGAGTCTTCAGCCAGAGGCCAGTGCACGATAGGTGGAAACAGATAAGGAAAAAAATATATGGGCAGATGGAGCCGGGTAGGGGGACGGGAGAGACAGAGACTGAAGTGGAATAAGATGAGAGGGATGGTGCGCAGATGGGACCAGGTGGGGGAGAGTTAGGAAGGGTAGGCTGAGGGAGAAGAAGCCTAGGTGGGTGGGTGTGTGGGTAGTGGACAGAAGGAAATAGGAAAGGTGACCAAAAGGGGGAGAGACCCTGGGTGAATTGGTAGGAGTGGGGTAGGAACACTGAGGGAATGGGTTACCTGAAATTGGAAGATTCAATGTTCATACCATTGGGTTGTAGGCTACCCAAGTGAAGTATGAGGTGTTGTTCACCTAGTTTACATTTGGCCTCACAGAAGCCTGCAACCCAATGGGATGAACATGAGTCTTCCAGCTTCAGATAACCCACACCCCCCGTGTTCCTTCCCCACTCCTAGCAGTCCACCTAGCCTCTCTCCCTTTGTTCACATTTTCCATTCCCCCCCTCACCCCTACCCGCATTACCTAGATCCGTTACCCTTCTCCATCTGGTTCCATCTGTCCACCACCCACACCCCTTACCACTCTACATCTCAATCCTAATGCAGGGTCTCGATCCAACACATTGAAACATCCCTTTTCCTCCATTAACCTTGGCAGCTTGTTTTGGAGCCATTGGCATTTGAAAGCAAAATTGCCCAGGTCACCAGTGTCCCAGCAGCCATAGCAGCGGAGGGGAGGAGCAAGCAGCGTTCAGAAGTTGTTTTGCGGGTATAACAGGGAGGCAGGCTCTAGTGGAGCAACCATTTTGGAGCGGACATTTTTGGGAGTGGCCGTGTTTGAGCTGTGATTGCAGTGTTCAAGTATAAATGCTGAGGCTTTGGTTCGAGAGGCTTCGGTGAGAGGAGGCTGAGCAGAGGAACAGGTAAGAGCAGGTGAGGTTTTATTAGAGTTTACTATTAGAGTAGCTTGGATGGCAGTTAGGGCAGTGGTATGCTCCTCCTGCAGGATATGGGAGATCAGGGAGAACTCCAGGAAGTTAGGTTGCAGCTTTATAAAACTCTGGTTTGGCTGCATCTGGAGTATTGCATTCAATTCTGGTTGCCCCATTATAGGAAGAATGTAGAGGCTTTGGAGAGCGTGCAGAAGAGGTTTACCAGCATGCTACCTGGATTAGAGGTCTTATAACACAAGGAAAGGTTGGACAAACATAGGTTGTCTTCTCTGGAGCAGTGGAGGCTGAGGGGAGACCTGGTAGAAGTCTGTAGGATTATGAGAGGCACAGATAGAGTAGACAGCCGCTATCTTTTTCCCAGGGTTGAAATGTCTAATACTAGAAGGCATGAATTTAAGGTGAGAGGGGGAAAGTCCAAAGGGGATGTTCAGGGGAAACTTTATTACACAGACGGTGGTGGGTGCCTGGAATGGGCTGCCAGGGGTGGTGGTGGGGGCAGATACAATAAAGACTTCTGACCAACTTCTGACTTGGAAACGAGTATGTTACCCTGAGCCATGGCAAACCGGGGTAACCTAAACTGTCTGCTCTTAGGCAGTCCCTCAAGATCGAGGATGATTTCCTTCCATTCCTTTTCTATGGGTTCTGAAGTGGCTGGTGAGCCTTATGTGGGGCTCTGGCACAGGGCAGGACATGGGTAGTTAGGAGGTGTGTCCTCCCATTGAATGGGTGAGGTTCTCAAACCAATCCTTCTTTACTTTGAATGGTCATGGGCCAAGGATTCCCACTAGTCCATGGAGATGTTAAATGTTCTCAAGGACGCATCAGGTGCATCCTTGCATTGTTTTCATTGTCCACCCTGTGGTCTCTTACAATGGCTGAGCTTGGAACACTATATCTATTTCAGGAGACTGCTGTTGAGCATGTGAGTGGTATGGTCTGCCCATTGGAACGAACTCAGTGTAATTAGGGTTTCAATGCTGGGGATACTGGGCTGGGAGAGGGAACTAGCGTTTGTTTGTTTATCACTACCAGTGGATTTGGAAGATTCTATGGTATTGGTATTGGTTTATTATTGTCACATGTACCGAGATCCAGAGAAAAACTTCTGTTTGCATGCCATCCTGACAGATCATTCCATATATAAGTACAACGAGGTAGTAAAAGAAAACAGACTGCAGAATATAGTGTAGCAGTTGCAGAGAAAGTGCAGTGCAGGTAGACAAATAAAGTGCAAGGGCCACGGACAAAGTAGATTGGGAGTTCAAACGTTCATCATTTAGCACATGAGAGATCCATTCAAGAGTCTGATAACAGTGGGATAGAAGCTGTCCATGAGTCTGGTGGTACGTGCTCTCAAGCTTTTGTACTTTCTGCCCAACGGGAGAGAGGAGAAGAGAGAATTACCTGTGGAAACAGTGGCTTTAAGGCTAGAACTTGAGGGTGTAAATTGAGATGACATTTTTGAAGGGAAATGTACTATGGAGATGTGGTCATTGTTCAGGGATCTCTTGCAGGATGTTAGGGATAAATCTGTCCCGGTGAGGCAGAGAAAGAATTGCAGGGTGAAGGAACCATGGGTGACAAAAGAGGTGGAACAACTAGTTAGGAAGAAGAAGGCAGCATTTCATAAGGTGTAAGCAACAAGGATCAGATAGGGCTCGTGAGGAATATAGGGTAGCAAGGAGCAAACTTAAGAAGGGGCTGAGGAGAGCAAGAAGGGGACATGAAAAGGCCTTGGCGAGTAGGGTTAAGGAGAATCCCAAGACTTTTGTCACGTATGTGAAGAGCAGAAGGATGACGAGAGTAAAGGTAGGACTGATTAGAGACAAAGGTGGGAAGATGTGCCTGGAAGCTGTGGAAGTGGGTGAGGTTCACAATGAATACTTCTCTTCAGTATTCACCAAAGAGAGGGGCCTTGATGACACTGAGGACAGTGTTGGTAAGTTAATGTTCTAGAGCATGTGTATATCAAGAGAGAGGATGTGTTGGAGTTGTTAGAAAATATTAGGACAGATAAGTCCCCGGGGCCTGATGAAATATTCCCCAGGCTGCTCCACGAGGCGAGGGAGGAGATTGCTGAACTGTTGGCTAGGATCTTTGAGGCCTCGTTGTCCACAGGGATGGTACCGGAGGATTGGAGGGTGGCAAATGTTGTCCCCTTATTCAAAAAAGGTAGTAGGGATAGTCCAGGGAATTACAGACCAGTGAGCCTTACGTCTGTGGTGGGCAAGCTGTTGGAAAGGATTCTAAGAGATAGGATCTATGAGCATTTAGAGAATCATGGAATGATTAGGGACAGCCAGCATGGCGTTGTGAAGGGAAGATCATGTCTCGCAAGCCTGATAGGGTTCTTTGAGGAGGTGACCAGGAAGATTGATGAGGGTAGTGCAGTGCATGTGGTCTACATGGATTTTAGTAAGGCATTTGACAAGGTTCCATATGGTAGGCTTCTTCAGAAGGTCAGAGGGCATGGGATCCAGGGATGCTTGGCCGTGTGGATTCAGAATTGGCTTGCCTGTAGAAAGCAGAGGGATGTGGTGGAGGGAGTGCATTCGGATTGGAGGGCTGTGACTAGTGGTGTCCCACAGGGATCGGTTCTGGGACCTCTACTTTTTGTGATATTTATTAATGACTTGGATGAGGGGGTGGAGGGCTGGGTTAGCAAGTTTGCAGACGACACAAAGGTCGGTGGTGTTGTGGATAGTGTGGAGAACTGTCGAAGATTGCAGAGAGGGATATTGATAGGATGCAGAGCTGGGCTGACAAGTGGCAGATGGAGTTCAATCTGGAGAAGTGTGAGGTGGTACACTTTGGAAGGACTAACTCCAAGGCAGAGTACAAGGTTAATGGCAGGATTCTGGGTAGTGTGGAGCAAAGGGATCTGGGGGTTCATCTCCACAGATCACTGAAAGTTGCCACACAGGTGGATAGGGTAGTTAAGAAAGCTTATAGGATGTTAGTTTTCATAAGTCGTGGGATCGAGTTTAAGAGCCATGAGGTAATGGTTAGACCACACATAGAGTACTGTGTCCAGTTCTGGTCGCCTTATTATGGGAAGGATGTGGAAGCGTTGCAAAGGGTGCAGAGGAGATTTACCAGGATTCTGCCTGGATTAGAGAGTATGGATTATGAGGAGAGACTAAAGGAGCTAGGGCTTTACACTTTAGAGAGAAAGAGGATGAGGGGAGACATGATAGAGGTATACAAAATATTAAGAGGAATAGATAGAGTGGACAGCCAGCGCCTCTTTCCCAGGGCACCAATGCTCAATACAAGAGGGCATGGCTTTAAAGTAATGGGTGAGAAGTTCAAGGGAGACATCAGAGGGAGGTTTTTTTTACCCAGAGAGTGGTTGGTGCATGGAATGCACTGCCTGGGGTGGTGGTGGAGGCAGATACGTTGGTCAAGTTCAAGAGATTGTTAGATAAGCATATGGAGGAATTTAAAATAGGGGGATATATGGGAGGAAGGGGTTAGATAGTCTTCGGCGTGGTTTAAAGGTCGGCACAACATGGTGGGCCGAAGGGCCCGTATTGTGCTGTATTGATCTATGGTTCTATGGAATCTCTCCACCACTTTAAGGTGCCTGTTTAGGTAGTCCAAGTCTCAGAAGCATACAGGTGGGCAAAGAATAAGTAGAACATGAGCTTTATTCCCGGTTAGAGGAAATGATTAATATTTGCTTTCTTTTCTTCAGATGGCCAAACATGGTGTTGGTGCACTGAAGGCAGCGATGAATTTCATCTTTACCTTCGCTGGGAGGTGATCCCGAAATATGTGAAGCAGTCTCCCAGAATCCCGTCGTGGACCTTTGCTCAGAGGGCGATACCGTAAAGAGGGAATCGGTAGGTAAAGGAATAAAAACAGAAGATGCTGGAAACACTCAGTAGGTCAGGCAGCATCTGCAGTAAGAGAAACAAGAGTTAATGTTTCACATCCAAGCCCCTTCAGCAGGCCTCATTTACAGTTAGAAGGGTAACTTGGTTTTGCATGGGTTGTGTAGGGCCCATCCTCTCATATGCTTCTGTGATTCATTCACTTCTACCCTGATGAACAGCAGCCCCGTTTCTATAACATTGTTGCTCTGAGTTGGAATTCAAGTCCCAGTACCACAGAGGCTTGAGCACAAAATATAGGGTGACAGTCCAGTGCAGTCCGCACAGATTGTAGCACTGTTCGCGGAGTTGTTGTTTGGGTCAAGGCACTCCCTCAGGTGGATTTATTTTGAGGACCAGAAGAGTTAACCTTGCAATCTAACCAGTACTTATCCTTCACTCAACATTACTCAACACATTATCTGCTCATAATTACATTGTTCATCGCTGTGGGAGGTCACTATGTGAAAGTTAGCCACTGCATTTCCTATGTCACAGCAGTGATTGCACTTCAACAGTACTTCATTAGCTGCAAAGTACCTTAGGCTGCTTTGAAAGGTGCTTTATAAATGCAAGCCTTTCTACTGTTCTCCTCCTGGGCCTTCACGTTAGAACACATGGCTCAGTGGTGGTGCAACAACAGCCTCTCGCTCAGCGTCAACAAAACCAAGGAACTAATCGTTGACTTCACAAAGGAGAAGAGACCACATGCCAGTTTTCACTGGTGGGTCGGTGGTGGAGGAAGTTGGCCGCTTCAAATTCCTGGACGTGAACATGTCAGATGACTTGTCCTGGGCCCAGCATGTAGATATAGTCCTGAAGGTGTGCCAGTGACTCTACTTCTGTGGAAGTTTAAGGAGATTCGGCATGTCACCAAATACTCTAACAAGCTGCAGATGAACTGTAGAGAGTATCCTGGCTGGTTAGTATCATGGTCTGGTATGGCAGTTCCAAAGCAGAGGAACTCAAGAGGCTGCAGACAGTAGTGGACGCAGCCTGGTCCATCATGGGCACAGCCCCCCTTATCGAAAGCATCTACGAGGCATTGCCCCAAGAAAGCGACATCTATCGTCAAGGATCCTCACCATCTGAGCCATGCCCTCTTCTCACTGCTACTGTTGGTAGGTTAATTGGCACCAATCTGAGCCCAATCCATCTAATCTTGGATATTTACTCTACATAAACCTTCATTTTTATCTCTTTATAGGTTTAAATTAAAGCAACAAGGAGTTTCTAATCATGGCTATATATTTTGCATCATCTCAGGAATGGGGAGCAGTATAACTTTGTTTTCAAGAGGGAGCAAGATGTATGGATGTGATAGACTGGTACAGAATATTCTCTTCATTTCACAGAGTCACACAGCATGGTAACATGCCATTCAGTCCAATGAATCTACACCGACCATCAACCACCCAGCTAATCCTACATTCATCACAACTTTTTAAATTCCCCCTACATTCTCGTCTACTCACCCCAGGTTCTACCACTCCCCACACACTCAGGGTGATTTACAGTGGCCAATTAACCTACCAACCTGCATGTGTTTAGGATGCTGAAGGGAATCAATGTGGTCAGAGGGAGAACGTGCAAACTCCACATAGAGATTGAACCCAGGTGCTGTGAAGGACGGGCTCTACTGGCTCTGCTACTGTACCACCCCTTTGTTCTCTGGTGAATTCCCTCGTTGCCTTCCCAGAAACATTACAATCTTCGATAGACACTGAGAAGTGGCCATTCCAAGGACTATTGACCTCTTGTGCTTCCGAAGGCCTCCTTTATCCCGTCTGCACTTAATGGGCAAAGAAATCGATAAATGGGTGACACTTTGGAGATGATACAAAGACTTGGTTCAGGAGCTGTGGTTGGGAATTGAAGGCTCAAATGTAGAGTAGACCAAATAGTAACATAAAATTTTGTTTTACTGCAGCTCTGAATATTGTAAAATCATATTGCAGCTCAAAATTAATCTTCAGGTATATGATTAACAGGTTTACCACAATCACTGTCTCCTGTGCCTTAATTATGAGTCAGCTCCCCCAGTGAATTAAATCCTTAGAGAGCATCAAGGTGTATGTAATTCCCTGTCTTCACATTTACTGTTTAAATGTGAATCTACCATCTGCAAATACCAGAGGGGAAATGGAAGTAGTGACTGTTAATGTGTCATACAGACTGTGAATGTTGTAATAGTGATGCAATTTATATTAATTCATTCATTGAGAAAACATTATAAACTAAGAAATGATAATCATTAAGGGTTAGAATAGGTAAGTCAAACCATACAATTAAGTAAACAAATCTATTCAAGTTCTTGTCTCCTGCAATGTCAGCGATTTGCCATATTTCCTACTATGAATCCTTTAGTTCTTTGACTCCAGTCTATTGTTCATTTACAATTCAATCTAATGATTCTTTGGAACTCTCTCCACAATAATTTTCCACGTCTCTCTTTTTCTCCAGTGTCCTGTTTAAAGCCTTTAAAATGTGCTTTTCCTCGTTCAGCACTTAGGGTGCTCTCACTTTTTTCGTGAAGTTATCAAAATGCAGGATTAAAGAGCAAGTATTGTTCCTTTAAAGTTATGGACGAGTATAGGAAGAAAAGAAATTGTGTGTCCCACCATGCCAGTTCCAAATCTTTGGAAGTATGATCCAATTAATTCCATTTCCTTCAATTATTTATCCAATTCCTTTTCAAAAATTGTGACTTAATCTCCTTCCACCACCTCCTTAGGCAATGCATTGCAGATCACATATCTTGTTAAAAAAAAGTAACATAGTTTTGCATATCTTATCATCTTTATCTTTCCATCGTCACTTTAATTTTCTTTTATGATCATTCCTTAATTTCTGTCCCATCCTTTTCATACTACACACTTATTTAAGAAGATGAAAAACAGGATGATGCTGGAGGAACTCAGCAGGCCAGGCAGCATCCGTGGAGAAAAGCAGGCGGTCAACGTTCCGGGTCAGAGCCCTTCTTCAGGACTGAAGATAGGAAAAGGGGGAAGCCCAATATATAGGGGGGGAAAGCAGAGCAGTGATAGGTGGACAGAAGAGGGGAGGCGGGGTGGGCACAGGGTGGTGATAGGTAGATACTGGTAAGAGATAGTGATGGGCAGATGCAGGGGAGAGCAGATCCACCGGGGACGGGTCAAAGGTATGGAGGGAAAGGAAAAAAAGGAAAAAACAAAGAAAAGACCTTTCCTCCTCCTTCCCCTCTTGTCCCCTCCCCCACATCCACCTCCTATCCTACATCTCTCTCTTCACCCCTTTACCACTCCCAACCCCTCTCACCCCTTTCCTCTCACCCCCCTTCCCCCCACCCTTCTAGCCCCAACTCTAACCCCTGCCGAGTCTTTTCCATCCCCCCTGACCTCCCCCTCTCTGAGACTGAGCGGTCTGTCTCAACAAAGGCCTCACCTTCGTACCTCTACACCCCCACCTCAACAAATTCCGTGCCCGGCGCAATGCCGAGCACTTTTTCCGCCGCCTCCGCCTCCGTGCCTTCTTCGGTAAGGAGTCCCTTCCCCCTCCTAATGGCCTGTTCTCCCACATCCAGCCCTCTTCTTCCACCTGGACTCCCCCACCAGGCCTGTGACCTTCCCTGGACCTATTCATAGCCAACCGTCGGCGCAACATCAGCTGTCTTGACTTTTCTGCCCCCCCCCCCACCAATTCAACCTTACCGCTTCTGAATGCTCTGCCCTCCACTCCCTTCACACCAACCCTGACATTGTCATCAACCAGCCGACAAAGGTGGTGCCGTGGTAGTCTGGCGTACTGACCTCTACTTTGCAGAGGCCAGATGCCAATTCTCGGATGTTTCCTCCTATCTACCCCTGAACTATGACCCCACTGAGGACCACCAGGACATTATCTCCCGCACCATCACTGACCTCGTCACCTCGGGGGATCTCCCCTCCATAGCTACCAACATGATAGTCCCGCAACCTAGGACTGCCCGTTTCTGTCTCCTCCCCAAAATTTACAAGAAGGACTATCCCGGCAGATCTATTGTCTCTGCATGCTCTTGCCCCATGGAGTGTGTATCCTCGTACCTGGACACTATCCTGTCCCCCCGGTCCAATCCCTTCCCACCTACATCCATGACACTTCACATGCTCTCCAACTCTTCCATGGCTTTAAGATCTTCGGCACGCACAACCTCATCTTCAGCATGGACGTCCAGTCCCTATATACCTCCATTCCCCATCATAATGGCCTCACCGCCCTCCGCTTCTTTCTTGACTAGAGACAGAACCAGTCCCCTTCCACTAACACTCTCCTCCGCCTGGCTGAACTTGTCCTCAACAACTTCACTTTCGATTCCTCTCACTTTCTACAAACCAAGGGTGTAGCCATGGGCTCTCGCATGGGCCCCAGCTATGCCTGCCTCTTCATTGGCTACGTGTGACTGTCTCTGTTCTAAGCCTACTCCGGCCCCATTCCTCAACTCTTTCTCCACTATATCGATGACTGCATTGTTGTCATCTCTTGTACCCGTGCAGAACTCGACAGTTTCATAAGTTTCACCACTAATTTTCGCCCAGTTCTCCAATTCACTTGGACTCTCTCTGACACCTCTCTCTCCATCCTCAATCTTTCCATCTCCATCTCAGGAGATTCTTTGACATCTTCTACAAATCCACTGATACCCACAGCTACCTCGATTACAGCTCCTCCCACCCTGTCTCTCGTAAGGATGCTTTCCCTTTTTCTCAATTTCTCCGCCGCCACCACATCTGCTCCCATGATGAGGCTTACCACTCCAGGACATCCGAGATGTCCAACTTCTTTTCTAAACAGGCCTCCCCCCGACTGTGGTCGAGAGAGCTCGCACCCGTATCTCTGCCATTTCCCACACCTCCGCTCTCACCACCACCCCTCCCAGACCCAACAGGGATAGGATCCCCCTTGTCCTCACATTTTGTCCCACCAGCCTACGTAACCAACACATCATTCTCCACCACTTCTGCCATCTCCAGTGGGATCCCACCACCAAGCACATCTTCTCTTCCCCAACCCTTTCTGCCTTTCACAGGGACTGCTCTCTCCGTGACTCCCTAATTCATTCCTCCCACTTCCACCATCCCACTCCCACCCCGGAAACTTTCCACTGAGCAACACCTTTCCCTACACCACCTCCATCACCTCCACTCATCCGCCGGTGGATCTGCTCTCCCCTCCTCCCCCGCACCTGCCTCTCACTTTCACTTACTTGCATCTATCACCACCCTGTGCCCACCCCGCCTCCCCTCTTTTGTCCACCTATCACTGCTCTGCTTTTCCGTCCTATATATTGGGCTCCCTCTTTTCCTATCTTCAGTCCTGAAGAAGGGTGCTGACCCAAAACGTTGACCGCCTGCTTTTCTCCACGGATGCTGCCTGGCCTGCTGAGTTCCTCCAGCGTCATCGTGTTTTTCATCTAGATTCCAGCATCTGCAGACCTTTGTTTCTCTGCACACATATTTATGCCTGTAACTTGTTTACACTTACAGAGAACCTTTGATATAGTCACAAGGCAAATCACAAAGAGGAAATCAACCAGAGAATAGGCCAAAGGCACAGAGAAGCAATTTGATGAAGCGTTTGACGTATTTTGGATTGCAGCATGAAAGCTTGATATAGAAAGAGTGTTCCAGAGTTTAGGACTGCATTGGCTGAGGGCGATGCCATAAATGTTGTGAAAGTGGCCTCAGAACAGCTTTGTAATTACTGGCCCTGGCCCAGTTGGAAGCATCCTTGCTTAAGACTAAGATCAATGCGGGTTTCAATTCCTTTCTAAACACTTCATCGTATAATCTAAGCTAGGTCTCCATGAAATATTGTGGGATGTGATGTTAAAATGAAGCTTTGGCATCCCTCTCTGGTGGATGTTAAAAGATTGCAGGATTTTATTTTCCTGCTGCTAACGTTTAGTCATCTCTAAAAGAGATTAGATAGTGTTTACCATATATTGATTTGTGGGGCCCCACTGAGTACAAATTGGTTGCTGTGTTTCCTAAACTGCTGTAGACCATGGACTTCTTCTAAAATGTAGTCAATAATTACTAAATGTAGTCAGTAATCATTGACTACATTTTAAAAGTAGTCCATGGCCTGTAAAGAACAATGGGATGACCTATAGTTGTGAAAGGTGCCACAGAAACCTAGAAAATAGGAGCAGGAGTAGATACTTCAGGCTAAAGATGGTTGTGAAAACTTTGCCTTTGGCACTCATATGACTGGCCCCACACCCATTGAAGATGGGGAACTCATGGCGCCAAAGCCTTATATTAGATGTTTCATTGTCCACAACCACACATGACTAGATGTAGCAAAACCGTAGCACTCTGTTCTGATCTGTTGATTGTTGGATTGCTTGGTTCCAAACTTGCACACTTGACCGTGCCAGATAGTTAGTTGTTACTGCAATGCCTAAGGTTCCATCAGTCTACAAAGAAAGAATTAGATTGAATTGTGTTTTATAGAATTAGACTGTAGATCCTCCAATAAATCTCATTATTCTTCTCTCAAGGCTCTTCGACACATAAAAGTATTCTTGAAGATTGTATTCCCAAACCTATATATAACATTCAAAAAAGTACTGCAAATTCTGAAATAAAAACAGAATAATCTTTAAATAATCAGCAGGTCAGTCAGCATCTGTGGAGAGAGAAAGAGAGTTAACATTTCAGGTCAATGACTCTTTATCTGAACTGATTAATGCAGTTTTTACATTAATCAAATATTTTTGTGAACTATTAACAATCATTTCTGAATCCACCCTATTTTCCTATTTATTTATGTATTTTCCTCAGTTGTGTTTACATCTTCTGTGATTTTTCTATCAATTTATTTACCTTAAAATGTAATTGTGTTTCCTGGCCAAAGCAAGATAGCAGTGAGGATTATTGTAGCACTGGTCATACTCATTGCAAATTGACTGCTATGTTTCCTTTATTATAATAGTGGCTAATTTATTACTCTTAATCCCATTCACTCTAATTTTTTTATTAACCTCTTGTGTGGCACCTTTTAGGAAGTTTTCTGAAAGTCCAAATACATCACACCCACTGGTTCTCCCTTATCTGTTCTGCTGGTCACAGCCTCGAAGAACTTTATTAGATTTGTCAAATGTGATTTCCCTTTCATCGGTATGTGTTGACTCTGTCCAATCCTGTTACTATTATCCTCTAAGGGCTCTGCTACCTTTTCTTTAATAATAAATTCTACCATTTTAACTTTTACTGATGTCAGGCTACCTGCTTTCCATCTTTCCCTGTTTTCTCTATCTCTCCTTCTTAAATAGTGATATTATATTCGCTCTCTTCTGTTCTGTGAAAAATATTCAAGCATCTATGTTATTTTGAAAGGTGATAACCAGTGCATCCAATTTTCCCATTGCTAGTTTTGTTAAAACGCTGGGCTATTGGTCATCATGAATAAGAAAGGTTTCGAGGGAGATGGGCCAAATGCAGGCAAGTGGGACTAGCTTAGATGGGCATCTTGGTCTGCATGGACGAGTTGGGCCGAAGGGCCTGTTTCTGTGCTGTATAACTCCTGGGGATCTATCAGCTTTAATTTCTCCGATAACATTTTTTACTTATGCTGATTTCCTTCAGCTCCTCGCTCAGTCTAGACCTGTTGTCCTCCAACATTTCTGAGGAATGTTCTGTCTCTTCTTCCCTGAAGATAGACACAAAATATCTGATATTTCCTTTTTATCCAACATAGTTTCTCCTGCTCATTCTGTCAGGGGCCCATATTAACCCTTGATAATTATTTCCTTACTATGTATTTACGGAGATTTTCACTGTGTCCTTTATGGTTTTTGCTTGATTACTTTTGCATTCTCCTTTCCCATTCCTTATCAGTTTCTTGATCAACTTCTGAGAGCTGAAATTTTCCTAATCCTCAGGCTTCTGCTCTTTTTGGCAAAATCATAAGCCTTTCCTTTGATCCAAAGCTATCTTTAACTTCTCTCAACAGCCACAGCCGGTCAACTTTTTCTTTTTTGTTTTGCTTTAAAAGGGCATTTACTTGATGTAAACTTCATATCAATTCTTTAAATGTTAGTCATCACTCAATTATTGACAGTTTTTAATCTAGTTTCCCAGTCACCATAACCAGTTCCCTGGTACCTTGGTAGTTTTTGTTTTAATGAACATTTCAAGGATTCAACTTCTGCAATGTTTAGAATAAGATTCTTGCTACACTTTCTTCATTGTAAGAAAGCAATATTGTTGGTCCATCCTCAAACAATTTATTCATAGTTGTCAACAATATCATTTTTCTTCTCTGTAGAGAAAAAGACGGATTTTCAATATTTCACAGATCAGTGGATATTCGGTTTTCCCTGCTCCCTGTTCAAACCTTCCTTTCCCTTTATTTCTGTCTTCCTTCCAGCATTAGCTAAAGGGCTCTTGCTGAAGCTGCTACTTGTGTAGTTCTGTTGAAGTAGGATTCACCCATTGTCACTTTGACCATTGATCACAATGTGTAGTACAGTAGTTTAATGGTTAAGGCTCTAGATTAATATGCAGAGGTCCAAACCATTGATCAGGTGGCATGAGTTTGAATCCTAGCTAAGCAAGTCATAAAATAAATTTGAAATTAAAGAGCTAGAATCAATACTGGTCACCATGGAGTCCCTAAATTGTTACAAAATGTGATGAAGTGTCATTGACCAGACACAAAACTCTGTTTTGTTCTCCACAGATGTTGTTTGACCTACAGAACATCTCCAACATTTTCTGTTTTTACCTCATAACAACCCACCTGGTTTACAAATATCCTCCAATGAACGTAATCTGCCATGGTTAAGCCAGTCTGGTCGATATGTGACTTCAGAATCATTATCTGCATTTGGCTCTTCATAGCCTCCTCAGTTCAGGCAATTAGGGGTTGAAAACAAATGCACATCTTGTGAGCAACATCCATCTCTCACAAATTAATAACTAAAGATTGTACAAAACATTAATAAAAATTAAATCACTTTTATCTCTGCAAGTTGTACTTGACTGTTATTTGCAAAAATATGATGCAAAATAGTTATGATAAAGTGAATGCCACACTAAATCTCTCATTCTAATAGAGACTAGACAGTAATTATAAGCGGCTAAAGAAAAATCATTCTATGAGACTTCAGCAAATAAGGTGAATTCTGCCCATTGTCTTTAGCAGTGGATGTCATAAGTACATTCATTCTGCGTGATTTCTAACATGCTGGAGGCTTTCGGACTGAGTCACAGCCAAAGGACCATTCTGAGAATACTTGCAATAATGCTGCTTAAGCTTAAACCTGCAATAGTCCCCTGTAGCAAGCGTGCCTTTTAATGCTTTTTGATCAAATGGCTCAGGCGATAACAGAGAAAACCCATCCAACAGATTCTGTGGTGACTCAAACCAACATCAGCAGTCATCATGTGAAATATATCAACCTATACTGAAAAAAATATTTACGGGAGATGTCGATGCTGCCCTTTTTATCTTTTCATGGCTTATCACAGATTGGAAATTGTATGTTCACAGATCCATGGAATACCCTGGACACTTTTCAAAACCCTGGGGGCCAAATCAGGTCACATGTCACGGCAAATATCTATTTGGTGGAAAACATTTTGCCAGCGTACACAACAGATAGAGTACAGTATTTAAATGGAAAACAATTTACAGAATAAGAACCCTATAGGGTTGGACTAACAATGCAAAGAATAAATGTTCATCCTTCAACAGCACTGTGAGAATTTGATTTAATTTTAAAAATCTAAAAATAACAGAAGTGGTATAGTAAGAATGAACTAGATTCAGAATTGGCTTTCCTGTAGAAAGCAGAGGGTTGTGCTGGAGGGTGTGCATTCAGATTGGAGGGCTGTGACTAGTGGTGTTCCACAACGATCGGTTCTGGGACCTCTGCTTTTGGTGATTTTTATTAATGACTTGGATGAGGGGGTAAAAGGTTGGGTTAGCAAGTTTGCAGACAACACAAAGGTTGGTGGTGTTGTGGATAGTGTGGAGGATTGTCGAAGATTGCAGAGGGATATTGATAGGATGCAGAGTTGGGCTGAGAAGTGGCAGATGCAGTTCAATCCGGAGAAGTGTGAGGTGGTACACTTTGGAAGGACTAACTCCAAGGCAGAGTACAAAGTTAATGGCAGGATTCTGGGTAGTGTGGAGGAGTGGAGGGATCTGGGGGTCCATATCCACAGATCACTGAAAGTTGCCTCACAGGTGGATAGGGTAGTTAAGAAAGCTTATGGGATGTTAGCTTCCATAAGTCGTGGGATCAAGTTTAAGAGCTGCGAGGTAATGATGCAGCTCTGTAAAACTCTGGTTAGACCCCACTTAGAGTACTGTGTCCCGTTCTGGTCGCCTCATTATAGGAAAGATGTAGAAGCATTGGAAAGGGTGCAGAGGAGATTTACCAGGATGCTGCCTGGTTTGGAGGATATGCATTATGAGGAGAGACTAAGGGAGCTAGGGTTTTACTCATTGGAGAGAAGGAGGATGAGAGGAGACATGATAGAGGTATACAAAGTATTAAGAGGAAGAGATAGAGTGGACAGCCAGCGCCTCTTTCCCAGGTCACCAATACTCAATACAAGAGGGCATGGCTTTAAAGTAATGGGTGGGAAGTTCAAAGGAGATATCAGAGGAAGGTTTTTTACCCAGAGAGTGGTTGGGGCATGGAATGCACTGCCTGGGGCGGTGATGGAGGCAGGTACATTTGTCAAATTCAAGAGATTGCTAAATAAGCATATGGAGGAATTTAAAATAGAGGGATATGTGGAAGGAAGGAGGGTTAGGTTGTCCTAGGCGAGGTTCAAAGGTCAGCACAACATTGTGGGCTGAAGGGCCTGTATTGTGCTGTACTGTTCTATGTTCTATGTAACATGGTATTAATGTGTTTTAGAATAAAACTAAGAGTATGCAAGGAAGCCCATTCAACCACTGCGTGTTTGTAGGCTGTCTGAGAGATACTTAGCCTCTCCAACCATATCCTTGTAAGTCACAGCTCATTTTTTTATTGTGATATGTTTCTGCCTCAAAAGTGCTTTCAGAAAATGAATTTCAGACCCCCACCATCTTTTGTGTGAAAAATATTTTCACTCAAATCTTCTCTAATCCTTCTGCTTATTGTCTTGAATCACTGCCTTCCAGTTATTGGCCTCCCGTAATCTAATACGCCAGCTTCCCCTATTCCAAAGGAAACAATCCCAGTCTAGCCATTCTTTCTTCAAAATCTGGCAGTACAATCTCCTCTGAACTTTCTCCAGGGCTCACACATCCTTCACGAGGTGCAGTGACATTTTCCAATTGGCTTACAGATGAATATTAGTACAGTTGTATAATGAATGCAATTGCATCACCTAATTCACCTTAGCATGAGTTTTCACTCCATGGTTTTCAGCTAATCGCCCGCTGATGCATTTTGAATATCATTCTACATTATTTATTTTGACCTGTTGCTCTTTCCAAATCTCAATTTTTATGACATTTTGCCAGTCAAGCCAGCTGAACAGAATTTTTTTTTTCTGTCTCTCACACTTCCCTCCTGTCTGTCCTGTTTCAACCCAGAGAAGCAGACAGTGGGAATAAAAGGAAGCTGTTCAGAGTAGAGGGCGGGTGGCAGTGATCCACAGGTTCAGTGCTGGGACCACAACTGTAGTTAATTTGTATTAATAACTTAGATTCTGGAACTAAAACATACAACGGTGCAGCAGGGGCAGGAAATGAGGGTGGGGAGAACGGTCAGTACTGAAGATGCCAACAAATACAGCCTGATACAGATAAATGTAAGCTGGTACTTACTTATTACAATGCAGGAGACACATTTCTATAGGACGAATAGAAAGGTCACTCATTACTTGGAAGGTGCAAATCTAGATGGGATAAAGAAACAAGGGTATATTGGAGTATAAATACACCAAACACTAAACCAAGCACCACAGATTAGCAAAACCATAACAAAAAGTCAAACAACCATATTCCATTATGACAGAGAGGCCATGTGGCCCATTGAGTCTTTGCCAGCTCAAAGACCATTCCCATGCCCCCACTAACTTTCCCTTTAACATATTCCCTCCATATTCCCAATAATTCGACCACCCACCAACATAAGGCACATTTTACAGTGGCCAATGAATCCACCAACATGCATGTCTTTGGAATCAGGGAGGAATCACGACATACCCCCTTGGAGAATGTGCAAACTCCACACAGACAGCACCAGGAGTCAGGACTGAACCTGGGTCGCTGGAGCTATGAGGCAGCAGCTCAACTTGCTGCACCATTGTGCCACCCAACAAAAACAGTTTGACGACATATCTGTATTGGTTCTGTAACTCTGTAAATCTGTTCTGGTTGTCATATAAAAAGTATAGGAGGCATTGGAATAGAGTGCAGAGAAGATTTACAAGAATGATATCAGAAATGAGAAGGTATCTCATAACTGGAGGGCTTGAGTTGTAAGGAGAGATTGGATAGGCTGGTACTTTTTTCCCTGGAGCATAGGAGGCTGAGGGGTGACTTTATAGACGTTCATAGAATCATGTGGGGCATAGATAAAATGAATGGCTGCAGTCTTTTTCCCAGGGTAGGGAAATCTAAAACTAGTGTCACAGAGTCATAAAGCAATACAGCACAAATACAGCCTCTTCAGCCCAACATCTATGCCAACCACGGTGCCCACCCAGCTAGTCTCAACTTCCTGTGGGCGGCCCATATCCCTCCAAGCCCTACCCCTCCATGTACCTATCCAAGTGCTTCTTAAATTATACTATTGTACCTGCCTCAACCACTTCCTCTGGCAGTTCAATCCATATACTCACCACCTTCTGCGTGGAAAAAGTTGCCCCTCAGGTCCCTTTTAAATCTTTCCCCTCTCACACGCTTCTGTTTACATCAACGGTGCTGAGGTTGTGAGGGTTGAGAGTTTCCTTGGAGTGAACATTAAGAATAGCCTGTCCTGGTCCAACCCACGTTGATACCATGGCCAAGGAAGCTCACCGGTGCCTCTACTTCCTCAGGAGGCTAAAGAAATTTGGCATGTCCCCTTTGACTCTCACCAACTTTTATCAATGCACCATAGAAAGCAAATACATCCAAATGCATCACAGCTTGGTATGGCAACTGCTCTGCCCAGGACCGCAATAAACTGCAGAGTTGTGCACACAGCCCAGCACATCACAGAAACCAGCCTCCCCTCCATGGACTATGTCTACACTTCTCGCTGCCTTGGTAATGATCCCACCCGATCCAGACATTCTCTCTTCTCCCTCCTCCCATCGGGCAAAAGATACAAAAGCCTGAAAGCACGTACCACTAGGCTCAATGACAGCTTCTATCCCATTGTTATAAAAATATTGAATGGTTCCCTTGTACGATAAGATGGACTCTTGACCTCATAATCTACCTCGTTGTGACCTTGCACCTTATTGTCTACCTACACTGCACTTTCTCTGTACTGTAATTCTTAATTCTGCATTCTGTTATTTTCCCCTGTGCTACCTCCATGCACTGTTGTAATGAATTGATCTGTATGGATGGTATGCAAGACAAGTTTTTCATTGTACCTCGGTACATGTGACAATAATAAACCAATTTACCATCCTAATTTATGCCCCCTAGTTTTGGACTCCCCTACCCTGAGAAATAGACTGTTACCATCCACCTTATGTATGCCTCTTATAATCTTAAACATTCCTATAAGGTTGCCCCTCCTTCTCCTACGCTCCAAGGAATAAAGACCTAGCCTGGCCAACCTCTCCCTATAACTCAGGCCCTTGAGTCCTGGCAACATCCTCGTAAACCTTCTCTGCACTCTTTCCAGTCTAACCGCATCTTTCCTATAACAGGGTGACCAAAACTGTGCACAGTGCTCCAAATGTGGCCTCACAATGACTTATACAACTGCAACATAATGTACTAACTTCTGTATTCAACTGGCCGATGAAGGCCAGCATGTTAAGCACCTTTTTTCACCACCCTGTCTACCTGTGATGCCACCTTCAACGAACTATGCACTTGTCCTCCTCGGTCCCTCTGTTCGATTACACTCCCCAGTGCCCTACCATTCACAGTATAAGTCCTACACCAGTTTGACTTTCCAAAATGCATCACCTCACACTTACCTGTATGAAATCCATTTGCCACTCCTTGGCCAACTTCCCTAACTGATCAAGATCCCCCTGTGATCTACGATAACCTTCTTCACTATCAACAACACCTCCTAATTTTGTGTCATCCACAAACTCACTGATCAAGCCTTGTGCATTCACATCCAAATCATTTATTTAAATAATGAATAACAAGGGTCCCAACACCAACCCCTGCTGCACACCACTGGTTACCGGCCTCCATTCTGAGAAACAACCTTCAACCACCACCCTCTGCTTCCTACCTCTGAGCCAATTAGAGGGCACAGATTTAAGGTGAGAGGAGGAAGAGTTAAAGGGGACCTGAGGTGCAACTTCTTCACACAGAGGGTGGTCCGTATATGGAATGAGCTGCCAGAGGAAGTGGTAGAGGCGGGTACAAGACAGGTACATAAATGGATGGGGGATGGTACATGGAGGATATGAGCCAAATGCAGGCAAATCGGACCAGCTCAGGTAGGCAACTTGGTCGACATGGACAAGTTAGACTGAAGGGCTTGTTTCTGTGCTGTATGACTCTATGACTCTATGTTATCAAGGATGGAA